>NC_137133.1:31550524-31960524 GCF_949319135.1 Squalius cephalus | reverse complement strand
AACAAAACTGGATATTTAATTCTTACCTTATTCCAGGTCTGTTGTGGTTATTGATGCTCTCTGTGTGTGTGTGTGTGTGTGTGTGTGTGTGTGTGTGTGTGTGTGTGTGGTGTGTGTGTGTGTTGTGTGTGTGTGTGTGTGTGTGTGTGTGTGTGTGTGTGTGTGTGTGTGTGTGTGTGTGTGTGTGTGTGTGTGTGTGTGTGTGTGTGTGTGTGTGTGTGTGTGTGTGGTGTGTGTCTGTAGGATGGGTTGGTAAAGGCTAACATGGAGAAGCTGACTTTTTACGCCCTATCAGCTCCAGAGAAGTTGGATCGGATCGGGGCGTACCTGTCTGAGAGACTGTCCCGTGATGTAGCTAGACACCGTTATGGGTACTGAAATTTATAAGCCTGACCTGAGAATTCCCATCTTGTATTTTGTAATAAAACTCTTTTACTTTCTCCTGTTCCTCCTGCCTGTATTCAGTGTGTGTTTTTTGTCTCGTCAGGTACGTGTGTATTGCGATGGAAGCCCTCGACCAGCTGCTAATGGCCTGCCACTGTCAGAGTATCAACCTGTTTGTGGAGAGTTTCCTGAAGATGGTGCGAAAACTCCTGGAGGCTGACAAGCCCAACCTGCAAATCCTGGGAACAAATTCAGTACGTACACACTGTTGTATGGTAGTTCACTGACACAAAGGGTACAGCGCTGAACTTCAGTCACTCACTCGTCATGAGTGCAATTTCCAAAAAATGTGTCCTTATCCAGTAATCACAAATGACTGGGATAGTAAAGAAAATTCCTAAAATCTAAATTACCACTTTTTGTAACATTCTGTAAATGTGTGTAATATGTCCCTTTTCATTTTCTGTATTTAGGACACCATGTACATATAAATGTACTATGTAAAATGTACTCTATAAAATATTTATACGTATGTTTGCTGATAAACATTGCAGATGAGCCGCAAACAAACACACACACACACACACACACATCTAAATGCAATAAAGAAATGTAAATAAAATCAGACTCAATTATAGATCAAAATGAGTAATCTATGGCATTGAACATGCACCCACATACAACAGAAAATGCAGCGCTTAAACTCAATGTGACTAACCCATTTTATTTTATTTCGAATCCCCCAGAACCACCTTAGCTACTGCACACTGCAGATATCAGTCACATACAAAAGCCCCTTTTAAACTGATTTAATTCTCAGTGGCGTTTCACAGTGACCTTATTTACCTGGAAATGCTTTAGGATAGAGATGCGTTAGTCAGAACTGCACCCACATCTGTTCTCTGAAGGGTCATTTGGGTTCTGCAAAGGCCACATCACATAATAATAAGAAGGAAATGTAGGTCTGGAGTTTATGCAATTATTCATTAATAACAGATTTAGTATGCAGGCGCTAGTTTAAAATGAGTCATTAAATCATCTAAGTGACAGGGTCTCATCCATCAGTTCTCTACCATTTCTATAATAAGGCATTTTATTTTTGTTTTATTCATGGCCTCAGTGATCTTGACTCAAAATAGCCAAATCTAAAAATAACCTAAAACCTGTCAAATGATAATAGATTGGGTTCCTTTTTTAATATGAAACACTAAGTAAGACTTAGTATGTTACAGATTTGTTGTTAATGCTCACATCTAAGTATTTGAATCAGCATAAACTATTGACCTTAAAATAGTTTAATAATGTTATTAATTTAATTAATTTACTTCCATGCAGGTGAAGTCTGTTCCTCTATATGGATATTTATTATTCTTGGTTGTAGGTTTCAGAAAAGCTTATATTGTTCAGTAATGATGATGAGGTCGACCGGGGTTAATGTAGAACAAATTATTACATTAACATTTAATCTTTGTTAATACCGTCTTATGATCACCCACTAGCTGGCTCTGGTTAGAGCAGCATTTGCAGTGTTTTCAAGGAAATGGGTTTTTAACCTGATTTGACTTTGGTTTTCCTGGTTATGTAATTTATTTATTTATTTTTATTGAATTGCTCTTGTTTTCCAGTTTGTGAAGTTTGCTAACATTGAGGAGGACACTCCCTCATATCATCGCAGTTATGATTTCTTCGTGTCGCGGTTTAGCGAGATGTGCCATTCCAGCTTTGAGGACCCTGACATCCGCACCAAGTGAGAGAACACACATGTACACGTCTGACTGTGTGCAGTCGATCTAGATAGATAGATAGAACATTTAATAGAATATAACTATATACTACTGTACACCTTATTTTTAACATAAGAGCATTACCATTTGTTAGTTGAATGTTCGTGTTTACAGTTATTTTACCTATGCAAAACAGTCTGTTATGCTGCTTTATATTGCAAATTGGTATTTATCATATTAGTTTAATTTATTATCATACATAAACACACTGTTTTGTTGCACAAATATTTTCACCATTTACTGCACTTTGTTATTCTTATAGTTATTTACCTTTAGCAGAGCTAATGAATCTGAAGTCTTGCACATTCACTGAAAACTACTTATTTCCACATTGAAAAAAAAGGTGGATACACACGTTTTTCCAAACTAACTGAGTACTTCCTCATCTCAGAATCCGAATGGCTGGCATTAAAGGTCTGCAGGGAGTAGTGAGGAAGACCGTAAACGATGAGTTGCAGGCGAACATCTGGGACCCTCAGCACATGGACAAGATCGTCCCCTCGCTGCTCTTCAATCTGCAGTCTGGTGAAGGCACAGAGAGGTGAGAGTGTTGGGCTTTAACTAGTTTATAATTGACTTCTATGGGATATAAACTTGTCTTCCTCAAGGGACTCTTGGCAGCTCTCAAAGCTGAATCCTCCATTGAGCCGCATCATTTCAATTTACTAATTACATATCACACAATTGGAAATCCAGCAATATAATCTGTTACGGCCGGCTCGCAAGCCGTGACAAAGAAGGAGACAACACATTGGATTATGATCAAAAAGGACTGACATTTATTAAAGTAAGTGGAATAAAATAGGAAAAGACGAAACTAAACAAAACAAACAACTGAAAAGGGAACAAAAACGGCACGAAGAGGGGAGCGCCATCACAACTGAAGGGAACTGCTCAAATTGCCGGGGTCAGCTCCAACACAGGTGTCGCTCCTCAGTCATAATGACGTCACTCACCCAAACTCCATCCTGCAAAACAAACAGAGAAAAACTAAGCAAACCACAAAAATGACACACACTGGGTTCAATACAAATCTGTATGAAAGTATCTTTCAAACGTCTTATCCAGTAATCACCTATTATCTAGATAGGTTCAGCCATTAAAGGGATGGTTCGGAGTAATTTCAACCTAGGGTTCTTTGCAGTTCTTTAGTACTTTGTAACTTAGTAGTTTGTTACCATTCTGGGCATTATTAGTGGGGTAATTTACAAGATACAACCTTGAATCCATTAGTGCCTGCACTAAGACATTCGGCTGATATCTCTAAATAAGCTCTAACTTTAATAATGTTCGACCATATTTGGTATTTGGCTCGAGGTTATGGTGCAAAGGACCCTAGGTTGAAATTACTCCGAACCATCCCTTTAAGCCCCATCCATTTCTAGGACAAACTGCCATTCTGTATGGGTGAGAAGCAGCATCTTGCTGTCTTTGCACCTACAGTCAGATGCCTACAAGGCATCTAAAAAGAACTCCTGTTAAGTTTGACATATTATCCTATGGGACACGATTGTCCCTGCTGACTCAACTCTGAGCCAAGTGGTTGGGTGGAGGGAAACAACAAAAAAGGAGAAGAAGCCAGGAACAAGCTAGGACCGAGGTCACAATTATGTCAGCATAGCTGCAGTGATCCTGTGAATCTATAGTTTCCTTTGACTATTACCGGTAATCATATTTTAATGGACTGCTCTGCTTTAAATAAAAATTTCTGTCAAATATTAAACTCAAATATTTGTAGATAGTTTATAAAAAATGTATTATACAGTTTCATTATATTGTATTATTTATTTATTTTTGACATGAATATCATTTTTGATGCTAATATGGCAATAAAAAATAAATAAATAAGATATATGTGACTATATGATTAGGATGGCCGGTATGACCACTCATGGTATTAGTACTTTCATACAGAATCTCAGTAGCAGCATATATATCACAATATAGTTTTTTTGCTGATAATTCAACAATTATTTATATTTTGTATAACCATGTAGAAATACCATTGAGATTTTTTAATGTCTTTGAAAGAAGGCTTTAAGCTCACCAAGGCTGCATTTATTTGATCAAAAATACAGTAAAACAATAATATTGTGAAATATTATTACAATTTAAAATTTGTAAATATATATAAATGATATAGTAATTTATTCCTGTGATGGCAAAGCTACAATTTCAGCATTATTACTCCAGCCTGTCACATGATCCTTCAGAAATCATTATAATATGCTGATTTGGTGCTCAAGAAATATTTATTCTCATCAATGTTGAAAATCGATGTGCTGCAGAAGATATTTTTGTGGACAATATAATACTTTTTTAAGATTCTTTGCTGAGTAGGAAGTTCAAAAGAACAGCATTTAATATAACTTTAATTAGGGGTTTCACAGTCTTTTTTTAAATTATTTTCACACCTGTACATCATTTAAATTTTGTATTGATATGTAAAGTTGTGGCTTTTAAAACCATTATTGACCTAGAGTTACACCGCACCAAATGTGAGTGGTGTGTTGTGAGACGTCAAACTAAATCGTTGCCATTATAATCATCAAAGACCAGTCTTTGTTGATGTGCCCCCTATGCAGCCATAATTACACAGCAGGAAGAGACTTTAATTACCCCTTTTAGCTGTTTGGTTTGTGCTAATTGCCGTTTGATGTAAAGGGCAGCTGATAATTAACTTATCCGGTCAGATGTGCACATTTCAGATTGGCAGAACAGCAGCCACAGCAGTGGACTAAAACACAGTGTGTTTGTTTCTGGTAAACTAAACAGTCCAGCATCCTTCTGGATGTGTGGCGAGAGGCGTTTATCTGAAGTGAGAACAGCTTCTGCAGATTTCGACAGTCGTCATGCGGTTATATAACCGAGGGACTGTGAGCAGAGCAGCAGACTGACTGACAGCAGGGTGTGTGAGGGCAGAGGAACAGTGTGATTAATTAATGATGAGACGAACCCTGTGAGACCCAACGCTCTTTTTCTGACACAGACGGTGAAGCGCTCACAGGACGTATTCCTTTATTTATGACATATCAGCATCAGACAACATCAGAACATACTTAACATAAATTTACTTGGGAAGAAAAATATGTATGATGACTTAATATAACTCATGTGACTCTATAGCTGCTGTAGCATATTTTACTGGACTGTCCTGCTTTTTATGTTCATAGGCTATGGTTTTATTAAGAAATTTCAATAGTAGATGTTTTTTAAAATGTTGGATTTATATATAGTTCTATATTATAGTTCTAATGTTGTAATTTAAATATATTCATATATTGTATGTGTGTGTGTGTGTGTGTGTGTGTGTGTGTGTGTGTGTGTGTATATATATATTATATTATATTATATTATATTGTATTTTTAATCTGAGATTTTCATGCTTATAAATTACACATATATAAATAACACATCTTCTTAATCTCTATTTTGTCTTTTTTTCTTGTATAAAACAAAGCCCATTAGAACATATTTAATATTTTACTTTAGAACTTACTTAAGAATTACTTCAGAATTTGCTTCAGAAGCAAATTATGTATGATAATAAAACTTGTGTATCATGAATATGGCTAAGTGGAGATTTGCCAATAATAATAGAGGTCATTTTACGTTAGTCTTCAAATTACAGTATCAAAAACAGACTGTTTAATTTTAACAGTCAGAGAAAAAATTCTAAATTATGAGGTTTTTAATGCAAGAATCATTGACTAATATTAGAAAATTTGTTCATTTCCTCTTAAGGCCTGCTGTCTTATTGAATGTTTTTACTGGTGGTCTTTTCACTTTTAAACACTCATTTTGTGATTTGATATGTTGGTAGTTTTTTTTTATTCAGCTTCTTCTCCGAAACCCAAGCTCTTTTTCAATTCTCAGTTGAGAAGAGCTGAAAACTAAAAGCCTCCCTCTCTTTCTGTTTCCTGTGCAGTCGCTCTCCCTCTCCGCTGCAGGCCAGTGAGAAGGAGAAAGAAAGCCCAGCCGAGCTGACGGAGCGCTGCTTTCGGGAACTGCTGGGCCGTGCCGCTTATGGCAACATCAAGAACGCAGTCACCCCTGTGCTTATGTAAGAGATCTGCCACACATCGCGCCTGTCAGAATAGGTTATGAAATATATAGTTTTTAAGGTATAGCTGTATTCTTACATTACTTCCCAGTTAAAATTTAGTCAATTTGCTTTATAATTCTAGTCTTTTAATGTTGGCATATTGATTGAGAGTAACTCAAGAATATTTAAAACTCATCTCAGTTCTGGATTATTTATTAGTTCATAATTAATCTCACTTCGGGTGGTGTGAATCTCATTTTTCAGTCGCTTCTGGCTTCATTTCTCTAGCTCAAGCTCTCTCGGTTCTCTCACCGCAGGCATCTTGATAATCACTCTCTGTGGGAGGGCAAAACATTTGCTGTGCGCTGCTTTAAGATCATCATGTACTCCATTCAGGTGAGTTCAGTCCTTAATTGAAAAAAGAATCTAAACTTATATAAACTACTAAGAAACTTTTTTATAATTTATGTACAGCAGATCTATCATATTATATTATACGTATTATATGTATTGTATTATAGTGGTACAGAAATTACACACACACACACACACACACACACACATATATACAGTGAGGAAAATAAGTATTTGAACACCCTGCTATTTTGCAAGTTCTCCCACTCTCCCCAGGGGTCTGAAATTGTCATCGTAGGTGCATGTCCACTGTGAGAGACATAATCTAAAAAAAAAATCCAGAAATCACAATATATGATTTTTTAACTATTTATTTGTATGATACAGCTGCAAATAAGTATTTGAACACCTGTCTATCAGCTAGAATTCTGACCCTCAAAGACCTGAGGTCTGCCTTTAAAATGTCCACCTCCACTCCATTTATTATCCTAAATTAGATGCACCTGTTTGAGGTCGTTAGCTGCATAAAGACACCTGTCCACCCCATACAATCAGTAAGAATCCAACTACTAACATGGCCAAGACCAAAGAGCTGTCCAAAGACACTAGAGACAAAATTGTACACCTCCACAAGGCTGGAAAGGGCTACGGGGAAATTGCCAAGCAGCTTGGTGAAAAAAGGTCCACTGTTGGAGCAATCATTAGAAAATGGAAGAAGCTAAACATGACTGTCAATCTCCCTCGGACTGGGGCTCCATGCAAGATCTCACCTCGTGGGGTCTCAATGATCCTAAGAAAGGTGAGAAATCAGCCCAGAACTACACGAGAGGAGCTGGTCAATGACCTGAAAAGTGCTGGGACCACCGTTTCCAAGGTTACTGTTGGTAATACACTAAGACGTCATGGTTTGAAATCATGCATGGCACGGAAGGTTCCCCTGCTTAAACCAGCACATGTCAAGGCCCGTCTTAAGTTTGCCAATGACCATTTGGATGATCCAGAGGAGTCATGGGAGAAAGTCATGTGGTCAGATGAGACCAAAATAGAACTTTTTGGTCATAATTCCACTAAACGTCTTTGGAGGAAGAAGAATGATGAGTACCATCCCAAGAACACCATCCCTACTGTGAAGCATGGGGGTGGTAGCATCATGCTTTGGGGGTGTTTTTCTGCACATGGGACAGGGCGACTGCACTGTATTAAGGAGAGGATGACCGGGGCCATGTATTGCGAGATTTTGGGGAACAACCTCCTTCCCTCAGTTAGAGCATTGAAGATGGGTCGAGGCTGGGTCTTCCAACATGACAATGACCCGAAGCACACAGCCAGGATAACCAAGGAGTGGCTCTGTAAGAAGCATATCAAGGTTCTGGCGTGGCCTAGCCAGTCTCCAGACCTAAACCCAATAGAGAATCTTTGGAGGGAGCTCAGCCCAGAACCTTACTGATCTAGAGAAGATCTGTGTGGAGGAGTGGGCCAAAATCCCTCCTGCAGTGTGTGCAAACCTGGTGAAAAACTCCAGGAAACGTTTGACCTCTGTAATTGCAAACAAAGGCTACTGTACCAAATATTAACATTGATTTTCTCAGGTGTTCAAATACTTATTTGCAGCTGTATCATACAAATAAATAGTTAAAAAATCATACATTGTGATTTCTGGATATTTTTTTTTAGATTATGTCTCTCACAGTGGACATGCACCTACGATGACAATTTCAGACCCCTCCATGATTTCTAAGTGGGAGAACTTGCAAAATAGCAGGGTGTTCAAATACTTATTTTCCTCACTGTATATACATATATATATATATATATATATATATATATATATATATATATATATATATATATATATATATATATATGTGTGTGTGTGTGTGTGTATATATATATATATATATATATATATATATATATAAAAGGTTATAATAATAATATATCTTAATATATTTTATTCTTTGGGTGCTGAACAATTCACCTAAGATATTAAAAACTTTTAATCACCAAGAATACCAAAAATTGGCATTACACACTCAATATGAATGGTTTTACTTTATATTAATATGTTATCCAATTCTGTTTAGTTATGATTATTAGTGATGCAAAGATTATTCTCATTAAATCATATTTACATTTATACATTTAATTACATTTTTAATAATGATTTTTAACCTGGTCATTTAAATCTCTCTTCTTTGTCTCTCTTTCTTTCCATCCCTCCAGTCTCAGCATTCTCATCTGGTCATCCAGCAGCTCTTGGGCCATTTAGATGCCAACAGTAAGAGCTCAGCCACAGTGCGTGCTGGGATAGTGGAGGTCCTTCTGGAGGCGGCTGCCATTGCTTCCAGTGGCTCTGTTGGTAGGTGTGGATTTACAACCGGTTCAAATGAATCATGGTCATTATTATACTAAACATTAAGTGTAGCCAGTATAAAGCTCTTTGCACAGGAACAGAGTGGTGTCTTCTGAATATTTATGCACAAGCTATGACATATATCACATATTTCATGCCTGTGCTCAGTATCTGGGTCACTCTCCCCCAGACGTTAAGCTGCTCCTCTGGGAGAAGAGGTGTGACATTGCATCTGACCCAATCCATATTTCAGCCAATAATATACATTTTATAGCCAGACTCTCCTCTCTGACGTCAAGACATTGCTCACACCTAATGTCCCGTGTGAAAGCCCTGTCACACTTCTTCTGGCAGCACTGCTGCTGACCCAAGGGGGCGGCGCCACCTGCAGCTCTAAACTAACACTGAATCATTTCATCCGATTCAGTTATGTGAATCAGGTCCTTTGGACATTTTGGAGATTTAAATGACCTGGTTAAAAAAATCATTTTATTCATTTGCTTTATCACTCAGAGGTGATTCATACATTTAATAAATAAATAAATAATATAATATATAAATAATATATATAAAAAATTATTGTTGCAATTCTTTTTGATGATGCTAGTAGTGATGCATAAAGTATACTTTTTAATATGATAAATATATTTGAGTTTTTTGTCATATATATATATATATATAATATATATTTTTTTTAACTGTTCTTACCGCCCAGAAACTTTTAATCGCTTTGCATATTGTTTTGATTATTAAAAAGAGTGGGTGAAAAACAACTATTTGTTCAAAAATTGGACACTAATATCTCTAGTTGTACTGATTTAGTCTACTCTGCTTAGCTGCAGATGGCTAATGTTGAAAAGGTGGCTGCATATATTAATGTGTGTGTGTGTGTTTGTTGCTTATTTTAGGCCCCACAGTGCTGGAGGTGTTCAACACGCTGCTCCGACATCTGAGGCTCAGTGTGGATTATGAACTCACAGGATCCTACGACTGCACCAACATCGGCACCAAGATCATCAAGGAGCACGAGGAGAGACAGCTACAGGAAGCCGTCATCAGGACTATCGGTGTGTTTGTGAGCTTAATACGACAGATATTTCACGGTCTTCTCCAAGTTTCTTTTTTTCATTACTATGGTCTGTGTCTTTTGAAATAAGGCTCATTTGCAAACACGTTACCCACGTATCAGCGCTCGGAAGTGATGCTGTTCATCATGGGAAAGATCCCTATTCCAGGCATGCATTTCACACTACCCTCTACAGGCTCAGGGTGAGCACTGCAGCCACTACATACTGTTTTTTTACTAAGAAAATCCCACAAATTAATATTATTAAACATTATTGTGGTAGATAAAAGCATTTATGAGACATATGTTTTTTTTTATTTTCATACCATTGCATTTAAGTTTGTGGTAATTGTTGTTTGGCAAAAGTCTTTGCAAATCAGATTGTCTGAATTTTCTAAAAAGAACCAATTCAAACAGAATTACTGTTTTATTTGAAAGCTTGAATGTCTTCACTTTGTACATTTTCTGAGGTGAACATCATTTCTTGTGTCTGTACTGCAGGCCTGAAGGAAACCGAATGATCCAAGTCATGCTGTTGAAGTCCTTGAGACAGGTAAAGTCTACCTGCTCGATGCCTCATGAGAGAGAATTACATCATAGCAAAGATTTGATGCTGCAAAGGTAATGTTTCTCTCTTTTTTTTCTTCACTGTCCAGGTCACATGTGGTTTTCAGACGACTAACATGCTGACAGCTCTGCCCAACTCCTTTCTGGACCCATTGCTGTCGTTTGCTCTGCTAGAGGATGCAGAAATTCGGCTGCTGGTGCTGGAAATTCTGGTCAGCCTCATCGATCGCCATGATAACCTCCCCAAGTTCTCCACCATCAGGTTAGTGTATTTATTGGATTTAGGTCTAGGTGTTCTGATCATGGTGTATACACTACTGTTCAAATGTTCACAATAAGAAAATCTATTAATATATTATATATTATATAATATTATAATAAGAAATCTATTGAGACATTATAAATGTCTTTACCGTCACTTTTGATCACTTTAATGCATCCTTGCTGAATAAAAGTAATTTATTTAAAAGAATCTTCCTTTGACCTCATTCTTTTGAATGGTAATATATGCTGAAGATCTAGGAGACTCTACTGGTCAGCTTAAAATAAATGTATGTAACCATTAAACAATTTATAACAATAATTACTTGCACTTTTCAATGTCCATTGAATATTCAGTTTCAAATTTGAAAAATTTCACATTACAGGTAAATGCATTAAAACTTTTCATGCAGGCTTTACTAATTTTTCCTGTGGTTTCATGTGTCACTTTGTCCCCATGCAGTATCATCTCTGATATCTCTGTGCTTAAGCTCAAAGTGGACAAGTGCTCACGTCAAGACAACCTCTTCATGAAGAAGGTACAGCATTCGTCTATACATCACTCATCTCCCCGTTGGCATTATCACTCTGATCTTAAGTCGGTGGGTCTGCATCAGAGAATGCATGTATGTCCGAAGGGCTGATGTTGTGTTGATATCTCTGTTTTTAGCATGCACAGCATCTGTACAGACACATTTACCTGTGCAGTAAGGAGCAGAACAGTGTGCAGCCTCACTTTGAGAAGCTCTACTCACTCCTGGCCCTCATCAGCATGGAGCTGGCCAACGAAGAGGTGGTGGTGGACCTTATCCGCGTGGCGCTCGCTCTACAGGTGTGTTTACACTCCTAAAGTCCTAAAGTTTTCTGACTTTTACTATGAATATGTTTGCTCCTAAACAATGACAAAATGCACATTTAGAAGATGTATGCATTCAAAATATACAGTCTCAAATCTTAGAAAGTATTTTAGTCTGATTTGAACAACTGCACACACACAGTACGTCAGGGTCACCAAATCCAACAAGGCTGAATTAAAGGTTACCTTTACCTCACTCTCGGTCTGTCCCAATCATTATGAGTTGTTATATAGCTGTAAGATATGTTCCTGTTGTGCCCCCTACTGTACTGGCCTGAATTTGCGTTACCTTAGTTGTAAATTTGACATCTCTCTCCTCTGGCTGCCGTAATCTCTCTTTATTTATTTTAAAATCTTTTGTAAAGTCATGGAAATTCAATATTAGTTCCTTTACATAAAAACTATATTTGCAATGGTCTCCATTACCCTACTATAGTTTACATGCGAGTCCATCAAACCACAAATAAACACACAACAGGCACAACAACAACAAAAAACTAAACTATGAATCTTTGTCAGCTCTTTTACACAGTATGAAATATCTTATGGTTCTGTTCATTATCAAATTTTTATTATGAAGCCAGATATTTTTTTCATTTATTTGAAACTCAAACAGTTTTTAAATTAGAAATTCAACATCAGTTTTTTTATGTGTTTTTGAATGTTCAAAATGTAGTTTTTTATTTCATCATGACCTACGTGGTTTAACAAGGAATTCATAAAGACTTTGGTTTCAGTGTTTCTTCTCATCTTCCTGTGTTGCTTTCCATCCAGGACTTGGCACTGAGCAGTGAGGAGGCGTTACCGGTGTATAACCGCTGTGCTGTTCATGCCCTGTCCTCTGCTTACCTCAATCTCATCAGTCAGCTCACCACCGTTCCAGCGTTCTGCCAACACGTTCATGAGGTCAGTGCCATATAGATGCTGAGCACAACCTGATCTGTAGTCACTAACAGATTCTTTTTATCTTTTTTTTTTATTGCATAACAATTTTAGATTAATAAAATGTAATAACCTTTTTGCAGGTGATTGGAATGAGACAAAAAGAAATTCCTTACCTGTTACCTGAGGATGTCTTCATTGAAAACCCAACGTAAGACAAACTGTTTAATGTTTTATATTTTGTTCTATATATTTTCATCGAGGATATTCCACTAGAATATTGAGCAGAATAATTATTTTCAACATTGATCAAAATAAATGTTTCTTGAGCAACAAATCAGCATATTAGAATGAATTCTGAAGGATCATGTGACTGAAGACTATAGTATGTGTGTGTGTGTATATATATATATATATATATATATATATATATATATATATATATATATATATATATATATAAATAGTAAGTTATTTTAAATTCTAAAAATCTTATGCATATTTAAATTTATTTATTTGATTATATATTTTAATTATATATTCTAAATTATGATTTCCTTGTGCTCTGTTGATTTCCCAGGATTCCTAAGACACTGGAGAAGCTGGAAGGAGAGGTGTTGTTCCAACAGGCCAAGATCACTGAGGTTCTTGGAGGAAGTGGCTACAACACTGAACGACTAGCTACACCTTATGTCCCACAGTTTACAGGTGCATAAAGGAGCATTTTGTGCCACATCATGCATCATATAATTTCAAAAATGACCCTATTTTTTTTAATAGATACATTTTTCTTTATAAATGTCTTATTGTGTACAATTATCATTGTGCACCAATCAAATCCCAATGGATAACCTGCTCTTCATTGTTTCCTGCTGAATATTCCTTAATTCTTCTAAACACGTCTAAATGCACTGTGTGTGTCGTTCATATTGTTTTTAAGAAAACAGTGTAATTGTTGTAGATAAGCGGCTACTCAGGCTATAGCCTGGCATTTGCATTGCAAATAAACTGATTAGCTTTAGTTTGATTAGCGTTAGCCTAAAGTTATTTCTGCTTATTAGTAGCTGACTGACAGATATTGGTTGAGTAAACAGTTGATTAATTCCACCCTCTTCCCTTAGATGAAGACCGGCTGTCAAAGAGAAAGAGTGTTGGAGAAACAATATCTCTCCAGGTGGAGGTAGAGTCCAGAAACAGTCCGGAGAAAGAGGAGGTAAATGAAACCATACAACCCTTAGGGGCACATTTATGAAACTTTTTTTACTGGTTACATTTTTTTTATTGAGGACATTTTCAGAAATTTGGCATTCACATGAATAGCAAATCAAGCCAACACAAGTTTACCTACTTAAATTTAACAAGACATACAAAAATTTGTTTTGTTTTTAATATTGTGAAAATGATTAATCCTAACCTAAAAATATTTAGCATTTTTAGATTAAGAATATATAATATAATACTTTTCAAATATGATAATATATATTTTTACCTTGTTCATAGATAGTCAGATATAGCTGTCTTCTGGGGACAGCATTGTTCTGATGTATGTTTTCTTTTCCTACAGAGAACACCAGCTGAAGAAATCACTTTTGAAACACTGAAAAACGCCATCGGTGGGTTGATTTAATGAGAATTGAACTTTCTCTAAATTGTCTCTGCAGATATTTCCAGAACCTGCATGATGTAGTTGTTTGTATTATTATTGCTTTGTTAACTTCTCTATTAGCTGAACAGTGCTAAAGTGTGTATGCGTGTGTATTCTCCAGTGGACAGTGTAGGCGTGGAGGAACAGGAGAAGGAACGCAGGAGACAGGTGGTTGAGAAGTTCCAGAAGGCCCCCTTTGAGGAAATAGCTGCCCACTGTGGTGCCAGAGTGAGTTAACTAAATGTATTCCACTGTTGTCTTCTCTCACACTGATCAGCTCAATATTGTAATTTAGGGCTAATACCTGTTCTTCTGTTTCCTCACCCAGAGTGAGTTAACTATAATTTCATGAAAATGTATTCCACTGTTGTCTTCTCTCACACTGATCAGCTCAATATTGTAATTTAGGGCTAATATTTGTTCTTCTGTTTCCTCCCAGGCTTCAATGCTGCAGAGCAAACTTAATCAAATCTTTGAAATCACGATTAGGTAGGTCGCAGCATGGCTCATTTCAGACATCAGCCATCTCTGGTAAAGATGTTTGCGGTGATAAATCTTCTTATCTTTTTCGCTCTTTCTTGCTTGCAGGCCTCCTCCCAGTCCATCTGGAACCATCACATCAAGTTACGGCCAAACCCAGAGTCGCTCAGTCCCCGTTTATGAGATGAAGTTCCCGGACTTGTGCGTTTACTAGTGCAGCTCAACTCAGGATTCAGAAACCTTCAGTAGCAGCCAGAGGTGCAGAGAGCTGGAGGGTTTTAACTATTCAGTGATATTTTGATGTTATATTGCAGTAAAACTAAGAGGTCATCCCTCCTCTATCCTATAAACCTCATTACTGGATTGTCTCATTCACTGTTGGAAGAATTTGGAACATTTGGGTTCAGTTACACTGAGTTTTCCCTATATAAAAAATATTTCCCACTTATTCTTAGTTATTCTGCTCCTCCATAATAAAATCAGCTCACATAGATCTGTATTTGGGCAAGTATTGAAGCAAAATTCTCAACTGGGGCACAAAACTTATTAAGAACATGTCTGGGTTATATTTCACCCCTAAAATCAAAATAAATAAGTAAATTATATTTTAAATAAATAACATTTTAAACCCTATTTTAGGACCTTTAAGATTTATTTTGCATTGTATCATTATTTTCATGACAATTAAGCACATTTACCCCAAATTCTCATTATTGTAATTTGAAAAAAAAAAGTTTCATTGTAAGTTATGAATACATTTATTGTAGGAATATACTATGCGTATTGCAGTGCTGATTTCAATTACAAATCATTGCATTACAGTAATTCCTTATTGTAATAAAACTATAGTAAAATCACCATTGAGACTAATGAGAATTTTGAAAAACACATTACAATATTGAGACTTTTGGAGGTAAATATTTTTAATTATCATACAATAATGTCATGATGCAAAAAAATCTTAATGGTCATTAAATAGGCTTCATTTTCTTTATGATCAATATAAACACACATTGTTTTTACTGTAGAATAAATGGTGACCACATTTTGTTCAGATGCTTTTTAAAGTGGAGTTTCATAGAAAAAAAGGGGAAACTTCCCCGTATTGAAAGCTCTGATAAATTGTGACAAATCCCAAAAAAAAAAAAAAAAAACTTTGTACCAAGAGTTTAAATGCAATTAGTATCAGTGAAGTTAATTTTTTGCACAAAATATCTCTGAAATGATTTTTACTTGTTGGTGCTAATTTTTGTTTCTAGTAGTTTGAACATTTAGTGAATCAACTTTGTATTGTTTTCTTTAAACATTGGTAGCTAATGTTTATCCTGCAGTCTGTGTAGATATCTGGAGTTCGTATCACTGGAGGTGTGACGCCTGTCTTGCGTGTTAAACACTTTTGTCACTAAGTGGCGTTAAGGAGCTCTGGGAACTATTTAATTAACACTTTTTCTATTTATCTACCTAGTACCCATACTCATTTGCTTATTATCTGTAATCTGCTATGTTTTGCTTATTTTTGAGTGCTTCCGCACAGTCTTGTGGCATTGGACAGTTTTTTAAATTATTTTTATTTTGTAAACATAAGCATAATTTTTACTGTGTATATAAAGTTGCGTACAAGATCTATGAATATATGTAAATAGCTGTTTATTAGTTTTAGAATGCTCTGGTTTAGTCCTGGTTAGGTCATTGTCTGAATGAGAGCGTGTGTATTTAATTCAGTCAGTATGACACCTTCATTTTAAAAGAGTTTGCAAAATGTTTGTGATTGACTACTAGCTCAAGGGTTCAGAGGCAAATGAAGAAAAACAGTCTATCAGGAACGGCAGCATTGCCATAAATCACACTCCTGGTCAAATTTTGTGTCATTTGATTCACATTTGTCTCTCTACATAGAATATTTAAAGGATAATATACAGCCAGGGTTTATTTTGCTATTGTGACAGTCTGACTGTACATTATCCTGCTTATTACATACTGCTAATTACCATATAAATAAATATATGGATATGAAATCTATTAATTTTGAGTATAAAAAGTCCATTACAACGTAGAAAACATTCAGACTAGAAACAAGACATGCAATGCAACAATATTACTAAATTAATTTATAAATTACGTTTAATCTGCAATCCAAGTTATGTTTTTCATGGACTAGTTAGCTAACATATTTATCTGCGATGTAACAAGTCTTCCTCTATAATAAGTTCTCTCTCATCCAGCTCTTTGCGTTTCTTACCAGTTCATTGTTCTTCCACGCATTTTCTTTAAATTATTTTCTTGCGTCTATACCTGTCAAAAACGATAAACATGCCATGGTTAGATTCACTGTTTAGCGGTCATTATACAAAATTTCTCCTGTTGTCCAATAAGAATCGAGTATTTTAGAGGCTGTGTAATAAATTCTATATTTTTATCATTTGATGAAAAGCATTATACCTGTAGGTGTGGAACCTTCCATTTTCCTCTTTTATGTGTTGTCTGCATATTTTAGTCCCATTATGTGAAAGGACAATTTTTTGTATGGCTGTTGATTTTTATAGTGCCATTAACTGAACTGCTGTGCTTTTTCTAGAGGATTCTCTCAGCATGCTGTTATTTACGTCATCAATTGGTGACTGCATACAGTATATGTTTTAAGTGTTACTTTTTATGTTTTTAAGAGCATATAACATGAGGCCAAGTATCAATTTTTGCCTTTAATTCATTATTCATTTATATTACACAGAGTAGAAGATATTTTAATGATCCGACAAAAATAACCAGTGATACCTAAAAAGTAAATGCTATGATTCCTGTAGTCAGTAGTGTCTTTACCCCAGAAGTAGACCGCTGCCGTCCTTAGTATTAGTATGCATTTGCTATACGAGTATTCCCTTGAAATGAATCTGAATTGTAGCTCTTGCCCCGATTATATCACTGTAAACGCTCAGTAGTTCTGTAAATACATCTCACATTTCTTCAGCAATGAATTTAATGTCTGTGAGAATGTTCATTTTTGGGCTGTGATGTGTCAAAGTTAGTCATTTGTTATAATACCTCTGCAGTTTATGTCTCATTTCTGGTGTAACTGGAGTCAAATATCAGTCACAATGTATGTTTCTTTTTCTAATGAATTAAAGTTTTCCTTATGAAATGTTTGTGGTTAAACTGCAAATAGACAATAAAACATTTTCGATAGATTGCAGTGTGCTCATTGGAAATGACTGTTATAAACTGTTATTTTAGACTGTTTTTAGCATCTGAAGTTAGGGGTGCTGAAACTTTGGAGTTTGCCAGTGACCTTGCGCTGCGACTTGTTTTCTTGCTCAAAGGATTTCCTTTCATCGTTCAGCAAACGTAATCATATAATTAATTTTGAGCTCAAATCGAGATTTTTTACTTTTAGATTTCAGGATTTTTTTTTCTCAGGAGAAGCAAAAGTCTACATTTGCTGTTCAGGAGAAACAAGATATGATTTTTGATCATATAAAATGTCATTTGTGATTCATGATCTGTTTTATAAAAAACTCTGTTTTTATTTAAAGGGGTACTTCACCACTGGCAAAATTAGCTTTCAATAAAGCTTAACTGAATATACAGTAGAAAGGCAGAATTATTTTTTTTTAAATCAGTTCTCCTTGACTAGAGAAATGGAGAAAAAAAGTCTGTAGTCTTCCCTTTTGCCAGATAGGTAGGAAAACTTCAACACCCATAATGCACAGGGCATGTTGCTTCCCAAGGCCACTCCCACCAGTCTGCTATGGATATACTTACCAGTCAAATACCACCTTGCTTTCACCCAAAGATTGTGTCAACTCTCCCTCATGTCGCTCCAAACCAGTAAGACTTTAATTCATCTTCAGAGCTCAAATGAAGATCTTTTTGATGAAATTCATGATCCCTCCATTGACAGCTACGCAACTACCACTTTCAAACCGCAGAAAGGTAGAAACATGAATTCAACATAGTTTACTCAACTTTACTGCAAAAATATAATTCTTTTAATTCAGCCAAGAGGTCATGTCGTGATGTATCGATCTTCTGCTAGTCACACGTCTTCAAGTGTTGCAAATACGATCCCAAAAACTATGGGACAATGAAATGCGAAACTTTCTGCGGTCTGATGCATTCACATGCGTATGAATGGAAGTCAAAGGAATGAAAAGTGAAGTGTGACCGGAAAAAGCCATTATATTCCCTGTTTGGTCAATTAAGACCAATCAACAAATTTGCAGGATATTAACCAATAAAACACATGGATACACAGCTGGGAACATTGCAAATTCATTTTAATGTAGTTCATGTACAGTATATTACAGTAAAACTAACTAACCAGCATTTCTGAATATCTTTTTAAATCCCAGACATGATCAGTACAGTGCTATGTCGAAATAAACTAAATGTCAAGTAATGAGCTTTAATATTCATGTGAAATACCCTGATTTAAAAACTAAGTGATTTCGCCAGTCTTGTTTTTTCACAGTAACATTTGATGCCCTTTAATTTTGGTTCAGATTAAGCTTTTTTATTTTTATTTAATCAAGGTATGTTAAGGACACATTTAAATGTTTTGACACCAAATATTCTGTCCTTTCTCTCCTCCTTTAATCTCTGAAAGGCTGTCCGTCTTTAACAATGACGTTTCGCATGAGTGTGAGCAGTGGCTTGTTGGATTGATCCGGAAAGGGCCTCGTGAAGCCTCCGTA
Source organism: Squalius cephalus (assembly GCF_949319135.1). Taxonomy (NCBI): domain Eukaryota; kingdom Metazoa; phylum Chordata; class Actinopteri; order Cypriniformes; family Leuciscidae; genus Squalius; species Squalius cephalus. The sequence goes on along the minus strand of NC_137133.1, from coordinate 31,941,159 downwards.
GCGCTTGTCAGGTGGTGCGTTCCAGCGGAAGTGGGTCATGCGATACTTCCCGTTGTTCTTTACATTGTTCCTGTTTTGAACATTGAGCGTGCCGCCCTGCCCTCGCTCCACCCGGACGTTTTCCACCAACTCCTCTGATTCCACCGGCTCCTCCTCCAGAGCGCCGTTAGTAAAGACTTTGACGGGTCGACGCTTGCGGCCCATGGGTTTGCCCCAGCGGAAGTGCTCCATGGAGTAAGACCTCCTCTCGTCATTGTGAGGGGTTTCTCCATTGGGGTCTTGAAGCGCGATCGAGTCAGGAGACAGAGCAGAAAAAAGCAGGCCCAAACTGAGACTCTCTTCCTCAACCTCTTCTTCACTGCTCGGCTGTTCAGATGAAGACACTCTTCCGTAATTGGAGGATTCTTGCGCAGATCTGCACTGCCTGACACACTGCTGCACAGTACAAGACATACACACATTAAACATGGATGCAGATTTTGTTAAAGGGAGATAGTTCACCAAAAAATGCAAATTAGCCCATGATTTACTCACCCTCAAGCCATCCTAGATGTATATGACTTTCTTCTTTCAGACGAATACAATCAGAGTTACATAAAAAATGTCCTGGCTCTTCCAAGCTTGATTATGGCAGTGAATGGCTGTTTCTGTCCATAAAAGTGCATCTATCCATCATAAAAGGACTCCACACGGCTCCGGGGGTTAATAAAGGCCTTCTGAAGCGATGCGTTTGTGTAAGAAAAATATTCATATTTAAAACTTTATGAAGTAAAATAACTAGCTTCCGGCCACATGAACATACGGATTCGACTATGCTGATATTTACGCTACTTCTGACGTCATAAGTTGCGCTTTAGGCATAAGTAGATTGCGTATGGCCATTTGGCCGAAAGCTAGAATTTTACATTGTAACGTGTTAAATATGAATATTTATCTTACACAAACGCATCGCTTCGCTTCAGAAGGCCTATATTAACCCCCCGGAGCTGTGTGGAGCACTTTTATGATGGATAGATGCACTTTTATGGACTTCAAAACAGAAAAAGCCATTCACTGCCATTATAGAGTTTGGAAGAGCCATGGCATTTTTAATAACTCTGATTGTATTTGTCTGAAAGAAGAATGCCATACACACAGGATGACTTGAGGGTGAGTAAATCATGAGCTAATTTAAATTTTTGGGTGAAATATTCCTTTAACAAACATTTCTACAGCAGATTATTAGTTTATTTGCATTCAAATTGTTTCTTTTGAATCTTTTCGTATGTATTCATTATACCATAATTGGGTGAATCTCATAAAACTTAAGACTATATTGGAAAGAAAATATTAGAATATAAAAAATTAGTCTCATTACCCTACTGTTTAAAAAAATTATGATTTTTCATTTGTGTTCATGCATTCATTATTTAAAGTACTCCTTTTATGCTGATTTATTTAAAATATATTGTGTTCATTTAGTTTTGTACTGTAAAAGTATAAAAGTAAAAATATGAGAATCACCATTGAGAATAATTACAAAAAAATTACACGCATATATATATATATATATCTTGAGCAGTAAATCGGCATATTAGAATGAATTCTGAAGGATCATGTGACTGAAGACTGGAGTAAAATTCAGCTTTGCATCACAGGAATAAATTGCATTTTAAAATATATTGAAACAGAAAACAGTTATTTCACAAAGTTTTACAGTATTTTGAATCAAAGCATAAGAGTAACCGCTCCAAACAGTGAGTGTCTATCGTTAAAATCGTGTTATTAATGCCTTTAACTGCATCTTACCAATTTTTGCTCATTAGATTTAAGGCCCATGCAGTCTATCAAATCCAGGCAGCGGCCGTCTACGTACGGGCTGTGAAAACACAAGACCGCTGCAGCCAAAAGCCAGGAAGGACAGAGCATCTGAAAACGAGGAGCAAGACAAGATCTCATCAGTTCTTCCATCCCTCAGGTATCATTCGCATGACTCAGAATGGAAAGCTGAAAAGAAAATGGCTGAGACTGAGATAGATATATAAAGTCAAGGATGAGTTTTGTTGCTCAGGTATTTATCTTGAATGTCCTTTGATTTGATTGTGCTGAATGGATCACATGGCCTCCCCATCATCTGTGCACTGAGGAGTCTCTGAATCACAACGATGGCGTGTGGGCAGGTCGCATACGCTTACGAGAAACGGATGTCTTATTTATACATGACCAAAATGTTCTGTGATTGGTGACATTGACTGTTCAGGAGAGAAATGAACTTACAGACTTTTATCTATTCATTTGTACCTGGTCTTTTATGGCTAACCATAAAGCTGGAGAGCTTTTTGTGATGACGTCACGGCACACACAGATCTGTGAGAAAGTGGTCCATTATTATCACACTACAACGTCAACAGCAGTGTTGGGTCAAGGAAAGGAAAAAGCTGAAATAAATCAGCTTCAGTTGGCAGACTCTTGCAAATTTTGAGACTCATTGCTAAGATTGTCCATGAAAGTCCACAAAAAATTTTTTTGGAAAGGGTGATGACTCAGTCCTTATCTGAAAACACTCCAAAATTAGAGTTTAAAAGCCTCTTATGATCCTGTTATATATTACATTATTTCACAGGGGAAGAAAAAGGTCTATGAATATTCTCTAGAAACCAGAAAAGTAGATCAAGCTATCAAATACATTTTTTTTTTTTTTTTGTTCATTACATTATTAGATATTGCTTGATGATTCACCCTGGTCAGCCACATCCTCGCTTGCATGGGATCCACATCATATTAATTTGAATCATTTTCATGAATGGTTCTATAGAAAGGCGTATCATTATAAATAGAATGATTAAATGTAATATGTGTTATATATATAACCATGTATATATATACATTTATTTCAAAATTGTATGTAAAAACAATTAGATTTAATCAGATTTTTTTTCTTGAAACATTTTTTGTCAATGAAATTAATAATAACTATAAAAATCTTAATACATAATAATAATGTTAACACTTTACAATAAGGTTTCATAAGTTAACATTATTAACTACATTAGTTAACAAGAACTAATAATGAACTGCTATTCTACAGCATTTAATAATCTTCGTTCATTTCAACATTTACTTATACATTATTAAAATCAAAAGTTGCATTTGTTAACATATTATTAATGTACTGTGAACTACCGTGAACAAACTATGATGAGCTGTATTTTTATTAACTAACATTACCAAAGATTAACAAATACAGTAACAAATGTATTGCTCATGGTTAATTCATGTTAGTTAATACATTAACTAATGTTAACAAATGAAACCTTTTTGTAAAGTCTTACCAACAATAATAAAATTAATGTTATTTCCATATAATAAGTCATTCTCAAGATCATCAAATATTCAATAGTTTTTGTCTTTAATTTGAATCCCCAGTCATGCATACTGTTACTTTGTATCACATTCCTCTAAAAACAGATTAAAAACAAATTTGGATTATGTTATTTAACATTTAAAAAGATGTTGTTCATAATTAAAGCTTTATAAGCAGATGCAGTATTAATCAATGATTTAATCGTGCTAATTCCATATTCTTACCTTTCTAAATGTGTAGATGAGTTGAAGTTCTGAATCTTCTCTTTTGACTCTTCTTTGGGTCTCCAGCCCTTATCGCGAGCTCACCTCCACTGCTCTCGGTTAGCACTTTTTCCCTGGTCTGTGAATGAATCTCTCTCTCTCTCTCTCTCTCTCTCTCTCTCTCTGTCTCTCTCTCGTGGTCTTATTTTCTGAATGAGCTCTGTTCTCTTATATACTCTCAGGTGCATGGCAAGCCCTGAAGGCTGGAAGATGATCAGGTGGGACTCTGCTGAGGTGAGTGAGGGGGTGGATGCACTGGGGAAATTACTTATAATAAAAACCTTTCTACTTTTTGTTCATCTTTATACCTCTGTTTTTGACACATTAGAACATCCGCAGGAAGTGGCACGTGTTTTATGGATGCTGCGGTTCTGTGTATGTGTGCCATTTGAGACACCTGGAGACTAATGGGACGCTGTTTTAGTCAAAATGAACTCTCAGATTGGACAGGAAATTAAGGAAAACGACGTCATTTCAGATCAAAAGATTCCCTGTCAGCGTCTAAGCAGCGCGCAAATCGATCAGGCTGACCAAATGTGCATTATCCAAGACCAACAATTTTTCTAACTTAATTTCTCATCTCTTTGTTGTTTCTTTTCTCAGTGAAGCTTATTTATGCCCCAAGGTTCATTAGCAGCAAATGTAATTACTATTGGAGGAAAGGTAATGTTGTGTTGTCGTGGTAACGCATGATAAATCAATTACTCCCTTTTCACTCTAACATATACACCGAAAGAGAAGGAGGAGAAAAATAGACTTAAGTTGCTCTTGACTTAAGTGCAATTAAAAACAGCATCTTTGCATAGTTTTTCACGGTCTGGAAGAAATACTCTACATTTAATAAATGAAGGATGATTATAAAGAGCTTTTATGTACAAATTTAAACACAAACTTTTTATTGTTACTTGAAACAAAAAAAAAATCCTTAAACTTTTATTTCAGCTAGTCTGTCAAGGCAACATTTCTCATTTTAGTTCAGTTTAATTTAAAGTACTTAACAACAACATATAATAAATGTAACAAAATATGTAACAAATAACAAATAATGTAATTGTTAATAATAAACAATTATAAAAATATACAGACAAAAAAAAAACGAATACAAATAACAAAAAAGTATACATAAAACATGCATGTGTACATAAACATGTAATTCAAAATATTAACAAAAAATATAATAGTATATATGATTCTGAAATTACACTGACATGTAGAGACTGTTTTGAATTTGAAATTTAATTATAAAACTTAAAAGTCAAAAACACATGCATATATAGTTACATATAATATACTGTGTGTGTTCAATTCATTGAGTTCAGAAATTCAGTAAAATTGCACTTATATTGAAACATAGGCATACAATTCGTGTACGATAATATTATGTATTATTGCACTTATTATGTTCATTGTTGTAAAGTCATTTTCATGCGACATCAGTAGCTGTATTAGTATCAGTGATACTGGCCTTCATTCATAAAAAGATGCCATTAAACAAGTATTTAAAATATACTGTCTTTGTGTTTGAAGATGAATGTGTTTTTTAATCATTAAACGTTTTACAGCAAAAAGACCACAACCTGAAGGTCGTTTTTAGAATTATAAATTAAATGGCCGTCTACATCCTAAAAAAGTCCAAACTATCAATCAGAGAACAAAAGATCATGATGTTGATCATTTAGATGCCTTATAAATGTTATTAAATATGATACAGTAAGGTTAAGTATACTGATGGTGTACATTGAGTGTATTAATTGTGTATGTGTATTAATATTTTGAATACACAATACCATCTAAATGCTTTTTCCTAAAAAATTATTTGGCATATTAATTGTTTGTCCGTCTGAGGTGATTGTTCAGACCTCAGCATGTAGAGTAAGAATAGTGTGAGTTGCTGTTGTTCAGTGCCTGGATTGTCTCTCCTCCCTTTATTCTAATCAGGAATCCAATTACACCGGATTACAAGGATAAGATGCCAACTCTGTAACACATAGGGTGTAGAGAGAGAGAGGATGGCAGCATACATCTATATTTCCTCAGAAGACAAACAAAACATCTCCAACTATTGAAGCAGGTAAAGATGAAGTCTTGTAACCGTTTCCCTGTAGTGCTTGCTTGCATAATCTCTGCCGATGACACCTTTTGTAAAATGTTGCCGCTGCACGTAGCTGATCGTAACTGTGTCAGCAGAGCTTTAACAGCTCTCTAAATAGTTTGAGAAATCTCTCTTGTGAGATGGTGTGAATCATGAGTCGTGGTGCCATGATAAATCAAATGCCCTCCAAACAAACATTTACTCTTTTTAGAATTTACGCTTGTAATCAAAATGTCAGTTCAGAGACTTATGATGCTTTATCAATATGATTCATTCTCAGTGTTATTCTTTTATTTATACTGCAGGACACGAGTTTAGTGGCTCTCAGGCATTGCTCTGTAATATGGTTTGGCATATTCAGCATTTCTGTGTTGGATCTAGTGCACTAGGCTTGGGTCAGAGCCACAACATTAAGGTCTGCTTAAGGTGTTGGTAAAGTATGGGTCAGCTCAAGGCATGAGTTCACCTCCTGTGGTAGTATGCATTGATTTTGTTTTTGTATATAGATTATACATGACTGTGCAACTAAGTTCCTTAGTGAAACAAAAGATTGTTTTCTACACTTAGCATATACAGTAGCCCCATAATGTATTTGTATACTTAAAGCCACACTTAAAAATGGGGGAATTGTATTGCATATATAACAAAACATAAAATATAGCCTATATATACACTACCCTTCGAAAGTCTTTTAATGTTTTTAAAAGAAGTCTTTTATGCTCACCAAGGCTGCATTTATTTGATTAAAAATACAGTAAAAACAGGAATATTGTGAAATATTATTAGAATTTAAAATAACCATTTTCTATTTGAATGTTATATAAAATGTAATTTATTCCTGTGATGCAAAGCTGAATTTTCAGCATCATTACTCCAGTCTCAAGTGTCACATGATCCTTCAGAAATAAGAAATGTTTCTTGAGCAGCAAATCAGCATATTTGTATGATTTCTAAAATCATGTGACACTGAAGACTGCAGTAATGATTCAGCTTTGCCATTATTTGCCATTTTTTAATAAGTTAAACATAATAAAATAAGACCGATAAACAAAATAAGGTACAGGAAAGAATAAGGAAAACGTATATTAAAAACTGACTTATGTAATAGTCTTTATATGGTACACCTGAACACCACAACAATTTATATTTTAATAGGGCGTTGGTCCTTGCTGACAGCTTCCACTCTTCGAGGAAAGGTTTAGATGTTGAACGTGGCTGTTAGGATTTTCTCTCATTCAGACACGAGTATCATCAGTGAGGTCAGGCCCTAATGTGGACTGATAGGTGATTTGAGAATTCAAAGTTCAGCCCTGCGGCTTTGTGCAGTCAACTTATTCCACGCCAGACAAAATCATTTTTATGGACCTCACTGTGTGCACAGCATCAGTTTCAATTTTTTTTAAATAAACCGCATTTGGTTTGATATTTAGTTATCTAATGCAATAACATGCAGGGCCATTGTACATGTTTAAGCTGTTTTTATTGAGAGTTTGACATATTTCTCTAACCGTAACAGATACGGGTGTTATAGTTTGAAACCAGACGCCTACTTCACCTATTTTTAGCGTGGCCATCCTCTTCGAGGTTAAATACTTTCACTGCTGCTGTGTTCTTGAAGCACATAAAGAAGTGACATGAAAGCACCATAACCTGTGCTTTAATCAGGACAACCAGGCTGACCTCTTATAAGAGCAAGGACATGTTTAAAGATGTGTTTGTGGGATTTATTTCAAATACCACTTTGAGATTTTATGACAGATCATGTGCTTTTTTCCCCCTTAAGCCCAAACCCAAGATGGCATCTTCAATACAGTGTGATTTTTGACAACTGACCTATAGCTCTCTGACAGGGGTGCATTGAGATGTCACACCGTCAAGTGCTTAAAAAAATGACGTACTGATGTTAAAATAGTATAACTTAATGCTTACAAATCTAAGCTTTTAACCCAAAGTTATATTTCTTTGAACCCCAGAATCACTGTATCTTTATGCAATATAAAAAAGTTAATAAAAAGTTTGAATAAGAAAGTGGCTGCTAATAATAATTCGATTTTTAAATTCAAAAGAAAATGTAACTGGTGCACGCACATGGATTTGCTGCCATAAAATTGAAATTGACCTGATGATTATTGCAAGATTTCTACGTCTGTGATATTCTTGTCTTTAACTTTATTGATACATAATAAGCTTTTTTTTTTTTTTTGCTGCTAATACAGCAAAAAAAAAAAAAAAAAAAAAAAAATCATTCAGTTAGTTAGTTAAGTTAGTTACACTCACCGGCCAATTTATTAGGTACATCTTGCTAGTACTGGGTTGGACACCCTTTTATCTTCAGAACTGCCTTAATTCTTCATGGCATAGATTCAACAAGGTGCTGGAAACTCTCCTCAGAGATTTTGGTCCATATTGAGCCTGAACCGTTGATACAAGACAGGATGGATCCATGTTTTCATGTTGTTTACACCAAATTCTGACCCTCCCATCTGATTGACGCAGCAGAAATCGAGACTCATCAGATCAAGCAATGTTTTTCCAATCTTCCATTTTCCAATATTGGTGAGCCGGTGTGAATTATAGCCTCTGTGTTCTGTTCTCAGCTGACAGGAGTGACACCGGTGTGTGTCTTCTGCTGCTGTAGCTCCTCTGCTTCAAGGTTCAATGTGTTGTGCGTTCAGAGATGCTCTTCTGCACCTCGGTTGAAACAAGTGGTTATTTGAGTTACTGTTGTCTTTCTATCAGCTCAATCCAGTCTGGCCATTCTCCTCTGACCTCTGGCATCAACAAGGCATTTTCACCTACAGAACTTCTGGATATTTTCTCTTTTTTGGACCATTCTCTGTAAACCCTAGAGATGGTTGTGCGTGAAAATCCCTGTAGATCAGCAGTTTATGAAGTACTCAGACCAGCCTATCTGGCACCAACAACCATACCACATTTAAAGTCACTTAAATCGCCTTTCTTCCCCATTCTGATGCTTGAACTTCAGCAGATCGTCTTGACCATGTCTACATGCCTAAGTGCCTTGAGTAGCTGCCATGTGATTGGCTGATTAGATATTTGCGTTAACAAGCAGTTGAACAGGTGTAATAAAGTGGCTGCTGAGTGTAGTTTAATGTTTCTGGTTTTGTTTTCAGGTGAATTGCATTGGAAAAGTTGACAACTGAGTCCTAGATCGTGTTCCTGTGTGACAAGCTCTTCCCAAGACTTGAGACTGGAGGTCAGAGAGCTTGTACCCTGGCCTTCTCCCCCAGGGTCCTTCCAACAAGGTGGGAAGGGGGGTCAGCCGAACCGATCACATGGAGGACAGGCTTCTCTCGCCCCTCTTGCTGGCCATGTTGTTTTTGGCAACATGTGGGAGCGATGATGATCACTCAGTGCACACACATCAGGTCAGTACGGCTCAGTGTGGCGAATACAGCAACCAGGTCATGGAGAACGGCATGTGCCAACTCATGGCCACATTGCCCCAAATGGACGACCAGCGCTGCCCGGACATGTTCCGCTGTACGGATGAGGTTTCATACTGGCTTCATGAGAATGAGGAACGCAAACAGCAGATTCTGGCCCTGCGGGAGACAGTGTCCGAACTTCAGGAGGAGCTTCGCAACCACCGTCATCGTGTCAAAGTGTTAGAACTACAAGTGAGTTCAAGGAACTTTCTTTATATGTTATGTTTAAAATCATTTAACTATCATTGGGACTGACTGATTCATCATAAGCTGTTGGAGAAATATTATAATTAGAAGAATAAGATGTTTAGAATTATAAACAAATAATATTTATAATAAGAACAGTTATAAATTACAATATAATTTACTTCTAAATTATAAAATAATGATTTAATTATCCTTAATTATAAATAATTATCATTTTGTGCATCAGTATCTGTTTTTTTGTCCTTCAGTACAAAAATCAGTATGACCTGTACCTGACTCAATGCCCTTAATAACCAGTGGGTCAAGCTTTTTCTGATTCCCTGAATAAATTCGGAAGCATTTGGTTACATGTGGCCTGACCTGTTCTCGCTTATTCTATTTAAAGGACTTCCCATCTAGACAGTAAGGCAGAGGTGTAAAGAGTATATCTAAAAAACATATTTGAGTAAAAGCAGAGAGACCTTACAGTGAAAATGACTCCATTACAAGTCACCAATTCCAATATCACTTGAGTAAGTCATATAGTATCTTATTATAACAATACTTATTTTACTTGTACTAAATGTAGGCTCAAATATGCATAAGTTCTCTACACCTAAAATGCATGCCAGTGAAAAACAAGAAACAGTTTATTTGTGTGGAGAGCAATCACTTTTCTACTTTTCTAAAATTGAAATAAAACTGAACACCTCAATACTGCAATAAATCAGTATTTTATATAAGAATACAATATATAAGCTCAATACAACAGCCTCTTAAACGTCTACAGACACTCAAGTCTCAGTTATAGTAAAATGAGGACAGCCATGTCCTCGTCTCATATATGAAAGACCTGTGATTCAGCAACTACTCACTTTCGCGTAAAGTTGTTTGGGTGAGTAAGGGCAAAATGCACCAGATATAGTACCTGCAATGCCCTGTAGATGGCGATATTGCTTATTTTGTAGCAGAAATAAACTGCTACAGAAAAAGTTACATTACATGCAAAATGTAACGAGTAATTGCATTAGTAGTCAAGACATGCAGAGAGTAAAACTTGCTAACATCTTTGATATCTTAAAGTACAAAGCAGCAAAAAAAGATACTTAAAGGTATACAATGTAACTTTTGGCCCCCTAGCGGTTAAATAACAAAACTGCATGCATTTTAGTTTAAGATTATTGTTTTGGTTGTGTTGCGGCTCTCCGTGACTGTGCGGATGAATAAAACATTCAGTACTCGGCTTACCAGTTTATATGGAAATGATTTCAAGCTGACTAGCTGAAGACGTTACTGTAACTTTACCCATTAATAGACACGGTACTTCCTAGAACAAAAGCAACCATAATGAAATGAACCTTCACAATAGATATTGCTTTACAGTCAACTCTGTTAGAGAGCTACATATGGCAATTTATAAAATACCTCTCTCACCTGTTGAGTAATAATAACGCCATCTGCTCTTGGCTTTTACTATATTTTAAATACCTCAGTCTTTGTCATCTCTGAAACGCCAAACCAGTGTTGATTCTTGTTTTATTATAAGCTCTGTCATGTTCTCTTTTTGCCAGCAGACTGTCCTCTGTTTGGCGTTTTTTTAAAACATGTGATTCCCCAGAGGTTGGAGATTTAGCTTTCTCGCTCGTTGTGACAACTAACCAAGCAACTTGCCGAGAAAGTAGCAGAGCAACTTTTGACGAGAGACACGGGCGAGTGACGCATGTACGCAATTTCCCACGAGAATCATCCCTTCGGGTCTAAAATATAAACACTTATAATAAGCTTACCAGAGTGAATCAGGATAAGACAAAAACACGTTTTGGAAGAAGGATTGATGACTCATTTACATTTTGTAAATTTTGAACAAAAAAAGTTACAGTGTATCCTTAAGTACAGTAACTAATAACATTTACTCAAATACTTCACACCACTGCAGTAAGGTACTTTCTGACTGACTTTTACGCGAGGGTTAATTCGGAAATGAATCATGCCACAACTATTGAACAGCATGCAACAAATGGTAGATTATACAAATAATGACAACAAAAGAAATCGGTCAAAAATGTTGTGTAGTCCAAAATAAGTACAGATTATTTTACTGACAAAACTCTGTGTGAAAAAGTTTGTAACTGTGTTGAGGAGTTAAACTAACAAAATGTAGCAATGATACAACTTAACTTTTTCATTAGTAGCTCAGCTGATTTCAAAACATTGCTTTTGCAGTAATTTCCCCGAAGATTCACACATTTTTGAATGTCCTGTTGTACTGCGGATGCATCTTTACTGCCTAGCGAGCTGCGGTAATCACACAAACTTTTGGCTCTCTCATGTTTTCATGCTCTCTCCAATTCATGTCTCATTGAATCAGAGAACCATGGAGTGCCATGTTAATACATGTACATGAATTTCAGTATATTTCAAAGTATCATAGTAGTATCATTTGATACTTTACCATGGTACTATACAGTACTTTTTGTAATTCTTTGAAGTTCCTTGGACTACTATGTAAATACCATATTTACGTTATGGTATATCATAACTGTTCAGTACCATGGTATACTTTAAAGTACTACCATCTGATACCTTCGTGTGCTTCTTTCGCTCCGGCCAACTCGGCTTGACGTTTTCAGCCTAAAGTCTCCTTGACCCGAAGGCTAATGAGATTAACACAGGAGACCTTACCTCTCTCCACGTGCCTTCATTAGTATGCACCCTTAAGCTCTTCATGCTGTTTAAATGAGGGAATGATTCACAGCTCACACCCACACGTCCTGATCCTGTCTCCCTCTCTGCTTTTCACCCCTGGCCTTTCATGCAAACACACACAATACGCTGCAGCCACTTGAGAAGGTCTATTTCTAATGGGAATTGTTCTTCACATCACTTTTTTTGATGTTTGTCTCTTTGGCCTCTCACAGAGTGAAGAGAAGAACCGCAATAGTTCATCTATTGAGCAGCGCCTGCATGAGCTGGAAGATCATTACGCCGAGGCCACGACCCTGTTGCACATCCAGGGCTCCTTGATCTACGACCTCCAGGCCCAGATCCAAAACCTTTCCCTGCTGGTGGAAAAAGTCCGACGTAACCCTGGCTGCATGATCAACATAGTCCGCACCAGCCCTCTGCTCAGCGCTCAGGAAGCCCTGCATCCCGGTAAGCCACATCTGGGAATTTGGAAAAGCTACATTTTTAAGCTGTATGGTTATATCCTAACCAGTTTTATCTTATAAAGTTTCAGATAGTTCACCCAAAAATAAAAATTCTGTCATGATTTATTCACCGTCATGTCATTTCAAACCCATAAGACTTTAATTAATCTTTGAAAAACACAAAAATATTTTTAATCTGAGAGATTTCTGTCCCTCCATTGGAAATCTATTGACCCAAAAACTCTGGCAGTTCAAAACATTTATAAAGAAATTTTTTACATTTTCAGTCCAAGTCTACTGAAGAGACATGATTGCTTTATATGATGAACAGATTAAATGTAGGCTTTTATTCACAAACAAAACGTGGATCATGCAGAGAGAGCAATGCTTCCCATTATGAAGGCTTTTGAAGGATCTTTTAAAGGCAGCCTTCGTTTCGCGTCCTTCATTTGGCTTATTTTGAAGGATGCATCAAGTGTATCCCTTGCGTCCTCCAATCACCCACAATCCTTTGCACACATTCCAATTCAAGAAAAAGAATTATCGGAAAATAAAATGACCCTGAGCTCGTCCAGTTTTTAGGTCATAAAGGGCCATTCCACCAAATGGGTGGAACTCTACCAAATAATTTTATCTTTTCAAAACCTGAATCTAACAACATATATGTTTAACTATTCAAAATATGTATTAGTCCATCTCATGTAACTTTATTTCAGTTTTTACAAGGTTTTTAAGTGGAAGATGCATTTTTCTCAGTCCTGTTACCAAAAAATACCAAAAACATGTTTAAAAACATGTCAGCTAATTATCTTGTTTTCCCCTCAAAGAGAAGTTTATTTTAAAGAAATTGTTGGTGTCATGTTCAAGAAATTGATATCTGTCATTAAAAAAATCAGTATATGTGCACGCAAGGTGTATTTTTCAACAACAACAAAAAAAGAAGCCTTTTTTTCCTTTTAAAGGCAACTCAAACCTCAAGTTTATCATTTTTTTTTAAATAACGCAGTGTATTAAACAATGGGATAAATATGGAAGCTTGTTTCTGCCACTGAATAATAAATAAATAATAATAATTGCGACTTTTTATCTCACAATTGCGAGTTTACATCTCGCAATTCTGACTTTATTTCTCAGAATTGCGAGATATAAAGTCAGAATTGCGTGAAATAAAGTCGCAATTGCGTGTTATAAAGTCAGAATTGCGAGATATAAAGTCAGAATTGCGAGATATAAAGTCAGAATTGCATGTTATAAAGTCAGAATTCTGACTTTTTTTCTCGCAATTGCGACTTTATATCACGCAATTCTGACTTTATAACACATAATTGTGAGTTTATATCTCGCAATTCTGACTTTATAACACATAATTGCGAGTTTATATCTCGCAATTCTGACATCTTTTCTAAGAATTATGAGATATAAACTCACAATTGTGAGATATAAAGTCCAATTCTAAGGGGATAAAAATACGATAAATAGACTTTTTTTTTTTTTTTTTTTTTTACCTCAGAATAGTTTATATCTCACAATTCTGACTTTATAACACGCAATTGCTACTTTATATCATGCAGTTCTGACTTTATATCTCCCAATTGCGACTTTATTTTTCAGAATTGCGACTTTATATCTCTCAATTGCGACTTCATTTCTCAGAATTGCGACTTTATATCTCGCAATTGCGACTTTATTTCTCAGAATTGCGACTTTATTTCTCACAATTCTGACTTGATATATCGCAATTGTGAGAAAAAAAGTCAGAATTGTGAGATAAAAAGTCGCAATTATTATTATTTATTTATTATTCAGTGGCGGAAACAAGCTTCCATAGATAAATGATGGACCAAACAAACAACTTTATGAAAGTTTAACTTTTTTATTTAGTGTTTATAGTGGGTTTGACAAAAAAAAAAAAAAAAAAAAAAAAACTATTGAGTAACAGGAATGAAATTAGGTAACAGGAATGTGTATCCATATGTATATACAGCTTTGACGACATTTGTGAGGTATCAATGTCCTCACTAATATTGTCAAACCTGTTGACCACTGACTAGTGAGCCACACCTCACTGGAAAAAAGTCTTATAAATCATCCAAATCCTGTTTTTATCTAAATGTAGTGTTTTGCACGTTTCTGTGAGGGTTATGTTTAGAGGTAGGGTTATGAGATAATATATCAACAACAAGAAATAATAATAATAATGAGAAAATATCATTAACCTTATAGAAAATCAATGGAAGTCTATTAGATGCCCTCACTAATATAGTGAAACACATATGTGTTTTGCAGTGTGAGTACTTGCAACCCGGTTACGACCAGCGAAATGCGAATACTTGTAATGTTTCCCCAGGTCTTAAGATTTTGTTCAGGAGTGTATCTCTATTTGTGTTTCGGAGATTAACCGATGTCTAATGGGTTTGGATCGACATGAGGGTGAGTAAATGAGTTTTTGGCTAGTATAGAATCATGGTGAGTTACTGGCATGAACCAACAGATGGTGACAAATCATAGCACAGTTTATCAGACAGAATCCGAAGTTTAATAAGAACTGAAATCGCTCACATATATCAATGTTTTTGCCTATATTAATGTGTTGTATGTGTTTTTCACGCCAGAGGTGCAGCATGTCAGGAACTGCCCCATCGACTGCGCTTCCATCTACTATAATGGAGTGCGTCGTTCTGGGATCTACACTGTTGTGCCCTCACTGGGGGCCATGCCTGTGGAAGTCTACTGTGATATGGACACAGACAGTACGAAACCACACAACACAGGCAATCATGACTGTCCAGGACTCGGCAATAAGGATGAGCCTAGTGCTTTGTGCCGTTGGGCCAGTTTTATGCCCTAATGCAAACCTATTTGAATTTCTGTGGCACATTGACAGTTCTGCAAAAAAAGTATAAAGTTAATGCATTTTAATGATTATGCATAACTTTATATATAGCTATATTATATATATAGTTTTTTAATGTTAACGAAATTACTAAAAATTAAACTAAAATGATGAGCTTTTGTCATTTTATCAGCTTTTTAAAAAAATATTGCTATTTAGGTTTATTTTTCTTTCAGCTTTTAGTATTTGTTTTTATTTATTTCCAGTAAAAAAATGTATTGCTTCAACTTAAACTTATTTCAATTCATTATTTCCAAGACAGTTTTTCTAATATCCATTTAGTTTAAGTTTTCAAATAATATTTAAATTGTATTTTTTTTCCAGCTTTATTTCAATGAACAGTTTTTAGTTATTTTAGTTAACGATAACCACCCTGATAGATACATTTGTTTTTTGTGCTTGGACCAGTGAAAAAGTTCAAATCTGAACGTTTGCAGTTCGCACCCACTAGACTATTAGACCATTTTTTTGTTTTGCTAGAAATCTACTGTGGATGAATCATTGTTTTATTTTGACATTGTTTATTGTAAAATTTTGTGACTTACCGTAGCAAATGAAATTCCGGTAATGAACATCTAAATGATTTCCCTTTATATGTCTAATGAGAGTTGAGTTTTGTGCTGAAATTGCACCAGTGGGGCATATGAGGAACCTCTCAGAGGCTTAAAATAGCATGTGCAATCTTTTTTTGATGACCTGCAAAACACTGTAGTATAATTTCTGTGGTCATAAGATGAAACCTAAATGACCTGGCGTGTCCATTAAACTCATAAAAAAAAAAGATTTGATTGTTGAATGCTTTAACGTATACTCATTTTACATTTTCTCCCCAATAAAAGCATTAATTTGATCATTCAAGCACATTCATAATGTATGTCCCAGGTGGCGGTTGGACTGTGATCCAGCGTAGGCAAGATGGCTCCGTGAACTTTGACCGCAGCTGGAAGGAGTATAAGGAAGGCTTTGGAGACCTGCACACCGAATACTGGCTGGGAAATGAGCACATACATGACCTGACCAGCCAGGGAGACTATATGCTCCGGATCGACCTTGAGGACTGGAGCGGGAAACACAAGCATGCTGTTTATCAGAAATTCAGGTGAGGCACATCAATCATTGACTGACTGGAAGGACTTCAAATGGATGTTCAATAGTGACTAAACATCTGGCCTGGTTACTAGAAACCCTCAATGAATATCAGCATTGTGCTTGGGAGCAATCCATATTTTTTCTGTGGGTTTGCAGTGTGGAGGACGAGGCCACTCAGTACCGTGTGCATGTGACGGGCTTCAGCGGGACAGTGGAGGACTCCTTCAGCTGGTACCATGACAAGCAAGGCTTCAGCACACCCGACACGGGCAACATCTGTGCCGAGATCTCCCACGCCGGCTGGTGGTATAACCAGTGTTTCTACGCAAACCTCAATGGCATCTACTACAAGGTATGATGTGGCCTATTGGATATAGACCTGTTGTTGTTAACCCAAAGGTTGCAGGTTTAAGCCCCAGAAGTGTTAAATCATGAGCTGCTGCTGTTGTCTTTGAGCAAGACAATCGAATGCAATTGCATTTAAGACCTTGTTTTGATTATGATTAACATCTTTTATGGGTCTGTTATGAAATTGTGGAACACTTTTTATGTGTTTTGGCCATTCATTTACATTTTGGAGGCTTGAAAACGCAAAATTTGTGGATTCGTGAAAACTGACGTCAAGCGGATGTGTATTACGTGTTCAATCTTTAGGCGCGGATCTGTGACAACTTTATCTTCTGTACGCATCTTCTGTGAGCAAAGGAAAAACTTTTCAGATATATAATAAATATATTACTTTGCTAGAACATACATATCCAGATCATTACTTTCAAAAACATTTAAAACTTGTCGAAACTTTTGTCGAAACTTTTCTTTTTGTGTGTGTGTGCACATTTATTTTTTAAAAACATGCTAATATATAGTCATGATAGTCCACAAAAGTCTGCTCTGTGATATAATTTCCTGTTTTATGAAATTCTTGCCACATTAACAACAAGATGGCTTTTTGCACACAATTTTATTTATTTTTTTAATTCTAAAGAGGTCAAAAATACAAGATTCTTATGCCAAATATATCGGCATACAAACTCAGGACAATTAAACCAACTAGACATTTTTGACCTCACAAAAATCCCAAAATAAATTTTAATCAAGAAAATAATAATCATCATAAAAGATGTGCATTCAAGTGATTGTCTGAATAAATGCATAGATTTAAAAAGTGACAAAGTATATAGATATATCCTCACATTTGAAGCTAAAGGATCTTTGATGATGTCTAAGTGGTGTTTCTGTCATCCTGATCGACAGGGCGGCCGCTACTCTCCGAAGGCGAAGAACCCTCTTGGTCCGGACGGTATCGTTTGGTACACCTGGAAAGATTCTGATTATTACTCTCTGAGGAAGGTCAGCATGATGATCCGACCCAGAACCTTCAGACAGCATCTGTCACCCTGAATCAGGCCCGACCAATGAGCTCGGGCTCATGACGTCAACCAGCCAATCACAGTTCTCAGAGCCACAGCGATGTATGCATGGATTCTTTCATGGTTATACAGTGAAAAATGTGTGTATGGACTGGTTCATTTTTCTGAATGTACTCAAAGAAGGCCATTGTTTACAGCAGGTTTATACCAAAGAGTAAAGACTAGTGAAGGACTGCTGCTGAAACAGTAAAGTCAGTGTTTGCCATTCAGTGAGCCTATGTGTTACATGCCTATATTTTATATACCCATGGTTTTAACATTTTGTTGACTTATTTTATAAATGTGTATTAAAGTAGATTTCATTTCTGTAGATTACAATGGGACAAAAGGCCCCTTCATCTCTCAAAACACTAAATGGCAACAAACACCCGACTGCAGTTTCTTAAACAACTGGGATCACCTTAATGACCCCAAATGTTTTAGTCCTTTTGTTTTGAAATATATAATATAAAAATATGTTTAAAATATTGCAGAATTATGTAGACTCCCCTACATTATCACATTTACTTTGGGGAAAAAAGACTTCATAAAAGGATAGTATTTGGGTGAAAAAACAAAAAGCCTCCTAATTGAAGGGGCTGTCAGCTAAAAAAAAAAAAAAAAAAGCCAAAGACCAAAGCCAAAATCACTGTAGCACACACAAATTTCATTTGAAATATAGCCTACCTGCAATAATAATGTAAGTTCCTGATGTACACTCGTACTAAAAGCAAGAAATTCTATAGTTAAAATACCTGAGAGTTTATGAAATGCCAAAAACGATTGCAATAAACGGGAAATTAAACCTTTGTTGAAGTGATTATTTAGAATAAGTAGGACTTTTTTTTCTTTTTTCTCTGGTATTATACATTTATATTGTAAAATGATTTCTGTTTCAATGTGAGATTAATAAACCACAAAATCACACAAAAAGGTCTTGTTGGTGTTTAAAGCACATTCAGACAAGCACGTTTAGAGACGGCCTCATTCATATTCTCCATTAACACTCAGCTGACTCGCGAGTCTCGGTCTCCAAACCTTGAGAGCCGATTCTTCAAGCTATTAAAGCTTCAATTCGCCGATTTTCAACCCGCTTTGTATTGTTACAATGTCGGTAGTATATGTAAATGAACAATATTTACTTTCTCTCCGTGTTTCGCCAAACACTGGCGGACTTTTGGCAGCTTCAGGTCTTTTGTGAAAACGGATTTTTGTATCCGCGCCCACGGACGTCAGATTGACAGAGGGTTATACGGAGCCCCTAATGGACATGTTGGTGGGAAAAAAAGTGCATTTTGGGTATTCTCTAGCCGTTGAGCGTACACCAGTTGTACACTCGTTATTGCAGTGCATTATGGGATTGAATGAGTGCACTCGATAATGTCCACTATGTTTTCAGACACCGCTACAAATGCCTGTCCCCTCAAATAATGCCCTATTTAAGGTAGGGGAGAGTGGGGTGATTTGTGCCATGGTGGGAAGTAGTTCCACCCTTGTTTCTGGAAAACCATTGAAGAAATTGGTCATGTGACCACATCATTTTGAAAAGCAATCACTTTTACTCGTCCTCCAAAGAAGAGAGACACATGGCATGAGAGTTAAGCACATTTTAGTGCAAAAAAACTGTTTTTTCCCTTTCAAAGTAAAATTTCTATGCTTAAGGTTTTTTGATTGTAGTGTCTGAACAATTATAGACAAGTTTGAAAACATTTCACACATGTTTTAGTGCTTTAGTAGTCTACACAATGAGTCTATACAGTTAGCATGATGTTAGCTCTTAACTGCTGGATCATGCTAGTTTTTCAAACTTGTGGGTCCGGGGTGATTTGTGCCAAAGGGCCTGGGTTAAGTTGTGCCAGATCCAGACCACCTAGACCTACATACTCACAGGGGATAATCTTGAGAAGTGAGGAGATGGGCATGCCTCATCATTGTTTGACTTTGCCTGCTATTTGTTTGATTTAGCTAACACTGATTGCAGTTTTGAGTTTGCACTATGTTATTAAAGAGAAGTTTTATTCCGTTTTTAAGTGGCCTATGTCACAATAGGATGTTTAGAAATTAGCCTAGTCACTTTATTCTTATATGTTACATAATTGACAGCGCTATGTCAACAGGCATCTATTGCCAAAGCCTTTTTGCCTGAAATGATTCACAAATATCATATATTGTGTTGCTATGGTGCTCTAAATGGTTGCTAGGGCGTAGCTTGATAGCTTCACAATGATCCTGAGAGACTGATTGGTCGTCTGAGTAAAATGAGCCCGCCCCCTTGTCTCTATGACACTGTGATCCAGAGTTATGTTCAATACAAAATCCCTATGCAATTGACCATAGTAGGAAAAACGCATGCTATGGTATTCCAGGGTGACAATATCTAAATAAACCTTAATTGAGTAATTTTGTATTGAATTTATCTTGCTTTCATATAGCATTACGGTTCATAACATTAAAATGTTCTGTTTTACTTCAGAAATCACTGGCACAATTTACCCCCAATGTATTCCCCCAAAGGCACAACTTCCCCCGCACCAGGGGCAAGTTGTGCCATGAGACCACTTTTTTCCCAAGAGCTATATTTCTGAAACAATTTATTTCAGATCCAAAGTTATTGTTCTCAGGGATGCACCACATCCTGAAATATATGTACATCCTTAAGTTGAAGGCATTACTGCCATGGGCTCACTTTAAAGTCACTTTGAGTAAAAACTGGCACAACTCACCCCACTCTCCCCTATAGGTGGAAATTTCGGAGTGTCTGTCTAAAAATGAATGCTGTGTAAGTAACAAAGACAAAACAACTGCATTGCATAGCATACAAATCAGTATTTATTAAATCATAATCTCAATTGTTTTGTCATTCTGTGTGCAAAAGACTTGCAAACACTGCTATACATATAAAATATACGAACATCTGGAAAACATGCACCTGACGGAGTATAATTTCACTTTTGCAGGATAAGAAATTGGTGATAATTGCACTGAGGTGGAAGCATCAAACGGAGCACCATCTCTGTTTGTAATTTGGCTTTGGGGAGAGGGAAAAAGAACTAATGGCAATGTCTCTTATGGGGAAAAAGGACCAGCCCTCCTGAAATCATCTCCAGGACCATCTAGTGAAAACGATTGGGTGGTTTTTGGCCAAATACAAACAGGATGATGCATCTCAAAGGCCATAGTAAAGTGCAGTGGATAAAAAGCATGTTGTTTTGAAGGGTCTATACAAAAGAAGGCACAATGAAACAAGGCTTAGCCTCATAGTTCAAAAGATGGCACCAGTATATGTTCAGATCACTTGTATAAAAGTAGTACATTACATTATGTCTCTTTCAATGCATGTTCATATTTATCTTATATCAAAACTACAAGGGTCATAACAAAATGTGGAACATCCAAATTAACAAGCAGACAATTATAATAATTAAAGCCCCCATATAATATGATTCTTTAGACAATCTGCAGCTGCTGTTTAAAAACACTTGAGCTTGGCCAGTTTTCACGCAGGAGCATGCTTTCTGAGACACTATCTTTGGCCTGAGATCGACAGGATATTTTTATGGCACTGATATCATGACACAAGTAACACAAATAGAAAAAACAGAGCAAGAATAATCGTGTAAGAGGAACAGAAAACGAAGGGAGAACGAGGCAGCTTCCGGACGGCCGCTTCACCGCTACATAGTTGTGAACCGACTGTGAGCGTGTCGTAGTTTCTCTGCAATCTGCCAAAACACACACCATATTAATGGCTTTAACATATCCAAACATTATGGACGTTCTGTAACTTTTACTGTCATTTAGACACTTTACCATCTCGTAGAATTTGACTTGCTCCTCCAGGTACTGCTGCATCACCCTGTTGTAGTCATAGATACGGTTGCTATGGAAGTGGTTCATCTCCGCTGCAAAGAGGACAGATGTGTTAAAGTCATCATGTAAAAGTTTCCAGCTGTGTGTATAAAGGCTTGATCACAGATGCCTGTGTGTCGTGTTGGGTTAACACTCTTTCTGTCCAATGAATTCACAGGATTTTCTTTCTTTCTTTTTAAATAAATTATTATTTGTAGAAAAATGCTAAAACGTATATCCAGACTGAGATTCACACAAACCCCAAATTACAATAGAGCTAAAAAAAAGAAATTACATTAGAGAGAAATAATAATAATAATATACAATACTGTTCAAATGTTTTGGGTCATTACAATTTTTTGGAAAGAAAATTAATACTTACTAAATTGATCAAGTGTGACAGTAAAACATTTATGATATTACAAAAGATTTCTATTTCAAATAAATTATGTTCTTTTGAGCTTTCTATTTGTCAAAGAATCCTGAAAAAAATTTATTACGATTCCCCCCAAAATATTAAACGTTTTTCAACATTGATAATGATAATGAAAGTTTCTTGAGCAGTAAATCAGCATATTAGAATAATTTCTGAAGGATCATGTGACACTGAAGACTGATGGCAAAGCTGAATATTCAAAATCATTACTTCAAAGGAATAGATTATAGTTGCCTATATATACAAATAGAAAAAAGTTATTTTACATTGTAATAATATTTCTGTTTTTACTGTATTTTTGATCAGATAAATGCAGCCTTGGTGAGCATAAGAGTTTTACAGGATTTATTAAAATATAGGATTTTGTACTGTGTATATAAAATATGTAATGCATACATACAGTAAAATACAGTATAACAATCCATTTTCCACAATTGCAGGTAGTATGATAAAATACAATATACAATAAAAATGTTAAATGTCTACAATTTTTCCATACATTTGAACTGTGCATATACAGAAAAATGTATATTGAATAAAGAAAAATGTCCTGGTCTGAAAATCACACTGCAGAAATTCCAATATTTCCAGGTTTTCCAGGCCCGTGAGAACCCTGTAATTAAACTCTAGTTTATCTCTATTGAGAGTTTCCAGCGTTCTAATATATATATTCTAATATAGTAATTATGACTCTCCAACTTGTGAAAACCATTCACATCAAACTTGTTATTAGTCATGTGATTAACCACACCTCAGTTACTATATATACACACACATTTAAAGGTGGTAAAATGATTTTTGGGGTCAGTGCAAGTAAGTCACAATACCTTGCAGAGCGTATGACATGGTGCTGGCACGTTTAGACATGGTGGTCTTATCTGAGGGGCTGATTTTACCGGCGGCCACTAGTTTATCGCCTTCCTTGACCTTCTCTATGGCAGCCTGTGCAAGAGAAAGACGCCCCAAAATGAAGTAAGCCGAATTAATTCTCCAATTTTCTGTGCTCCCATCCTCTTTTCATAGATTCAATGGCCGTTCAAACACCTAGTGAGCTTTCTAAAAGGTCACTTACGAGGTTCTATGATGGTCGGGACGCTCACTAGGTTTTAAAACAGTGTGTCTATAAGAATGAAAAGAGACATGGTGAGAGTAGTAGTTCTTTCATTTACCTTGTGAACTCCAATAGTGTCAGGAAAGCATCCCAGCAGACCTTTGTACTCATTGTTGGTTTCCATGAGGAAGTGAAGGTCTTTCCTAGGCTAGAAAGAGACAGACAAAAATAAATGATTAAAGCAGACAGCGCACAAACACACCCAGGGTCACTTCATTCAACAGCTCACGAAAGGTTTACGTCACTCGAACACGTGTATGCGCACACACGGATGCGCTCTTACTCACAGACACGAATTGGAATTCAACTGGAGAAAAACAACCATTAACTGTGAGAGAAAATAGCTAGCTAAAACAGTTAATTCCCTTACAACTAGACTCTTAGTTAAGTCAGCATTAAATACAGTTGTAAAAAAGTTCACATTCAGAGGAAGTCAGAAACGCATATAACATTGCATTTGTAGTGTGAACATGAATACACTACAGGTAGTATCTGTCTGTTATTCAGCTGTATTTTTAAACTTCATATCTTTATAGACATGTTCCTTGGATCACATGAAGGGTTAACAGAGCTCTAAAAATATTCAATGTTACACTGGCGCCACAGGACCACTTACCAGACGAGTCCTTCCAACAATCACAGTTTGGAGGCCAAACAACAACCAAGTTTTCATTCATTGCATTTTTCATTCATTGATACCGTTGAAGTTGAATAGCACAAGGCTAAATGATTGTGGACGGGTCTGAGGCAGAGGATGAACACTCACACAACTATGGCTTTCTTCACCTATATAGCAGCTTTCATGGTCCTGATCATCCTGTCTGGGTTTATTTTGAAATTACCGTACATGTACTACTGTTCAAGAGTTTGGGGTCAGTAAAAAATGTGTTATATATAAAAGATGTACTTTTATTCAGCAAGCATGCATTAAAGGGTTAGTTAACACAAAAATTTAAATTCTATCATCATTTACTCTCCTTCATGTCGTTGAAAACCCGTAAGACTTTCATTCATCTTTGAAACACAAATTAATATATTTAATCAAATCTGAGATTGTTGTCCCTCCATTGACAGTCCACAAACTACCACTTTGATGCTTCAAAAAGTTAATAAAGAGATCATAAAAACTAATCCATCCATATGAGTTGAGCGGTTTAGTCCAAATATTCTGAAGAGATACGATCGCTTTATGTGATGAACAGATTGAATTTAGGCTTTTATTCACATATAAACTCACATTCATCAACTCACACATCAGTTGTGGTAAACAGAAGCTTAAGCATGTTTGCTTGATGTGCGAGACATGAGGTTCATTCTCGTGTTACACAGCACGTTTGAGCTTTAGCAAGAACCAATGAGGTTCATTCTCGTGTTACGCAGCACGTTTGAGCTTTAGCAAGAACCAATGAGGTTCATTCTCGTGTTACGCAGCACGTTTGAGCTTTAGCAAGAACCAATGAGGTTCATTCTCGTGTTACGCAGCACGTTTGAGCTTTAGCAAGAACCAATGAGGTTCATTCTCGTGTTACGCAGCACGTTTGAGCTTCAGCAAGAACCAATGAGGTTCATTCTCATGTTACGCAGCACGTTTGAGCTTTAGCAAGAACCAATGAGGTTCATTCTCGTGTTACGCAGCACGTTTGAGCTTTAGCAAGAACCAATGAGGTTCATTCTCGTGTTACGCAGCACGTTTGAGCTTCAGCAAGAACCAATGAGGTTCATTCTCATGTTACGCAGCACGTTTGAGCTTCAGCAAGAACCAATGAGGTTCATTCTCATGTTACGCAGCACGTTTGAGCTTTAGCAAGAACCAATGAGGTTCATTCTCGTGTTACGCAACACGTTTGAGCTTTCTCAAGAACCAATGAGGTTCATTCTCGTGTTACGCAGCAAGTTTGAGCTTTAGCAAGAACCAGTGAGGTTTGTTCTCGCATGTCAAGCAGGTTCGTTTGAGCCTCTGTTTATGTACGCTGATCAATGTTTATATGTGAATAAAAGCTTAAATTAAATCTGTTCATCATATAAAGCGATCAAGTCTCTTCAGAAAATGTGGTCTAACCGCTTGATTCATATCAGTTTTACGATCTCTTTATCTACTATTTGAAGCGACAGTGTCAGTTGCTTAGGCTGTCAATGGAGGGACAGAAAGATCTTCATTTTTGTTCTGAAGATGAACAAAAGTCTTATGGGTTTGGAACGAAGGTGAGTAAATAACGACAATTTTCATTTTTTGGATGAACTATCCCTTTAAATTGATCCAATGTGATAAAGTCATTTAAGTAACAAAATATTTCTATTTCAAATAAATGCTGTTCTTTTAAACTTTCTATTCATCAAAGAATCCTGAAAAAATGTATTGGTTTCCTCCAAAATATTAAAAAGCGCAAATGTTTTCATATTAGAATGATTTCTGAAGGATCATGTGACACTGAGACTGGAGTAATGATGCTGAAAATTCAACTTTGACATCACAGGAATACATTACATTTTAATATATATTGAAATAGAAAACAGTTATATTAAATTGTAACAATATTTTTTTTTAAAATAAAAAAAATATCACGACCCCAAACTTCTGAACGGTAGTGTAATTTCTTGGTTGCCAAGAATGTTTTGATACATAGACACCAGACAGCTACGTTTCCCCTATCACGTAAGAGGTTAAGATACATAACTTCCTGATATAAGAGCGAACTGAGACGTTCTACAGTGTTCTATTCAAGGGTTTCAATACCTGCTCCGCCACCATCTGAGCGATCTCTTCGTAGGTCTTTCCTGCTGCCGTCAGCGCGTCTGTGAGCGCAGCCTCTCCTGTGGGTCAAACACAACCACACATTCAGGATAATAAAAACAGACTAAAAGTTGAACATCTAGACTGTAACACAAAGACTGCTGGTTGAATCTCAAGCGAGGTGACGATCCTGCTTCATCACCATAGAGCCCTTGTCTAATCTATCAGGGAGGCAAATAATATACTACTTCTACAAAGTTGCTTGGTACAGGGGAATAAAAGAAGCTAAATAACATTAACAGGGAACAAGAAGGTGTTTCTCAGAACTAGACCAGATGGTAAACAGAGAAAAATGTTTACCTCATTGACTTTATTTAGTAAGAGGAACCGAATAGTTTCTGATACCTTCATATCCACTGCTGATGAACACGGAGGACAGGTTTTGGAAAGCTTTGCCAATGCGTTGATATTCCTTTGGAAGGGCTGAGAAAAACAAGCACAACCGGAAAATAAGACTAATCAGCCTGAGTATGATATTTCATTTGTAGAGATTTTTATAAATCATAACACACTCAATCAGAATATAGTTTGGACAGTAACTATGAAGCATGAACAAAGTACAAAATATCAGAAACTGTCACTTTGTTGAAAAAGAGGCAAATTTCCCTGTTAAATGAAATGTGATATACACACATTATATATTAGGGGTGTAACGGTACACAAACATGATGGTTCGATAAATAGCTTAGTTAATTAATAAATTATATTATAATTAATTTTCTTAAGATAAAAAACTATCTTAGCTAATGCTGAAAAATATCTGGGGAACCCTTAATTACACATTAATATAATATTAAAGGTTACAATTAACAACAGCACCCAAATTATTAAATTCATTATTTTTAGATTTAATAATTAACACTAAAAAACCAACAACAAAAAAACACGTAATGTAAATTGCACATAAGGCAGGTTTTGTATTAACTTCTAAATCGAATTAAAGTTAATTTTCTACTCCAATTCATTTTTTAAATATAACCATTTACACAGTGGCTGTCATAACTTGCTTTCATGACAAATGTATTTAAACATACATTAAATAATAAAGACATTACTAACGGATTAAGTAAATATAATGAATAGGCTAATATAGTGCAAATACAAAATGCGTCCGTCTAGAGTTCATTTCTCTAGCGAACTAACCCGCTGTCGACACTAAATGCCTGAGATACATGTAATGATACATGAGATAATATTCTCAAGCTGTTTTATTGATATCTTTCCGCAGTTGAAACACTGGTTGAGAGATGTAAATATACTGATCATTGTCTCTTCTTTTTCTGTGCTTTTTACTGGTAGCAAACAGCGTTGCATTAATGCACGCGTCTGGATTGGAGTGTGGATCGCCTGTGACTGAATGCATTCGTCGGGCGACTGCATGCAACGAACCATGACATCCTTGCCGTGCGGTTCGGGACGAATATATGTACCGTTACACCCCTAATATATATACTAATTTAAAGCATCCTTGCTGATTAAAAGTATTAATTTCTTTAAGAAAAAAATCATAATCTTTCATATACAGAGTGCAACTTTAAGTGTCATAAGGAGTGATACTCACGGCCTGTGCAGCGTTTCCAGTGTTCATTTCCTATGTTCAGCAAGTCTTTCACACCGTCGTCCATCGTCTTGGTGAAACGGTTGAACTGCTCACATTTCTGCTCTCTGAAGGCAACATAGATGAACATCACCATCAAGAGGTTGCTCATTATTAGTTGGAAGGCAATCTCAGACAAGCACCAAATCAGCTGCTTGATCATATCAGCTTGAGTTTGTCAAACTTACAATAGATCAAGCTAATAAGCCTCTTGGACCAGCTAGAAGCCATCTTAAGCTGGATTTTTCCATCAGTGAAGTGATCCTAAGGTGGGCAGTAAGACTTACACTTCAGTCATGTCAAGGTCTGGCAGTCCCTCAGGCTCTATCGTGGAGAAAACCATGACTCCGACAGTCTCGTCTTTTTCTGCTTTTCTCTTTCCCGTTTTCCAGTCCTGTAATACAGATGTGTGATAAAACACTGCAACAACAACAACAGCTTTGCAACAAATTCAGATTAAAGATGGAACCACACTTACCTTCTCATCTTTGTAGGAGAGAAACAGCTGGAAGACGTCACTGCAGGAGACAACCGGATGCCGGCACATTCGCGACATCCAAGCCTGAAGCCTCTCCATACGCATTTTTATAAACTCTTCCTCAAATCGACCTTAAAAAAGGGGGCATTAATCAACCTCATTTTAATTTCAAACTTCTTTACAGGGAACAATGGGTAATGAAAAGTGCTCACCTGTCACCTGTTTATCAGGCAAGCAGGGGATTGGAATCGCCGACCCAAATTTATCCAAAAGTCTTTCATATAACCAATCGAAGTGCTTGTATCTGTGATTGACAGGCTTGTTTGTGGTCTGCAAAAGGATGGCATGAGAAAACATCAGCTGGAATGAAGCTATTCATTTAAACATGATTGTTTCTGTACTTACGGTAGGCGTGACTTGGTACTCAATGTAACTCTTGAGGCCGTACATTTTGGTGCCCTTTTTAGGGTCAGCGACAACACAGTCCAGCTGATAGTCTGGATACGCCCACACTGGCCCAACTTCTCCAATCTGAAACATAGTATATACACATATTCATGTCAGATAATTACTTTACAGAATACAATACAGTATATACAAGCCTTGATGAAGTCACGAATACCATTTTAGTAGCAATTAAAAAAAAAAAAAAGCATTATCAGTCAAAGAAACAATACAATAAATGGCACATTAAATGAGTGGCTTACATAAATGGGCAACTTGGTTCCTTTAACGGCCTGTTTGGACAGCAGGTACAACTCAGGACCTGATTTGGAGAAGCCAGGGAATCTGCAAAGAGAAGATGCGGCTTACAAAGGACAAAGCATGAAATGATCAAAAAATAAAATTGCTAAATTAATAAACCAGTAATTGGAATCCAGGAAGCATAAAAGAAAACTGTGAAAAAGCACATCAACTGGAAAACATGTTTTACAGTACGATTTTTAAATAAAATAGCAGTGAAAAGTGTTGGGAGTAACACATTACAAGTACATGCATTATATAATCAGATTACTTTTTGATGTGTTGCGTAAGGTAACTCGTTACTTTATAAATTTTACACATTAATATTTGAGTTGATTTTTTTTAAAAGCACTGCACGTTACTTTACAGTTTGTTTAATTTGCTTAAACATCTTTTAAACTACTAATTAAAAAAATCTCTTCATAATGTAGTCACTTAGACATGCACTCATGCGTGTGCAGGAACAGACAAAAAGTACTAAAGTAACCAAACACATTACTTTTAACTAAGTAACGCAATTAGTTACTTTTTTAGGTAGTACCGCAATATTGTAACACATTACTTTTAAAAGTAACTTTCCCCAACACTGGTAGTCATAGACAGATATATTGTTCAGGTTGTATTACTGAATGAAATGTGGCTGTTTTGAGATTATCAGCATTGGGTGATAAACATGCACACTTGGGAGATAAACAGAAGTGTTACTTCCTCCTTGTGGAAGTTCCAATTAAATTTCTAAAAAAAATCTTTTTTCAATATTTTAATTAAACTTAAAATAAATATGGTGTAAAATAAGTTAATTTGAGCAGTTTTGTGTGCATCTTGTTTGCTTTATTATGTGCATTATTATGTGACTCTTGGATGTGTGTCCAATCTATGTGGTGCAATCATCTGACTTACTTATTGAGGGCAATTTTCATGGATGAACCATGAGCTCCGCCTCTGTTCATAGCGCCACCGTCTCCAGCCTCAGATTCAGCATAGCCACCCGACGACTTTACGTCATCCCACTCCTCGTCCCATTCATCGTCTTCTGCACCTATAAACAGTCATTAGACACACTTCAAACATACTTCAAACTAAAAAAGCACTGTGAGAACCAGGCGTTAGTAAGCCAAACCCGAGAGTCAGGACAAATCAGACATGCTAACTAACCTTTGACAAAGCTTTATTGGTCTAGTAGTGGAGCCACAGCTGTAAATAATATTCAACAATATTATTGATCTGACTGTACTGACACTATTGTATGAGAACTGAACTGAGCTGGATGATGACTTTTTTCCAGAATTGCTTTATAGATTAAATGAACTAATCTAATAATTGATGATCTTTACAACGGAACTGAATCAACACTGATCTGACTTTAGCTGAACAACAGCCGAAATGCATAATTTTTCCTGTTTATCACTGTAAAGCTGCTTTGAAACAATCTGTTTTGTATAAAGCGCTATATAAATAAAGGTGACGACTTAATTTCATCATAAACTTTTTATATGATGGATATTCATTATCATAAGATTGAAAGTCTGGGTATCTGACAACAGTAAAACAATAAAATCTATACACTAAATTCATTTGAAAAGTTTCTAAGTCCGTTTTAATGTGACTATTTAACAACAAAAAGTTTCAATATGTTAGTTAGCCACACTGGGGACTCTAGTTAAAGAATACACAACAAAATTCACAGCAAGAAAAACCCTTAAAATCAAACACTCATACACATACACAACTGTTGAGCTCATGCAGCTTGTTATTAAAACCCACATCAAAGTCCTTACATGAATTTCATGAATTACCTGAGAGGTCAATAAGACATGGGTAGGGGTATATGTCTTCAGAAAAGAAGGAAAAGATGATTTGTTATGATGAAATAAATCTTTTAAGCTTGTTTTTCATAATAAATATCAGCTCTACATATTCTAAAGTGAACTAATGTGCACTCCATTTAAAACTATTAAACGGATTGTGCAAGCACTGAGGGTAAAAATCAAACCATATTTAATTCCAAGAAAATTTGTGAAGTAATTCGGTGAAAGAGACATCTTGCTTGTGGTAATAAATCAGTGTTCATGGGAAAACCTCTCCAAAACAAATCTACACACTCTGTTTGTCTTGAAGAAACTTGAAAAAGCTTCATTTTACAGCCTGGAAAAGTTGAATTTCAGCTCCTTATGACTCCAAAATGAAACAATTGATCTTCCAGAGATGACATCACTGGCAAACTTTAGCCTAACACATGACTCAAAGTCATAAATGAAATCACGAAACAACGCCCACATTTTCCACAACTAGTTGTAAACAACTTTCATACTTTCATATAAAAACAATGCATACTGAATACTACATATTCCACAAAGCAAATTGGCTTCTGGTGTCGCATGAACCTAAAGTAATATCTGTGATTTTTCCATCTTTTGTACCTCTTTATATGATCTGACTGCCAAGAGTTAAGAAGGTTTTGCACAAAACGTTTTGTTCATTAGTGCATTTTATGCAACTTTAACATACTGTGCAGAATTTACTGTGTATTATTAGTTTGTTCCATTAATGCATTCTTCCTCTCTTGTAAGTTGTTTGGGTAATAAAGAATCAGCCAAGAACATCCATGTAACACAATATACAGCACTTTGGCTAGAGCCTTCCTGTTTTCTAAATATGCTGGACTGAAACCCTTTAAGAGGAATGTAACAGCTCCCAGGGAGGAATAAACATTATGGTAAGTATTTATGCCTCGTGACTGTGGTGTTCAGTTTTCCATTAGGATATAATCAACAGGACTAAATCAGAGAAAGAGACAATGAAATCATTGCAAATTTTTACTTACAATATATAACATCCATTAAGACATATTTGTGAACCAGTTCAACTGATTCATGGCCATGAACCCATTCAAGCAAATGATTCAGACATCACTACAGCTTGAGCTTACAAGTTTAATCTAAGAGCGAAATTTTGGATAGATCATAGCAAGAAAAATGTGAACCCTAAACATCACAGTCTAGCTGAACAGATCTTATCATATTCTTTTGGATACTTTGGACTTTTTTCCCTATTTTTGTCATATTCAGGTTGGAGCTGTGGCCTAACAGTTAGAGCACACAGTCCTGGCATGTTGTTGAGTATTGGCACTCTTGCAGGACACACAGGTTCAATTCTCTCCTTAATTTTATGTCCTCCTATCTGTACTGTCTCCAGAATCCCCCAAATACACAGGAAAAGAATCACATTCTGCTTATGTTCTAGTTTCAGTTGTTTAGACCAGTGGTAGGTCTTAACCACTAAGGGGTCTAAGCAAACTTCCAAGTACGACTTGATTTAAAATAAGAAAAAACAATGTTTATGAAAACGATACAATTATCGCCTCCGTGATGATGCAGAGATGCATTATTTACTCATGCCAAATTCTAACATCACCAATTCCAATTCTAACCTCGTCTGGCATGCATAATACAGCATTTTTAGTAGTTTTTGCGGATCCGTGTGAACGGGGATCGCTTTGACAACTTTGTCGTCTGTACGCAAAGTAATTTCTGTTTTCATTTTTGAGTACACTGCTGTTGTGTAACTGTAGCCTAACTCTTATTCACGAAATGACGAACGACTGGATGAGTCATGTAAATTCATTGGTTAAAAAGAGTTTAACATTTAGCTTTTAATACTTCAGCAATCCTGAATTTTAATTATTCTTTGAGTTACATTTTATTACTCGTAGATCCCACAGATTAAAATTGATCTGAAAACAAAACTAGGGCTAGGGGGCTTTCAAATTTCGTTGTGGACAACAGGGCGCTTTGGAGTCAAAACGTCTGAGAACCAATAATTTAGACTGAACGATCAAACATGGGTTAATTCGAGTTGTTACCTGGACCCTGGTAAGCCTGCGGGTGCCCGTGTCCTCCAGAATTCCACGCATTGCTGCTGGTTTTCCCCGTCTCTGTGCCCTCAGGCTGAGCTGGCCAGTTATTAGAAACCCCCCCAGAGGCATTATTGTCAAATGCTGCCCATGGGTCATTACCATTACTTGTCTGAAAGAAGGAAAAAGAACAACAATTTTACAATACCTCAATTATCATAATTGGTAAAAAAACAAAACACATTAAAATAGGAGCATTTTCACTAATGGCCTCAGACATAGCAGAAGTCTGTCACAAACATAAGGAAAAGCAGCTTAGTGGTTCTGTTCATTTAAATCATGTTCAGCTGGTTGAGGTCAGCCACACGATCTTTTGACCTGTAGATTGTATACATTATAAATGCACATGCACACAATCTTTCATAACACAAGCCACATGTATTGTTTGCCTTTATGTTAAACATGCATTTATGACCATTCCCTGCCTACCAGTGAAAAGATCTTTTTATCTGTAAAACTTTCCAAAGAAAAAAGAAATGGAAAAAAGCCCATTCACATCCAATGATAAGTGCTCTTATAACCTTTGGTTGTTACTATTAGCCTGAAAAACACAATTTGTGCAGCTATTTTCAGATGCCGGTCGATACAAGGACTTCTAAAGAAAGCCCACGGAATGGGAATATGCGTACATAGATGGACATGCTGAATAGAAAGTGATGTTTACCTTCCTGATGGATGCTTTGACTAGTCAACACTGAACAATTGACTCTCAATGGACCTCTGGCTGGCCTTGGTGACACAAAAGCCCAGAGCCACAGAGAAAGAAACCATAAGCTCTGTGTTTCCGAATCATCATCTGGTCGCCCACACATACACACACCATCCAGACCTCATTCATGTTATCATCCCGTCATAATCAACACCACATTTGAGGAACTCTAAGCACAACAAGTGATTTCTGACAAATGCATGTCAAATGATAGCTGCAAATATCATTATTTTACCCGAGTCGACAACAGAAATGCATGCATCAGACAAAGTCCAACACTATCTGTTTGGTTTCTACTTATTTGCTCATGCAAAAACCCCATCATGCATCGAGAATGTAGCACCATGCTGCGAAAGACTAGAAAGTGTTTAGGTGTGTTTAAGTGGATTGGATTCATCTGTGCCTAGAATTATGAAATGTTTATTTTCTTCCTTATCTGTAAGTTGCTTTGGATAAAAGTGTCTGCTAATGTAAATGAAAAATGTAATAAAGAGCATTTGCTTATTTGAGAAACTTAATTCAATAGACGGCACGTTTTGAGCTCATGAATACGGTTTATCAGTTAGAAGCCAGTACAAGTGGCTCAAAAAGCAGTCTAGATCATTTAAAAACTTGATAACAGAACAGCTTTTAGTTCAGTTCAACAAACACATGAACAGAAAATAATTTAAAATATATTTCTGTAAGCAAAATCTGCAACATAAATCAGAAGTAGCTATCTGACTAAATCATTGCATTTATGTTTTAAAAGCTGGCAAACTGTGATGTGACCATTTAGCTGAAACAGTGCTGATCAGTTTGATTGATGTGTGATTTGTAGTGAGATCAATGGGGTCTGATTCAATCTAAATGCATTCAGACCCCAAAAACAGGGTGTTTATGTTTTGGTCTTGTTAGTGAGGGCTCCAGGATTGAACCTCTGAGTCCATCATGCCAAATTAATTTTGGGTACCTCATCTGGTGAGGTGGAAGAGAAGCCTGGGGGAACTGGGGCGACTGGGGTTTCCGGCTGAGCTACATCCACCTTAGGGGAAAGACGTGACATCATCATAAAGCGCCTGAAAGGGAAGGGTTACCCTGATATGACACTAAAGTCAAGATCTTCCCCATCAAACCACTGATTTTCTCAATAGCAGAGGCACGGCTGACACCTTCACGCATACACTGAAGGGTTTAAAATAGAGACAGTTCGAGATATATATTATTAATCAAATAGTTTTGAAAGCAGAGAGCTGACTAATACACAATCCCGCAACTTGACCATCAGCGTCCACTTGATTTATGACACATTTCAGACAAATGCTTGGATCATAAAAATGTAACCACAACTTCAGCAATTACTATATATATACACATATATATATATGTGTGTGTGTGTGTGTGTGTACAATAAAAAATGTCTCTTGAGAGAGCTGACTACTAATTATGCCTACAGATCACAGGGACATCTGTGGTTAACAATGCCACACTTTTAACTATGACTCATAAATATCTTGCATTTCTGCTGGTTTCACATCTCTTATCAGTGATCATCAGACACATGCAGACTACAGATAGGTTAAAGTCTGTCCCTTGACTAGTCAATCAGCTTCAGGCTTTGAGATAACACCATAAGCACCTATTTATCATCAGGGGGTGGTTTTACATGATCAGTTCTGATTAATCATGATTATAGAAACGCTATACACTTAAAGGTACTGAAGGTATATATACTTTACAAGCTTTTGAAACTTAAAGACAACATGAACTCAACACTGATCCTAAATACGGACTCAAAAAAATTTAACTTTCTATGCCACGGAGGCTGATGGTTAACATTTCACAAACTAAATGCTTACATTAACAAGAAAATGTGAAAAGTGCTTCCCTGACCTTAAGTGCACTTAACTATTTTTAATAAGAACTTTTAGCATACTTAAATTCTTATATTTAAAAAAAAAAAAAACTGTACTTGAAGATAAAATATTACTGAAATAAAAGGCCACTTAAGTGTATTTAAGAGTACACTTTCATGATACACTTGCTTGCACTTTGTAATAATATCAAAATAAACATTTTATTATTATTTTTTACAAGGGTGCAAAAACCCATCGTCACGACGAGGCTATGTTGTGTTGGGCAGTTGCCAGGGCTTTGCTGTACAGTTTCTCTAAGTGTTCTAATACATTTCACCACAATCAAATCATGATGTTATTTCCTGCTGAATGTTCTGAAATTAGTCACGTTTCATGTTGTCTTTAATACTGCTAAAAACTATAAAAACTGAGCCAGTGGAGACAAATTTTGTGCAAATGAAAGCGATAGTTGTCAAACAGCTTCCCACTCCTCAAAATACTGCTGATCAGATCATGGTTCCTCAGAAAAACAAAGCAGCATATGAAAAGACTTCAGCCCACTCACTGAAATCCTCCGTCTCAGCACTGAAAGCAAACCCACAGTACCTCAACTAGTCCAAACACTTCGTCTTGTACTTTAATTAAAAATCATCATCCTTCACATTTGGCCCCTCGCTGATCCTCTGAATAAGCAACACAGGATGTTTTATCCTCAGTCTAAGAGTTTGCTTGCACACACATTTTTACATTCTGAGTAAGACATTTTATGCTTCGGCACTGGAATCTCCCTTCCTGCTCACTTCCTCTCAGGATGTTAAACAGCGGGAGAAATGCACCGAGAAGGAACGTTACACAGAGAAGGAACAGAACAGCGCGATTTGGACACGATAAATAAAACCGAATGCTTTACATCAGTCAACAGACTCACTCAACCATTCACATGGGAAATTTCCCATCATGCTCGTTGCTTACCGGTGCGGTGCTGGCTGCAATGGCTGGGGTCGGCACGTGACTGTCGAAGAACGAGAGATCGAAGGTGGCTGCATTTCCTCCAGAGGTAAAAGGTTGAGCCGGGTTAACCTAGAAGAACATGAAGAGACAAAGAGTCAAATAAGACGGGTTCATGCTTTGTTATTTGAGACTGAATGTAAGTAGTAATAAATGATAATAATTATTATAATTTTAGTTTCTAATAATAGTTTGCAGTATAATATAATTTAAGATGAATTATAATAATGATTGTTATTAAATATTTTACTTTTCTCTGACCCCTGGAATTTCCTCCCCAATGGACACATTTTATCTGGCAAGCAATGTTTAGAATATAATATCTCATGCATTTTGATTGCTGGTCTCATATGAATCGGTAGATACATAGACAAACTTGTTCCCTTCAAGTCCAAATAGTGCAAAATCTTCTCAAAGAACAAATATTTTCATAAATGCCTGCTGAAGTTGAAGAAAAAGTGACACATTTCGAGACACAGGTGTTACTGAGGCCTTAGATGTATCCATAAAAAGGCCAAGGATATACTAAATGTCTTATCTTCATATAGGATATCTTCAACTTTATAAGTCCCTTTCATGCGAAAAATGTGAGATTAACAATTTAGCTGGGTGTGGTCAAATATTTTGCTCATTTTGATAGGAAAATCTTGCCCCTTGATGATCTGATATGAAAGTTTGGTCAAGGCCATTTTCCCCCTCTACTTTTTATTTATAAAAGTAGCAACCCATTTTACTTCAATTTTAATAAAACCTCAGAATCCAGCAATGAAACACAGCATTTGGTTCCCAAAGAATGTGAATTTGGAGAAGTGTGAACATGCGGTCATTTGTTTGGCTCTGAGAAAAGAGAAATGAAGGAAGCACGCGATAGTGCAGCTGTGAGTTGAGGTCAGGAGGGAAATCTAAATGTATGTCTGTGGCCAACAACAGGCAGAATCACTCCACAGCTTATTTATACAGAGAGTAAACGGTTTACCAGGTCTCCATGTGCATTACTGCCTCAGGATGGCTTTATAATGTGATTTTTTTGTGGCTTAATTTTCAAATATTACTTCAAATGTTAATGTTACATTTTTCACACTGGTAAAACTAGCACATTCATTCAGCCTTAAAGGGTTAGTTCACCCTAAAATCAAAATTAAGTCATTATTTACTCACCCTGGTGTTGTTCTAATCATTTCTAATCATGTTCTATGCCTTCTTTCTTTTATGGACCACAAAAGGAGGAATTAAAGAAAAAGAATAGGGACCAGCATAAAGCTTTTTTTAAAAGATGCAATAGTATCACAGAATGATCCCATGCGACAAGTGTCGTATATCCCAAGTTGTCTGGGGGTATACAATACGAAATTAAAAATATTATGGAGCAAAAATCCTGACCTTGGCCATTGGTCTGAGCATGTCTATGTTCCCACAGCCCTATGTTCCCACAAATGGCCTACCCCTGACCTCACCCCTAAACCTACCCGTAACTGGGGTTTAGACAAATCGTAAAAAAAAAAAATTCTTAGAAATGTGGGAACATAGGGCCGTGGGAACATAGGGCTGACCCAGGTCTGTGCACGGCTACAAGACATGTGCGTTCGTGTGACTGTTAGCATCGCAGTTCACTCTTTCTCGCCCAGAAAAAGCACACAAGCTGTGAGAAATCAAGATTAACCAAAACACGACATGAAATACAATGCCTAGTGAAGAAAACACATGGATACATTTTGGGATTTCTGAGTTAAATATCTTCGGACCAGAACTCTGATGACAGTCAGAATGACAGTTGACAGATGTGAACGCGATAACTTCTTGTTACGAAGAACACAACAGATATATTCACCTCAGACAAGAAGGTACACGAACCGTATTTCATGTTGCGTTTTTTGTTAATCATGATTTCTGACAACTTTTTCTGGGCAAGACGGAGTGAAATTGTGGCGATAACAGAGTCACGTCGCATAGCCTAGAGCCGAATACCAACGGCCAAGGTCTGGATTTTCGTTTAATAATAGATTAAATTTCATATCGTACATCCCCAGAACACTTGGGATATACAACACGTCGCATGGGATCATTCTGTGATCCTTTTCTGTCTTTTTAAAAAAACTTGATGCTGGTCGCTATTCACTGCCATTATACGGACAAGTGTGAGCGGGACATTTTTTTTAATTCTCCTTTTGTGGTCCATAAAGGAAAGAGGGGCAAACCGGGATTAAAAAAACACCAGATTGAGTAGTTTATGACTTAATTTTCATTTCAGGGTGAACTACCCCTTTAAGCCTGGGATTGAACACTATACTAACACACTTTAACTCTGGCTGGCCACAGGAAAAGAAAACACTTCCTGTTGATCAAACAGGTCACATTCCAGCAGCGATAGTTTCTCTGAAACACTGCAATATGTGTATTTGAGAGAGACAATCATGATAAAATTGTATTAGGCCTATATACTTTATCAAATATAGTGAAAGCCTAATGCATTGCCCAGGCAATTAATCTGCAAATACTTAGCTAATATTTTGAATATTAGTTGATAAAGAGAAACCTGAACTTTGACATTATAATAATTTTCAATAATTTTTTTGTTGCTTTTTAGTATTTATTGTGTAAAATAAATGTTCTCTTATCTTATTATAGCCCCTACCGTCAGAAAGACTTTTAAAATGTTTAAAAAAAAAGTCTCCTGTGCTCACCAAGTTTGCATTTATCATAAATACAAAAAAAACATAATATATGTTAAATTGTAATTGTGATAGCAAAGATACATTTTAGCATAATTACTCCAGTCTTTAGTGTCACATGATCCTTCAGAAATCATTTTAATATGCTGATTTGCTGCTCAAGACACATTTCTTAATATTATCAGTGTTGAAAACAGTTGAGCTGCTTAATCATTTTTATGAAAACAGTTAACATTTTCCATTTTCCAGGATTCTTTGATGAACAGAAACTAGAAATCTTTTGCAAATGTCACTTTTGATCTTATTTAATGCCTCCTTGCTGAATAAAACTTAATTTCTTTCCAAAACAGACCAAACTTTTTCGAGAGCAGTGTATTTACACATGATAAAGCCTTTTTGATGAACACTGCTTACCTCTAAATAGTCCTCTGGTACTAATCCGACTTCTCCTCTAGAGTTCCTTGCCTCGATCCATCCTCCTCCAATGTTCTGGGAACAGAAGGGAACGGATCAGCTTTACAGAGAAGGTTCTGATCGACCCATTCACATGCAACATCTCAGAGCAGACATGGAGAGCCAGGTGTTATGAAACATTATGCAAGTGAAATAAACTCACCTGATTGGTTATTGTGATCGTCTCACCCTCTCGGACCGACAGCTCATTATTCCCAGGCTCTGCCGAGAAGTCATATAAAACCTGTGCCTGTGTGGAGGTAGAACAGTAAAAGTAAAGCACATGGATATACAGACACCAAATGTGTTAGGACATGTTAGCAATCATTAATGGAATAGAACCAGCTAGACTTGTTCCGTTGGATTTCTTTGGACCAAATTAAAAGCACAGGACCTCAGCATTAACCTGATTAATGTTTAACTCACACTGTTTCTGGAACCAATGAATGATCATTGCAAATTAAGAGTAAATTGCATGAAAACTGTCAAGAAATCTATGGTCCATTTAGTACAAATTCATATAAAAAATATATATTTTTTTAAATTTTAAGTATAAATTATATACCATTCAAAGAAACTGAGGCTTATTTTAGGACAATTGCATTGTCAACGTTAATCAACTAACTCTCCTGACTGCTTTGTCGGACAAAAATGGCGGATTTGGCGGATGGCGGATTATGATTGGTCAGATCGCCTGTCAATCAAACTCCCTGCGAAGGGTCAATTGTGTCTGACCCAACCAGACGTCAGTGGGTGGAGTTAGTGTAAATAGCCTCTGCCAACAAGTCATGCTATTTGCACTTAGTGCATGCACAATTATATATCCCATTTTTTCCTTCGTTTTCTTTTGGTGTGAACCTGGCCATTTTGTCATGAGATTCATCCATAAAAGATGTTGGAATTTAAAACAGAATTATATAGGCCTAGAGCATGTTTTTGTGATTAAACTAAGCATACAAATGATCACAAAACATAATCATTCCACCATAAACAGAGGGGGAAAAAACACTTTCCACAAAGCTCCCGTTATTTTAACACACACAGAGCCAACACAGAAACACACACATCCTGAAGCTAACGAAACAGCAAACAGTGAGGTCTGTATGAACAGTTGGACAGGGTCTCTCTCTGTAGGGTTCACAAGCCACGACTCAGACACAGAGAGTCTGTGTGTGAGAAGCTTCACTTCTGATTCAAATGAAATGCAATCACTTAAAAAAAAAAGCTGTAAGAAGGCCAGTGATGGATGGACCACTAACTGTCTGATGTCAAATGTCCATGACCATTTTCACAACAAGTCTTCAAGTAAAAACTAAGTGATGACGAACAGAAATTATGACGTGCAAGACAAAAGGAGGAAGTAACATGAGGAAAAGAGATCAAATTACAGAGAAATTCATAAAGGTGGGATTGATAATTCAGCCTTGCAGCAGAAGTGTGATCATGAAAGCATGTGTCTGAATCCCTCCATCATTAGAAACATCCTCATATAGACAGTCAAGAGAGCAGGGCTAAATTAAGGACTAAACTAGGGTTATTATATTACAACTAAAAGAAAAGGCGAAACTAAAAGATAAAAGACAAAGCTATGGAAAACTGGAACAACTTATGTGTAAATGCATCTCACGTAGAATGCAGTCATTTGATTTAGGTGACATTTAGGTGAATAATAAAGACAGTCCTGCATTTAAGTCACCTTTGACATTTTGATTTCAGTATTGGCTTTTTTTTTTTTCACTTCATTGTTTTTCCAGGAAATGGTCTGAATTTTTAAACAGAATTTACCCTTTTTTCCCCATTAAAAATTAAAATGCATGTTGTTTTACTGATATTTGGTGTAATTTAAAGTTTTTCCATTAAAATTGGAGGTAATTAATCAAATAAAAAGATAATATGATAATAAATATTATGGTTTTAAAGACAATTTATAGTATTTTTACATAATAAAATTATGTATTTGTTTATGACTAGGCTATTTGTTTTAGATCTTTTTCCTGGTTGTGAATAAGGACATTAACGTAATTAATCTAAAAAAAAAAAAAACATAAACAATATATATATATATATATATATTCACACATAGGCATTTATATATATATATATATATATATATATATAGAAATGCCTATGTGTGAATATATTGTATACTGTATGTGTGTGTGTGTGTGTGTATATATATATATATATATATATATAATATCATATATATATATATTCATTCATTTCAGGAAAAATTTACACTAAGAAAGATGTAAGCTCTCACTTATATAGGTAACTAGTTAGTGTGTTGGTTATGATTAACTAATTTTGGTGAATGATTTACATTTTAACTACATATCCCAGCATGCATCCCAAATGACGTCATGACCCCACTAAAAATGTCACAAGACTCTTAATGATCCATATTTTCCAACGTTCACCAGAAAGCCCATAAACGCCGTTAAAATAACAAAAAGAGAACATTTCAGACCCATTTCGGAGTGTTAAACAGGTCGGTTATGATGTTTGAGACAGTTCTAAACACTTAAAGAGTACATTTATCGGCGTGTGTTTGGAAATACGTTGGCAGTTCAAACCCAGTGTGATCTCAGTGCAAAGAAATTACAGACAGCTCAGCCACAAACTTTAACCAAAAACACGTCAAACAAGTCCTTACCTTCGACTCCATTATATAAACATTAACCAGTCATCACAGAAACCTGTAGTTTAATGGCGATAAACTCTCTTCTTCTTCATCCAGACATTTCTCTTCTGCCAGAAACGATCCTTCTCAAACTAGTTTATTTACATCGCCAATAACACTTAATCCTCTTGTTCGACCCTAATAGACTCAAATCAAGCGGTTCAGTAATGTGTGTAAATCCAAACTCGCCGTTTATCCAGCAGTCATGGGCTGTTCAACTTCACTGCAGCTCAGTGTGTGTTACACACACATAAAAGACAAAACCGGAAACTGATCAAACCCCTTGAAGAAAAAAAGCCACACAGATGTTGTATGCGTGTGTAGGGGCAAAAAAAGTGTTATTAAAAATAGTAGTACAAATAATATTTACATGTTATCTATAATACATAAAATACAACATATATATCATGTTTTGGTTATCATACAGTATATAAAATATACTATATTCACTTTACATATCACGTTACTTCATATAATGTCTAG
Organism: Squalius cephalus; assembly: GCF_949319135.1. Lineage (NCBI taxonomy): Eukaryota > Metazoa > Chordata > Actinopteri > Cypriniformes > Leuciscidae > Squalius > Squalius cephalus. The sequence continues at coordinate 31,898,527 of NC_137133.1, read as the reverse complement.
TCTAAGAATGTTAAACTAACATTAAGCATGTGCTAATGTTAAATAAACAACATAAATACATAAACAAAAAAAAGTCTGTTTTCTTCAAGTAGGTGGTTTTATTCTTTTATTAAATGCTTGTAGAAGAAGAAACAAAACCCCACAAACATTAACAACAATTATTCTCATTGTCATGACATAATACAACAATACTCCAGAGTCCTTCAGTCCAGATTAAGTCCTTAAACACAGCCAGTTCTTATAGCTTTTAAGTTTTTAGAGAACTCAAAAGATTAAAAATACATTTTAATTTCAAGTTTAAATCTTTAAAAAAAGAGGATTGCATTTAGAAAATGTAAGTAGTTTGGTCCACAGATGTTTTAAGTAATGATTACGTCAGCTTTAGTTTTGTCAAGTTCAAACTAAAGAGTGGCGGGCCGAGTGTTAGAGCGGCCTCTAGTGGAAATGACAGCGGGAGTGTTTACAAAGCCAGTACAAAGTCGTTTTCTTAAAATGGGCGTTGCTTATATTTCGTTATTTATCTTTAATTAATGATTTAGTTTATATCTAACGTTTTTTAAATATATATTTATTTACTTTCCTTTATTTCAATGCATGCTGAATGAATGCGAATGTATTGCCTCAATTATAATGTTAGTTATTCGAAGAAGTTTAATAAAGGGTTTTATAGATAGATTCTCCACATAGCCACATTTACCACCCGATTTCGCTAGTGGAGATCATTCAGGCTACATTATTCATAAATAAACTTTAGGTATGTGCATAGAGCCGTCTAGTGGAAAACAGAGGTATTTCTTCTGCACTTGACCAAAGATGCACACACACGCAGAAGAGCCATCAGCAAAAGTAGACTTTAATATAGCAGAAAAGGAGCTGCATACTTTTTTAGGGAAGTAATATTTTATATTAATGTGTAATGCATTCTCTCTGTTTTTAACCCTGTCCAAACTGTAAGTGACTGATTTCATGATACATTATGGCCATGCACTCTTACTGTTTTCAAATAATATATAATATTATAAATATATAGGCTAAGATTACAAAAAAAAAAGGTAATTGGTCCATAAGCAATTGCAAAAAAAAACAAAAAAAAACCTTTACAATAATTTGTTTTAATTAAATTAATTAAATTTTAATCAAATGTTTAAAGCTACACTGTGTAACTTTTTTAGTTGATTCTTAGCAAAAAACACTTAGTTCTTTCAAAAATATATGTGCTCATTAATGTATATTTACTTCTTTCAAGTAATAAAGTATTATCTTAAGTTTATAATCTGCCATTGAAAGTACATACGGGTGAGGGGTTCGAATGCCGGTCGCCATGTTGCCCCTCCATCTTGAAACTACATTAGCCAAAGAGGGACATGCCTGTAAATTCAAGCTTCGCCTTTTGCGTTTTTCACTCAGTGTCACCGTGACGAATGCGAGGGGGAGATTACTCGCGAGCTCGCGAGTGCCGGCAGATTTGAAAGATAGTGTGGTGTGTGTGTGTGTGTGTGTGTGTGTGTGTGTGTGTGTGTACTCACATTTGAAAGAGAGAATAAAAACGTCAACGCAACAGACAAATCAGCAAGACCATAGTCAATATTGGAGTAACTTTTCCCAGATGGAAAGAGCTCATGAGGAGAAAAGATTTTAAAACGGACGCCGAGGTTGCCTGCTTTCTTCTCGACAGGTAATTCAGCCTGTTTTAATTCATTTGTGTAAATTCGAAGTTTTATAGTTGCTTGTCTAACCATAGCATGGTTGTGCATAACGCCAGAACGACCTCTAGTATAACTTCATCCTCGCGTCAATGGTGAAAAAGTATTGTTTACCTTGTAACATAAATCTGTGCTGCGACGGATCACAGGTGATGAATAGTTTTAAAGGCGCAATTTTTTAAGCTATATAAAAAAAAGGACACTGTAAATTTTAGTTATTTTTAATTGCTTTTACTTTGTACACATTGTAACGTTAGCCTAATCTGATTATGCTGGGATAGCCGATTCCAAGGGTGACGTTTACCTCCTGACATCTGTCCTGTAGTTTTATTCATTTTAGACGTATTATTGTTTATTATTGTCATGGACGAAGTGATAACTGGAAACCATGTTAATCTTGGAATAATACGGCCACCGTAGGAGTTAAAATGCCCTCGGAATTGAGAGGAACAGAAACTGATATTCACTGGGTAGTCATATACAATTTCACCGCTAGATGGGGGTAAAAATCACACAGTGTAGCTTTAATCTACAAAATATTTATTTATTTACTTATGTATATATTTATTCATATTAATCCATCTCTTTGATGTTTTTTATTGTTTCGTTAGTTTAACCAAACGATCCCTCATATCCATTTTGTGTAGCTTAATTTTTTCATTTGTCCGAAGGAAAATTGTGCCAAGCAGGAAGTTAATGCTTATTCCATTCAGTTATGTGAACTTATTTACTGTCCCGCAATATAGAAATGTGAAAAAAAGACAATACACACACCCAGAATTATTCCCTAAAACATTCTTTCTATTCTTTTCATTTTTATGATAGCCTTTTTTTTTTTTTTACAGTTCTGACCGCTGCTCCTTTGCTTTGACAAGAGGACACTGAAAGGGCAAAACCGAAAAACAAATATTTACTTTAGCTTATGTAACATTATTAATGAATCTCTGCCATAGTCAGGAATTACAAATTGCTACAATTCTATGCGGGCTGTCTCCAAAATAAATAGTAATTTTTGTATGTAATACTTGTTCACTTCTAAAGAACATGAAATGTGCTTTTGGTAGTTGATGGCAACCTCTCTTGTACTACTTGTAGCCTTTATGCTTCCCCGATAATAGAGTAAAATCAGGTGATGTGGAACCTGATTCAGCAGAGTGAGAGGAGGAGGACTGTGTCTCAGGTGAGGCGGGGGGGGGGGTTACAGACCGCTTACAAAGAGTGCTGTTGAAGTGCTCTACTGAGCAGTTTCATGTACACTGACTTCTCAAACATCTTACACAAAGACTTGAAAAGGTAACATGGGCCCATTATCTGCTGTCCTGCTCTTGCTTTCAGCCCAGTGGTCCTGCGCTCAGGAAGACCCTCTTCTGCCTTTCTCTGAACACCTGGACCCCGAGCACAATGTGCGGCTGAAGTGGGGCTTTGATGAGATCCAGGGCACCGTCTTGTTCGAGCTCACTGTCAACACCAGCGGCTGGGTCGGGTTTGGCTTCAGCCCTAAAGGAGGAATGACTGGAGCCGATATCGTCATTGGAGGAGTTGGACCGAAAGGCAGTTACTTCACGGTAAAGTTAAAAAATGACTGACACTCATAACTGTCAAAGTCACTTACAGTAGATACTTTTATATTCTTGATTCTGATTCATATATGTATTTCAAATTTAGTTAGAGTATCTCTTATATAAATTATTTTAGTCTTTCACATTATCAAGATTCAAGACTGATGATAACTGTCAATAACTCACTTCAAGTGGCGTTGAAAGCTCTTCTTAATATTCTTGATTCTGATTCATACTGAGTGATATGTAATGAATATGTAGTTCATTAAATATAAGATTTTATATTATGAACTTGTTGAGTTTTCTCAGTGGCTCTAAGCTGGGATATTTTGGAAGCTATTTCACAAGTGTGACAAAGTCAAAGACAAGACCAAATCTACTTTTGTATTAGACGAATAAGTTGAATTATATTTGTTTCCAAACTAGATGTTCTAAATAGATGTATTAGTTGGTAAATTAACCTGATATTTTTGAAAGTCAATCTATTAAACTAGTTTGAACTGGATTGGGAACTGTACATCTATAAACATAAAGACAAACACCTGTTGCTATGCGTACATACATCTATGTTTTCCTATTGTTCAGGACCGTCATGCTGGGGGGAACTCAATACCTGTGGTTGACCAGCAACAGAACTACAAACTCCTGTCTCTAACCGAGTCTGATGGGAAAACTGTCATGAAGTTTCAGAGATCTATTGAGTCTTGTGATGAAAACGATTTACCCATCACTGTGAGCATACATTGAATGTGTTTCTTCTCCCATACCACTACAAAGGAAGAGTAGTTTAACAACGCCATGTAACCCTCCTCTTTCTTCTACGTAATATGTATTCTGCAGTTTTATTCAGAAAACAATGATGGTGAAACTATGGCATTGTTGACAAAACAAAACCAGCAATGTAAGGGAATCTGCATGTCCTCAGGGATCAGGGTGTTTCTGAGAACGCCTTCAACTGTACTTCTGAAAACCCTCAACTCAGAAACCTTACATTTCTATATCAAACAAATAGCTGTTATCAGTGGCCATATGCACACTGCAAACTTTTGTGAGTGACAACCACATTGTGTAGGTGGCCAAAGAGCTTCTTATTTTCCATTTAGAGATCACATTAAAAGTTTTTTTTATTATTTTTTATTATTGCATGATCAGAATCTTCCCATGAAGCTGATCTATGCGTATGGACAGAGTGATGATGTTGCGTACCATAATAACCGAAGGGGAACGAAGGAGGTGAACCTGTTGAAGTACATGCCTCGTGTCACTCCTCCAAACAGCAAGTATTTCGACATGACTATGGGCAATGTAAGAGATTTTTACTTTTTCTTTCTGCCTGAAATTTCATGAGTAACATGTAGCCTAACACTTATTGTAATTTCATAATAAAAAATTATGCCAATAATTTAGATTAAAAAGAAGAAAGTACTGGTTGTTTAAGTCATTTCAACTTAAATTTTACATTAAACTGACTTCATCTTAATCCTTAAATGCCTACATTTTTTGCCAATAATATTAGGTTACATATTTGGGTCTTAGCGACCCGGATCTATATAGATCTAACACAGCTGTGTTTTCAGCAGCATTACTCTAGTCTTCAGTGTCACGTGACGTGATCCTTCAAATCATTAAATATGCTGAGATGTATTAAATATGCTGAATAAAAGTAGGCTATTAATTTCTTCTTCTTTTTTTTTTTTTAAAATCATACTGACCCACAAACTTTTGAATGGTAGCCTAAGTTACTGTACATGCATGTTGATCTCAAAACTCGGCACCAATCATGCAAGAAAAAAAAAGTGAGTGTGAACTTTCACTTTACTTAATAGCCTGCTTACATTTAAAATCATTTCAGTTCTCTGTACCAGCCAGTCAAACCTACTATCACTGCAAGATCATGAGAGCCCCGACTTTTGATCGCAAACAACACATTTATCGTGTAAGTGAGTCTATGAACTTCACACACATGATCTATCCACCGATCTGTCGATCATCTTCATCTCTGACTTACTTTCCTCATGTCCAGATTGAGCCGTTCATCACAAACCTCGACCTCGTGCATCATCTGCTGCTGTACCGCTGCCCGCCGACTGTGACGGAGCCATTTGAAGCGCAGTGTTACACGGGCGGCGGGGAAGAGTGTATGGAGACCGTTGCTGTGTGGGGAGTTGGCGGAGGGGTTAGTCTCTCCTCCTGTGAATGTGGTTTTAAAACATTTTCATGTGAGAAACAACCAAATTTAAGCAATTACTCACATAACTGATTCAGCTGGTTCACTGAAAAGATCTGCTTTTCAATTTTTATAAACAATATTACTTTATTATTGAAATAGCTTACTATTCATGTATTAATGCAAAACTTGAGGTAAAATTACTGACTGAAGCTCTATGTAACCTTTGAATTATATGATGTTTTTCAAGGCTTTTGAACTCCCTGAGATGGCAGGACTTCCAATTGGAGGAAATGTTGGAGATTTTTTCTACAGGCTTGAAGTGCATTACAACAACCTAAATAAAAGTGCAGGTCAGTCAGTAGTGGTTTATGTAAAATATTACACTGTGATGAATATTTAAAGTCAGCATGAAACGGAAGTTGCGATAGTCTTTTCTTCCCTATTGTGATTTGTGACATATCTGAGTGAAATGGCTTCTCGAATGTAAGGGGTGATTTTGTGGTTTGCTATAGAGTGCAACAGTCATGTTCCTGAAGGAAAAACTCCATTTAATTTCTCCATAGGGATTTTTTATTTTTTTACAATAACTTATAAATCTTTAAACAGCCTTACTGTAAGCTACAAAAATACTTCCGGTACCAGCGCCGCTGAAAAAGTGAGTGGGGACTGTTGCACTCTTGCTGTGATCTCATGTGAGTGACAGGTTGTCCCGTCCTCTTTTGATTTCATGATGACAAAGTAAAACAATATTCCCCTCTACACAGGTCGGGTTGATAACTCGGGTCTGCGATTCTATTACACATCTGAACTCCGTCAGCATGATGCAGCTATTCTGATGACAGGACTTGCCGTGGCCCCTGGGTACGCCATCCCACCCAAAGCCAAATCCTTCCTCACGTACGGCCTGTGTGACACTGCCTATATTCCAAAGGTATGTATGTATTTGCTACTCACATTCTCACAATCAAAGGCAGACTCAGCAGATGACTGGATGATCTGTTGTGTTCTGTGATCTACAGGTTCTGGAGTCGCCACATGATCTTCAGGTGTTTTCTGTGATGCTGCACACACACTTGGCTGGACGGAAGGTGCGAGTCGGGCACTTCAGGTAAACGTTTTTGGACTAATGACTGAATTGAAGTTCACCTGAAAATAATGTGTGCCTTTCTTTCTTCTGTGTTGCATAGCCTAAAGTTACTGTAACAAATTAGTATTTTTGTAAATTCTTATCCTCTTCAGAGGGGGAAAACAGATTGATCTTCTAGCCGTTGATGAAAACTACAATTTTGAATATCAGGAAGTGACAAACTTGGGCAAAACTAAGACAGTGAAGTTGGTAAGTGCGAAAAGGTTTAAACTAATATATATATATATATATATATATATATATATATATATATATATATATATATATATATATATATATATAAATGTTTTGTCAGGAAGTGAAATAAAGCTACTTTTTTTATCTTGCAGGGTGACAAATTGCTGGTGGAGTGCACATATAACACTGAAAACCGTGCCACACTCACATGGGTTAGTACATTTACACAGAGGCTCATATTGTCTTTTATTCAGCAGCATGTAGTTTCAGTGTTGGGGAAAGTTAACTAATTGTGTAACTAATTATTAATTAAAAGTAACAAATTACTTTTTATGGAAAGTAATGTGTTACATTACTTTTGCATTACTCTTTCTCAACTGGTCTGGGCTGGGCTTCCTTGTTTGTATTTTAATAATGGCAAATGTAATGGCCCTTTCACACTAAAAGTGAAATGAATAAACCTCAGGCTGAAGGAGATGCCATTCTGGATTGCAGAAGAATAGGACACTTACTTCAGCAATAAAAACAAATATTTATCTAAAGTCCTTTTTGCTTAGTATGGTTGAATTGGATCATCAAATGTCAGCAGCAAAGACATTGGTTCATAAAGTGAGATGAAATACATAAAGTATATTTGTGTTATTTAACATATTTAATTATTGCAGGTTTGTGTATTATTCTGCGCATGCATTTCACTGTTTTTATTTATTTTGAGGAATTCTGAATCTGTTTTTGTGCAAGTGAGATGAGTAAATGCTCACATTTAGAAATACACTAAGCATCATATTCACACAGCGCCTCTGCAATTACTCACGATTTCTCTCAAGAGGTGTCAGTCAATAAATGGGGAAATAAAGTAACCTGCATTGCTTATTTGAAAAAGTAACTCGGATATTTTGTTGTAAATTTAAAAGTAATGCGTTACTTTACTAGTTACTTGACAAAAGTAATCTGATTACTGGGGGGAATATGGATGTGTAACTCTCCTTTTCTGCCCTCAGGGGGGGCTCTCGACTTCAGAAGAGATGTGTTTGTCTTTCCTCTTCTACTATCCAGCTATGAATCTGAGCAGTTGTGTGAGCTTCCCTAATTTACAGACATTAGGATCTGCAATGGGAGCAACAGATACAGAGTAATCTCATTTAAAACATTGTTTTAATGAATTTAGCTCTCAATATTTGCCCTAATGATAATGTGGCTTTTATTTGATAACTTTGCAGTACCTGGGTCAATATGATGTACATGAACACTTGGAATGACACGTCTATCAATCAATACCAGCAAACACTGAAGAGAATTGATCAGCTAGTCATAGTCGTTGATTCATTTGTAAGTGTCCACACCTCTACAACATGAATGAAGCCTATAAACATGTTTCTGTTCTGACCTCAGCTGTTACCTGACACACTTTTCCATGTGTATTTCCAGACCAACGGGTCATTCAACCCAGGGATGATTCCTGATCTCAAAGTCATCCCACCTGCACCCTGCATGAGCGGTTGTGCCATCAAAAGTCTTGCTTTGATATCGCTGCTCCTCTGTTTGGCAGTGCATTGGGCTTCTGTATGAAACGTTCATGCAAAATACTAAACCTGATGTAACCTGATGTTCTTTCAGTGTCTGTGATGAATAAGTAAATCAATTTAACAAGCAACGACTCCTGGCTCACAACAGGGACATACTTGACAGCAACCTAAAAACCAGAATAAAAGAAAATTGAGATAAATATATGATATATAACTTTTTTATATAGATTTTTTAGCAAATTATATCAGGATGTAAATAGACTTTACACTTTACTTCCATTGGTTTACTTTCAGATCATATTATAAATAAAATGTGAATATATAGAATATTTCCAACATTTTTAAAACCTAATTAAAAACAACGAAAATGACAATAATAATTATGATTATTATTATTATAATTTTTTTTTTTTTTTTTTACAAAATACCCGTTTATTTAGCCAATAGATTGAGCGTTTATGCAGTGGTAATGCATACAATGGTAGACGTGTGCTTGGTGCTTATAGCGCCCTCTAGTGAGAAGAATAGTCTGCTTGTAAAGCATTTACTTATTGTAAAGTTAACAAAAGTTATCATGAGGATTGTAATGTTTAGAACAGATGTCTAAACAAATGTCAGTAGACCGGGAAGATTTTAAAACGAGCCCTTCATTCATAAATCAGCAAGATCACTGTGAAAATACAGACCGGAAGACAAAAGACAACGAGCGCAGCGCTGAAAAGGGGCGGGGCTAAATAAGGTCTTATCCAAATGTCAGTTTTATATATTATATTTCTGTAAACTAAGCTATCCCTGTCGCCGATTGTGTTCCCCTCCAGTGGGCGTAGTTCTCAGAGTAATATGACACGTTGCGCGTGTCGCCTGTATACACTTTTGTGTACTTATATGTAATTTTTTGTCGCCGCTAGGGGTCGCTAACCTCTTACAATAACAAAGGCGTAGATTGATGACGCAGTGATAAGCGGAATCATGGAACTTGCCGTCATGCTGATGGATCTAATAATGTTTATGGATGAGAGAAATCATTCATGTTTTTTATAGGGCTGTCAAACGATTAATCGCGATCAATCGCATCCAAAATAAAGTTTGTGTTTACATAATATATGTGTGTGTATGGAGTATAATTATTTTCTATATATAAATACACACACATGCATATATATTTAAGAAAAATGTGTTATTTATATATAAAATATTTATATATAATATAAATTATATATAATATAAATATATAACACAGTATATACATGCAAATATTTCTTAAATATATACATGCATGTGTGTGTATTTATATATAGAAAATAATTATACACCGTACACACACATATATTATGTAAAAACAAACTTTTATTTTGGATGTGATTAATCGCGATTAATCGTTTGACAGGCCTAGTTTTTTAACATGACTGGTATGGAGCAGGGTGTGATTGCTAATGAGAGACAGATGAACAACTCTAGCTCTTGGTGCGAGTGAAGCAGGTATTTGCTATTCACGGGGAAATAATCTTGTTTTTGTGTCAGATATTTTCAAGGCAGTCGCTATTTACAATTAGTGTAAATATTAGCAACACAAAGTATTTTTTTGCATCAGGTGCAAATAGCGTTAAAGGCTATAGATGTTACACTTTAAAAAAAGCAGTATTTTCTTTGCACTAAGTGAAAATAGTGTCACCTTCACCTTCCTTGTGACTTGCTTTGTTGTACACATTTGCAAAAATTTCGCTACTTCTTGTCGGAGGAATGTAGAAGTTAATGTTATCTTTCGTAACTAATCTTTTAGAATGTAGAGGTTAATGTCATCTTTCATAACTAATCTTTCAATAACTAATACACGTTTTCTTATTTTTGTAATGAATGTCTAGGCTAAAAGGGCTAAAAGTTAGTAACGCATAACAAACCACGAACAGCCTATTAATGGTTAAGTCCATTTTATCAATGCAGTTTTATCCTTTGTTGTGTAATTAGAGGGAAATGCTTCTAAACAGGGGTTAAATATAACATTGAGGAGTGAGATAGTGATGGGTGGAAGTGGTAAAATTAATATCTGTTTCATTCTTTATGTGCAATAATGGGGGAAAAAATCCTTATTTTAGATTGCATATTTGAGTAACCAAAACGCATGGGTGGAGTTTTTTAGGCATTCTGTTTCTGTTGACTATTATGGGATCCAGCCTAACTCCATTGATTTGAATCATATGTAAGAAATGGACACAGCGACCCCATAGAGTTCAACGGAGAAAAGTGAAGTCAATTAGAAGCACTCACTTCCTGATGGCTGAGCGTACTGCGCAGACTCAAACTGAACTAGACGACGTAGATGTGACGTGTGCAACCTGTCTGACAGTTGTAAGTCTTCTAGGAGCTGTGCCAAGAAAAATCTGAATCATTCCCTTCTGAATCTTGCAGAGATGGAGAGCTTGAGTAGGAGTTGTCCATGAGCTAGGAGCGGGAGCAACTTTATGTCTCTCTATGGGCTTCTCCCTTGACTTTATCTCTTTGACTTTATCCCTTGACCTCCACATCCCCGCAATTGCCTTCGAGCTTCTCCTCCTATCTATACGGTAATTTTTCTACTGTGCGACAGAGAGTCGCTTGGTTATGACACAATTGTTAGCCTATTTTTACAAAAACGGCTTCTATGTGAGGTAATGGAGCCTTTTATACATTTTCGTGTTTCTTTAGAAATAAATAATGGACAAATGGAGTCTTTAAACGCCTCAGATGTAAAGTTATTCGCTGTCAAAGTGACGCCAAAATGAATGGGAGTCAATGGAATGCTAACAGCAGGTGATGGCTTGCTAGCCAATGTCTGCCCCCATGGAAGGTACGCTTTCCGGGTGCTGGATTACCCCCTTGATTTGAATTGGCGCCGAAGCACTTCCTGGAACTATCTGAGGTCTACGCGAATCACGTGATGACCAAGCATTTTGAACTTCCATTGTCGCAAATCTTTGGCTGGATCCCAAATGGCACAATCCGGCCTTGTGGACCTCCTTCGAGTTCACACTTGGAGACGTCAGAAAGTGCTGACCTAGGGGGCGCTGGCCTCGAGTCCACGACGAAGTCCGCATCGAGGGCACAAAAGGCGGCACTCATGAGCACACCTTTGAGCGCTGAAATGCCGAATAGGACAACCCTACTGACTTGTACACTTGGCGAGCACACGCAATTTAAGGCCACGAGACCGCAAGTCCACATGAAGTGTGCCATTTGGGATCCAGCCTATCTCTAGGCCCTGTCCCAAATGGCACACTTCATATGCACTTTCGGTCTTGTGGACTTACAATGGCTGCTGCGTGCGTTAAGTCCGTGAGAACGTAGGGTGTCCCATTTGTCATTTTAGGCCTCAGAAGGGTGCTCGCGAGCGCCCCCTATGCAGTCGATATGCGCCCTCGATGCTCACTTTTGCCGAGCCCGCACTGATGCACCCGACAGTCAAAGCGGCATTACGTCACGAAAGTGCGGACTCGTAGGAAGACCACGAGTGCTTAGGTGCCATTTGGGACAGGGCCTACAGTATATGGCTCTGGTGTAAAGGATCGGTCCTCTTCTGAATGGGGTGGGGAGCAGCAGCTCATTTGCATTTAAAGAGACACACACAAAAAACAGAGCATTTTTGCTCACACCCAAAAAGGGGCAAATTTGACAAGCTATAATAAATGAACTGGGGGGTATTTTGAGCTGAAATTTCACAGACACATTAAAAATTTGGGACACAATAGATTTATATTACATCTTGTGAAAAGGGCCATATAATATGTCACCTTTAAAGTGACAGCAACCTTATATTTCTGCTGCTGTCTGTTTTTAATGTTAATCAAACTACAAAAGACAAAAAATTATTCACTGCTCTTGACTGAATGTCTTTTGTAAATTTAATAAGGATTAATTCATGTTAAATTTATACAGTGAAGACTATCCAGTGTTTTACATTTGATTACTTTATTCAATGTCTCTACCTGAAAACTACTGTTACTTGTCTTTAATAAAGTTTCAAATTTATATTAAGCTAGTACTTTTAGCTTTGGCTTTGAAATTGGAATAGAGAAAATTGGAATATTCACAGTCACCGGCCATTGGCAGGTGTGCCAAGAAGTTATTTTTAGGCCCTTTATACATATTTACATTTACAATTCAAATATATCACATGAATCACATTTGAGCTTTTTTGTTGTTCATCTCAACATTTCTTACTAATAATATTCATGCTCACTGTTTTACAATAATAAAGTAACATCAGGTGATGTGGAACCTGATTCACCAGACCAGAGTGAGAGGAGGACTGTGTCTCAGGTGAGGCGGGGGGGAGGTTTACAGACCGATCACAAAGAGTGCCGTTGAAGTGCACTACTGAGCAGTTTCATGTACACTGACTTCTCAAACATCTTACACAAAGACTTGAAAAGGTAACATGGGCCCATTATCTCTTGTCCTGCTCTTGCTTTCAGCCCAGTGGTCCTGCGCTCAGGAAGACCCTCTTCTGCCTTTCTCTGAACACCTGGACCCCGAGCACAATGTGCGGCTGAAGTGGGGCTTTGATGAGATCCAGGGCACCGTCTTGTTCGAGCTCACTGTCAACACCAGCGGCTGGGTCGGGTTTGGCTTCAGCCCTAAAGGAGGAATGACTGGAGCCGATATCGTCATTGGAGGAGTTGGACCGAAAGGCAGTTACTTCACGGTAAAGTTAAAAAAATGACTGACACTAATAACTTATATGTTTCTTATATGTATTTCATATTTAGTTTATATATAATATACATTTCTTAATGTTTCACATATCAAAGACTGAGACTGATAACTGTCAATAAAACACTTACAGCTGTGGAGTTACAACTAATTTTATATTCTTTATTCTGTTATGTTTATTTGCTTATTTGGATACTCTTAGTATCCAAATAAGCATTTCATATTTAGTTTAAGTAGTCTGAGAAACTTTATGTAGTCTGAGAAAGTGTTTCTAGGAATTATTTAAAAATATATTTTTTTCCAAGTTGTACATAAAACAAGAATTATTGGAGTACCTTTTACAATAAAATACTGTTTCGGTCTTTCAACTTCAAAATGTCATGTTTAATTCTATGTGTTAGGCTACTTGTTGCTTTGTAATTAATCGTGGAATTTACTAGCAATAGAAAACTCTTATATATATAATACTGTGAGTGTTTTGGCCATTTAGATGGATATTTCCAGTTAGTAACTAGTTATATGTAAACAAATTATGAAGCAAATATCACAAAAACATATGCTGTTATGAGTGAAAATATGCACGATTTTTCCTGTTGTTCAGGACCGTCATGCTGGGGGGAACTCAATACCTGTGGTTGACCAGAAACAAGCTTGATTCTGATTCATACTGAGTGATATATAATTAATATGTAGTTCATTAAATATAAGATGTTATATTATGAACATGTTTAGTTTTCTCAGTGGCTCTAAGCTGGGATATTTTGGAAGCTATTTCACAAGTGTGACAAAGTCAAAGACAAGACCAAATCTACTTTTGTATTAGACGAATAAGTTGAATTGTATTTGTTTCCAAACTAGATGTTCTAAATAGATGTATTAGTTGGTAAATTAACCTGATATTTTTGAAAGTCAATCTATTAAACTAGTTTGAACTGGATTGGGAACTGTACATCTATAAACATAAAGACAAACACCTGTTGCTATGCGTACATACATCTATGTTTTCCTGTTGTTCAGGACCGTCATGCTGGGGGGAACTCAATACCTGTGGTTGACCAGCAACAGAACTACAAACTCCTGTCTCTAACCGAGTCTGATGGGAAAACTGTCATGAAGTTTCAGAGATCTATTGAGTCTTGTGATGAAAACGATTTACCCATCACTGTGAGTCCTGGAACAACATTCCCATACTACCATGTTTTGAAAGACATTAATACTTTTATTCAGCAAGGACGCATTAAATTGATCAAAAGTGACAGTAAAGACATTTATAATGTTACAAAAGATTTATATTTCAAGTAAATGCTTGGACTTTCTATTCAGAAATCAAAGAAAATGTATCACAGTTTCCATAACAATATTAAGCAGCACAGCTGTTTTCAACAATAATAAAAAATGTTTAGCATATTAGAATGATTTCTGAAGAATTATGTGACACTGAAGACTGGAGCAATGATGCTTTGCATCACAGGAATAAATTACATTTGAAAATATATATAAAATAGAAAACAGTTATTTTACATTGCAATTATATTTCACAATATTACTGTTTTTATTGTATTTTTGTGACAAATGCAGCCTTGGTGAGCAGAAGAGACTTCTTTCAAAAACATCAAAATATTATCATTTAAAAAAGTCTACCTTTAAAAATGTGAGGATTATGGACTTTAACAATAGAATCAACCTATAATTGAACCTTTCAAACTACCATTTTTAGAGATTAAAATTTTTAAGATTAAGGTTTGGGTAGTTGAACAAATATCCAGCTAAAATGATGTCTTACTTGAGTGAGCAGACAGGATAAATATACTGTTTGTTCCTGGAACTGGTCTAATGATAAACAGTACACCTACTTACTGAATTCGATATCCCATTTTCTGCTAAAACACCCCAAGGCATGTTTGCAATTTACGAAATGTGATGCGACTACAAAAAAAAGTACTTACAAGACAATCAGTTTCACTCTCCTCTTTTATTATGTAGTACTCAGAAGTTTTACCCAGAAAACAATGTTGAACGTAAGACCTACGGCATTGATAAAACCCTGAATTGTAAGATCTAAAGAGTGGTGTGGGTGTCCTCAGTATTTTCACTCATACTGGAAATCCACACTGGGACCAGGAAGTTTCTACCGATTCTGTTTGTTTAGGGACTGTCAATTAGGCTAATCTAAAGCTGCTGATGTGATGGACTGTCTGACTGAAATCAGAAACCCTGAAAGTCTCGATCCGAAACTACTAGCTAAAGAGTTTCTCATTTTTCAGTTCAGATTTTCCAGCTGGTATCTGTGGATCAGATGTCTGTTTTGTTTTATTGCATGATCAGAATCTTCCCATGAAGCTGATCTATGCGTACGGACAGAGTGATGACATCGCGTACCACATTAACCGAAGGGGAACGAAGGAGGTGAACCTGTTGAAGTACATGCCTCGTGTCACTCCTCCAAACAGCAAGTATTTCGACATGACTATGGTCAATGTAAGAGATTTTTACTTTTTCTTTTGCCTTATTTATTTTAGTCAGTTTCATTAAGCAGAATTAAAAAAAAAAAATTGCCAATTCGTTATTTGAACTTTTGATAATCAAGAACAATTTTTTGTTCCTTCAAAATGCACAAAGCTTTGACCTGGTGCAAAGAACAAAGAGACAAGCAATATTCCAGGTTAAAGTTCATATTTGTCCTACCAGGCTATGACCACAACAAGCAAAAGAATGTTTGGTAATTGGTCCAAAATCCAGGTGCACATTAAACATGGTTATTGAGAAAACATGATGCCATAACATTTAGACTAGACTATAGACGTCAAAGTCGTCACCTTTATTTTTTAGAGAGCTTTATATAATACAGATTATTTCAAAGTGATCAACAGGAAAATAAATCACTGTAAAGTACATTTCCAATTAGAAAAAAAGTGTAATTGTTCGGCTGAAGTCACAAGAGTGATTTTAACAACAATGTAGGGCTAATTCACTAAAAAAAATCTGTATATATTTACGCATTTGGCATTCGCTTTATGTGACTTTGCATTTAAGGTACATTTGATCCGTTCAAGCATTCCCTGGGAATCGAACCCATGACCTTTGTCATTACTAGCGCCTGCTCTAATGTTTGATCTACAGACACTATCTATCAGTGGGTCATTCTTAGTGAATTCTCCCATAATTCTCTTTGACTTAAAATGTCTAATGTTGGAACTTTCACTTTACATGTTGATTAAATCATTTCAGTTCTCTGTACCAGCCAGTCAAACCTACTATCACTGCAAGATCATGAGAGCCCCGACTTTTGATCGCAAACAACACATTTATCGTGTAAGTGAGTCTATGAACTTCACACACTTGATCTATCCACCGATCTGTTGATCATCTTCATCTCTGACTTACTTTCCTCATGTCCAGATTGAGCCGTTCATCACAAACTACGACCTCGTGCATCATCTGCTGCTGTACCGCTGCCCGCCGACTGTGACGGAGCCATTTGAAGCGCAATGTTACACAAAATTGAGTATCAATGAGTGTATGGAGACTATTGCAGTGTGGGGAGTTGGCGGAGGGGTCAGTATCTGTTCAGAAATCAAACATTCTCTTGGCTCATTTTCGCCTCTTGGTTATATTTTCTCATTTTTAAATGACTAATATGCAGCGGCGGGTTTACCATTTTGGGGGCCCCAAGCAAAGTAATATTGAATAGAATTAAAGGATTAGTTCACTTTCAAAAAGTGTTTTGCTGATAATTTACTCACCCCGATGTCATCCAAGATATCCATGTCTTTCTTTCTTCAGTCGAAAAGAAATGAAGGTTTTTGAGGAAAACATTCCAGGATTTTTCTACACAGAATGGACTTCAATGGCAACCAACTGTACCAATGTTCAAAGAAGGTTCAAATGTCCGTCTTAATGCAGCTTCAAAGTCTCTACACGATCCCAGTCGAGAAATAAGGGTCTTATCTCGCGAAACGATCAGTAATTTTCTAAAAAAGAAATATATATATATATATATACTTTTTAACCACAAATGCCCGTCTTGTACCATCTCTGAGATGCGCCACGTATTACGTCATCACGTTGGAAAGGTCACGAAAAAAAATAAAAAAATGATAATAATAAATTAAAACAAAGATGTCGGACGATTTTGAAGTTGGAGGAGAAAATTAGATGAAATTTTTCGCCCTTCCCTACCTTTTTGAACCGGTGTACACAGACAAATAACTTAGATAGATGACGTGACGGGTGACCTTTCCAACGTGATGACGCAATGCATGGCACATCTCAGAGATGGTACACGACGAGCATTTGTGGTTAAAAAGTATATATATATATATATATATATATATATATATATATATAATTTTTTTTTTTTTTTGAAAATGGCCGATCGTTTCGCGAGATAAGACCCTTATTTCTCGACTGGGATCGTGTAGAGACTTTGAAGCTGCATTGAGACGGACATTTGAACCTTCTTTGAACATTGGTATAGTTGGTTGCCATTGAAGTCCATTCTGTGTAGAAAAATCCTGAAATATTTTCCTCAAAAACCTTCATTTCTTTTCGACTGAAGAAAGAAAGACATGGATATCTTGGATGACATCGGGATGAGTAAATTATCAGCAAACATTTTTTTGAAAGTGAACTAATCCTTTAAGCGAGACATTAAAAAAAAACATATTTATTAAAACTGCATACCAAAAGTTGTCTACACTTTGGTACTTGCTCCCTTAAGCTTTAAGATATAAACCTTCTTGGTTTTGGATTCATCAAGAGTCTTCATTTTGTCCATTGTCCAGAGTCCATTTAGCTATGAGAAAATAAACCTCTTGGTTTAGCTTGAACAATTGTCTTTTTATTTTGAAATATGGCTGAATATCTGATATTCTGATTCTCAAATATGTGTTAGTGATTGAATTTTGTCTTTTAAACACTTTCAAAATGATCATGTTAGATGATAACGGGTGAATAGTTTGCTCTTCAGCGCAGAGAATCAGAGTTGTCGGATTTACAACACGCAAATTCATTCACATCCGAATGACATGAAAGTAAGTGGCCAGTGAACTGGGAGAAGAATAAAAAGTAAAACTAAAAGTAAACTATTTAGTTACCTACACAATGTATTTCTGATGTCAATAATTTAGAATAATTTGTTATTGCGGCTTCCATATATTTTACTTTAGTTATTTAGTTATTTTATTTTAACAAAATTTTTTTTTCTAGTATTAGGCCTACGTGTATTTAAATGAAATCGAAATTGGTGTTGTTGTTGGAAAAAACCTGCACAATTGTGATAAATGACAAGCACTGTCTCTCGTCTCTGGCTCAGCGCCAAAGCGCGCACGGCGATTTGGTTAGGGTTATTTCACCCAAAGATAAAAATGCCATGATTTACTCAACCTCATGTCATTCCAAACCCATATGACTTTCGTGCATTTTCAGGACACAAATGTGAGTGGAAACATTTCCACTCACGGAAACGCAGTCATTTCGCAATGGTTTTTTGTCGACATTTAGAAAAGAAAAGAAACGCAAGAGTTTTGCGCAAATCTGTAATGGTTGCCTATTTGAATGAAATCTGGGACATTTTCTGTCCCTCCAATGAAACTCTGACGCTTCAAAACGTTCATTAAGAATCATGAATCAAGTTTAATCCAGGAAGAGACATGATTGTTTTAAATGATGAGCAGATTTAATTCAGGCTTATTCACATATAAACATTGACCAGCAAACAATGCTTGCAGAATTCTAAATTTGGTTCCAGAAGCTGCTGTAACAGCGGTCATCAACTGATTTAATTGCTTGGTCAGCAGGGGGTCCCTCAAACCTGCGGGGCCCTACGCATTTGCGTGGTGGTTAATGTGATGGATTTTTTTAATTAATCATAACTAACATTTGTTTTTCTTGCAGGAAGAGCATTCATATGCTTTTGAATTTTAAATGTATGTGTCCCCTTTGACGAACACTTGTGACTTTGGTTGTGTGAGTATAAAAATAACAAATATGGGAAATGAAACTAGGTTTGAAACCTTGTGGTTAACTAGTAACAAGAGGGCTTGTCTATGAAGAACCAATCAAATTTTAGGGAATTTATGTAATGCATCACGTCATTAGCCGCGTTTCCATTACCCTTCAAATTGTGCAAATTGAAATTGCGAAATGAAAGTACCCCCAATGGAAACACGTCACTTTCGCAAAAACTCCCATTTATCGCAAAAAAGTTTTTACGCTCGCATGAGGTGGTTTTTCAGGCAATTCGAAAAAGAAATATTTCGCAAAACTGCAATGGAAACAGTTTTTGCACATTTACAAGTCACCTGACATAGATGACGCGGTGTGTTTGGACAGAACACGAGACAGAGTTCTTTATTAAATTCATAATAGACAGAAGAATTACAGGAATAATGGATTCTAAACCTCAAAGAAATGCCACAATCAAGACCTCGAAGCAGAAATGAGGGAGAAACACCCAGAAACACCTCATATGAGCCGCTCTCAAGTATAAGGGTCTTTCCTTGCCATTAATGATTGGATAACACACATACGTCTCCTTCGATTAATAATAATGGCCATGTGCGGTGGCTGAGATACATAAACCTACCAACGTCCGTTGCTATGATTTTTGGAATGACTTATCGCGAGAGGAAAAAATGAAAAAAAATCGGTTAATGGAAACGCAGTCATTTCGCAATGTTTTTTTGTCGACATTTAGAAAAGAAAATAAACGCAAGAGTTTTGCGCAAATCTGTAATGGAAATGCGCCTACTTTCGCCCATTCTCCTATTCTATAAAACTGTTGTATTTGTGTTCGCTGGTGGGATTCTCAATGGAATTTATCTGAGATCCTCCGGCCTTGCTTCTTTTTGGGAGATTCTCAGGAGAACTGCTCTAAGATCCCCCGGCCGTGATTAAAGCATTTAAAGGACATTTGCTGAAGTCTGTTTGTTGATTATTGCTGCGCAGCAAGTCAGTTAGGGGAACAAGTTAGGGTTAGGTGACTCGGCCAACGTCGACTGTAGACGCGCTAGAGTATAAATATACTAAACGTCGACTGTAGACGTTAGGGGACGTCTATTATAGACGAGACCCAGGGAACGTCGATTGTAGACGAGACCCAGATAGACTAAACGTTGACTGTAGACGTTAGGGGACGTTGATTGTAGACGAGACCCAGGTACGTAGTTAGGTTTAGGGAAAAATCGACCACATTAACAACGCTACTGCTAATATTGAACATTTCTGGGGTGTGTGAATGATCAAAATATTTTGTTTTTTTATATCCCTTTCTTTCAGGATTTTGAACTCCCTGAGATGGCAGGACTTCCAATTGGAGGAAATGTTGGAGATTTTTTCTACAGGCTTGAAGTGCATTACAACAACCCAAATAAAAGTGCAGGTCAGTCAGTAGTGGTTTATAATGTAAAATATTACACTGTGATGAATATTTAAGGTCTTTTGACATGATTAAAACAATACTTTCTTCTCTACACAGGTCGAGTTGATAACTCGGGTCTGCGATTCTATTACACATCTGAACTCCGTCAGCATGATGCAGCTGTTTTAGGGACAGGGCTTGTAGTGGCCCCTGGGTACGCCATCCCACCCAAAGCCAAATCCTTCCTCACGTACGGCCTGTGTGACACTGCCTATATTCCAAAGGTATGTATGTATTAGCTACTCACGTTCTCACAATCAAAGGCAGACTCAGCAGATGACTGGATGATCTGTTGTGTTCTGTGATCTACAGGTTCTGGAGTCGTCACATGATCTTCAGGTGTTTTCTGTGATGCTGCACACACACTTGACTGGACGGAAGGTGCGAGTCGGACAGTTCAGGTAAATGTCTTCTGATCAATAACTGAATAAAGCTCACTGGAATATCAAAATAAACAAGTAATAAAAACTCAGTGAGTGTTTTAGCGCAATTTTCTGACGTCATGGGATCACAACACTAAGAGATAGTAAATCTTTTCCTGGATTTTTTTTGTGTGTTCCCGAGATTAGACCTTCCTTAAGATAATGCCGAAAACCCGAAGTCTCTAGGTGGTCTGGTTGAGGAGTAGATAGAAGTGCAAGATTGGTGCGCACAGAACAGAAATCATGAGTTAACAATCGCAATTTTGTCCGGTGGAAAATTGCGCTAAAAATCATTTACTCACACTCATGTCATTCCAAACCTGTGTGCTTTTCTTTCTTCTGTGGAAGGCAGGCGGAGATGTTAAGATGAATGTTCATGCTGCTTTGTTCCATTTAATAATAATAATAACTTTTATTTGGGTGTTTTTTATGTTAATGACAAAAAAAAAAAAAGTAAAGTAAAAAGTTGTTGACCTGATAAAAATAAGAGTTTTCTAATTTTTCTAATGAGAAAAAAAAAAAAAACACATTAAAAGAATAGTTCACCCAAAAATGAAAATTATCCTATAATTTTCTCACACTCAAGCCATCTTAGGTGTATATGACTTTCTTCTTTCAGCCGAACACAATTGGAGAGTTATGTAAAATAACTTCCCAGCTTTGTAATGTCATTGAATAGTTTTTGAAGCTCCAAACAGCGCATCCATCCATCATAAAAGTTATCCATACGACTCCAGTGGGTTAATAAAGGCCTTCTGAAGCGAAGCAATGGGTTTTTGTCCATAAAAAAATCCATATTTAATATTTTATAAACTATAATCACTAGCTTCCGGCAACGACCGTACGCGCGTTCATGAGAGAGTCGAGATCCGGCAGAAGGGTGACCTCTGAACCGACGAAATCCTCAGACATTTTTCTTTAAAACTACTAGTTTCTCTGATCCCTAACTTTATGATCCGTTTCATGTTATGCGTGTTGTTTTCTGCCCTATCTGTACTGTCTCTTTGCCTGCTGTCGAGTTTACTTGCTATAATATAATAATGTATTGACCTTGAGTTTGCAGAAAGGCACTAAATAAAATAAACTTATTATCTTTCACTGCTCAAAATGTCTATAAGAAAAACAAAACAAAATATGTTGTCTATTTCAGAGGAGGCAAACAGATCGATTTCTTAGCTGCGGATGAAAACTATGCTTTTGAATACCAGGAAGTGACAAACTTGGGCCAAACTAAGACAGTGAAGTTGGTGAGTGTGAAATGATTTGAATCGTTGAACAACTTAAAAGGTTAGTTCACCAAAAAATTTAATTTCTGTCATTAATTACTCACCCTCATGTCCTTCCAAACCAGTAAGACCTTTTCGGAACACAAATGAAGATATTTTTTATGAAATCCGAGAGCTTTCTGATCCCACTTTCAAGGCCCAGAAAGGTAGTAAAGACATTGTTAAAATATGTGAACACCATGACGCATGTGTGTGATGCTGACGCAGGAGCCGGCGTTCTGACGTAGAACCCGGACACGCTGCACTGTATTTATAACATGAACAGCACCAGAGACTGATACGTAAGAGAAGAAATTGTTCAATATAGTGGGGTTTTTATGTTTTTTTTTTTTTCTGAACAAAACGGATTTTCATCGCTTCGTAACATTAAAGGGGCTCTAGGTAACTTTTTAACCTTAACTGAACAGCTTCGGAGTCAGTGGAATGGTTATATTACTTATTTCGGGTTGAATGGTGGTGGTTTCGCACCCCCCTGGTGCCCGAGAGCGGAAAAAACTCACTTGCAACTTTGGGACGCGGGTCGGTGTCAGGAAGTATCGCGTGATATCAGGTCTCGCGATGTAACGAATTGCTTGACGGCACTGCACACGTAATTACACGCCCCCATTCAAGCACCGGCTAGCTAAGCAAAGGGCAACGATAGATTTAGTTATGGCTGAGCCTGTAAAAAGAAGCAGAAAGCTAGGAAATCTTTGTCGGAGGACCAACGAAAGAGGAAACGGGAGACTGACCGAGCAATAAGTCAGACTCGAGTAAAGTTAAATATCGGACCGGCTTTTTCAGAATGGCGAGAACTGAGAGAAACAGAAGCCTGCAAAACGGATGCTGACCTGGCCTTATTGCTGTTGCACTTCTAAGTATCTTTGGAATAAACTGTGTTTAATATTTAAATTTCAAGTAATTGTGACCTCAGGATGTTTGCTATTGTCTGTAAAGTTTTTTTATTATGATCGCTGTCTGTTACGGGCTTACTAGTAACGTTACGCTAGATACTATAACTTTGATGTTAGGCATTGTCATAGCAAACACGTTTGATTTCTGTAGTTGTGTGGCCGTTCCTCTGTCGGTTTTATTTGTGTAACTTACACTTTTATTTTATGTCACTAAGTCAACGCGTCTGATAATAGGCAATAAACATGTTGCACATATCATGATCGAGCTAGAAAAAACGTTCTGATGTTTTCTTAGACAGGCAAAGGTAACCGTCATTCTACTAGATGAACCTTGCTAATATAACTTTAGACAAATATTAGCCTCCGATATATATATATTTTATGCTCATGCCCACTCTCCCAAAAACAAACAAACACGAAAGCAGTAGTTCGCCTCGTTCATATCGTTCGTTCCCGGTAAAAATACTAGTATGCATGACAACACAATAAAATAAAAAAAATCGCCATCAGTTGGAAAGAAAGTATTGCTTTCCTTGCCTCGGTAGACACTTCCTATTAGCCCCATTGTATCGATCTTGGTTGCAGTTCCATTAGAATTCCACTGGAGGTGATCGCGGGCGAGTGCAGAATGAATGGGAGTCAATGGGGCTAGACGGCTAAATGTGTCTCTTTCACCCGATTGCCGTTGAGAAATCTCAGATTTTATTGTAGGTTTTGCAAGTTCAACATGGGTTATAGGTCGAAAGTTGAATGAACGAGTACTTATTTCTTTTCGATTTCTTACAGGTTGAGTTGTTGTTGCCCATAACACGCTAGCATTCTGCTAATGACGTCAGCATTCTGACGTCATTGACATTTTAAAAGACTTTTTAAACCAAATAAGTGACTCTAAAAAATCTAACACCCAGCAATGTGTAATTTCTTTGCATCTACTTTCGAATACAACATTCAAATTACTAGACAAAAAATTATATCCTGAGAAAAGTGGATTTTGAGGGTTTTTCGCCGTAGACCTCCATTCATTCTGCACTCGCCTGCGAGCGCCCCCGCATGGACAGAGACGTGTTACTGCAGCCAGTCCAGAAACCGGAAGTAAGCAGAGAGTGCCAATTCTCTTCCTATTAGACATTCTCTGTCTATAGAGAGCCTAAGTCCCTCCCCTTCCGGTCGACCACCATGGGACCTTATTTCGGAAAAATATTGTATGGGAGTCAATGGCGAGAGACAACAAATATTTTGATCTCGTTTGAATTGTGCCCTGATTTACACATATGATGTTTGTCAATTTAAAAGATACATTTTAAAGTCAAGAAAGTCGCAGCTTGATGTAAAACTGCTGAGGTATAAGACTGTGAAAATACGTAATTACAAAGACTACAAACCCAGAAGGCGCACGTGCGACGTCATACCTTTTCTCTCAATGAATGAAGCTAACTTTACTGAAGCTAACGTCTGTCATGTTTTCTATAGTCTTACATTATAATCGTAACGTAACGCCGTCATGCCTGAGTGTTTTGAGCCAGAATACACACATACGAGCAACGGATCTTGTGACGTACATAGTGCGAGACGAGAGATGTAGTTCATTGAGCGATTTTCACATAAAACTAAACGTTACTCTTCTGTTTTATGACAAACTGCGACTTTCTTGACTTTCATAATTACCTTTTAAATTGACAAACATCATATGTGTAGTTCAGGGCACAGTTCAGACGGAATAAAAAGATAAGTTATCTCTCGCCATTGACTTCCATACATATTTTTTCCGAAATAAGGTCCCATGAGCCGGAAGCGGAGGGGCGGGACTTAGGCTCTCTATAGCCGGTTCCTCTGCTCAGCTGGGTTGCTCGTGGCGAGGGGGGTGGGGTGACAACAGTTTTTACGACAGAGTGTATGAAAGCATTTACTACCAGACACTAGGGGGAGCTTCGTAGAGAAAAAACACTCAAGAGTTGCCTGGTGTCCCTTTAAAGTTGAACCACTGAACCACTGTCTTTACATTACGTTTCATCAAAAATGTGTATTAATTTGCATAATTTGTGTTCTGAAGATGAACGAAAGTCTTACGGGTTTGGAAAGACGTCATTTTTGGGAGAACTATCCCTTTTACATGCTTCTCACTTCTCACAGGGATTTCAATACTGCATCAAATATATACAATGTCATGTACAATATATTGTATAAATACAATGCCATACATCATGCTTATATGTTAATCAAGCCAAAAACGATGGTCTTGTCTTGTCTGAAGGAGATTTAGTTATTAATGCAAAATTATTATTAGTATTAGGCAAAATAAAACATCCCTTTTCTCTTTTAGGGTGACAAATTGCTGGTGGAGTGTACTTACAATACTGAAAACCGCACCACACTCACATGGGTTGGTACAACTTTTCTTCATGCAGCTTCACATTTCAACTGCTTCTTTACATTGAAATGTCTTTTGTGTGTGTGTCCACAGGGGGGGCTCTCGACTTCAGAAGAGATGTGTTTGGCTTTCCTCTTCTACTATCCAGCTATGAATCTGAGTGGCTGTATGAGCTTCCCTAATGTAACCACTTTAAGATCTGAGATGGGAACACCAAGTCAAAAGTAATTCACTTATAAACACTTGTGTCATCTAAATGTGATCCATGAATGCATTTGGCCCCAATAATGACCTTGGCTTTTATTTGATAATTGCAGTGCATGGCTCAACATGATGAACAACATGATTTGGAATGACACGTCTATCAGTAAATACCAAGAAACACTGAAGAAAATCGATCAGCTAGTCATAATTGCAGATTCATTTGTAAGTAGTGTCCACACCTCCACAACATGCATCAATCTCTCATTTTTATAAGTTGCCGCCTAACAGTGTTGTGAATGTGTATTTCCAGAAAAACATATCACGCAACCCAGGGATGATTCCTGATCTCAAAGTCATCCCGTCTGCACCCTGCATGAGCGGTTGTGCCATCAAAAGTCTTGCTTTGATATCGCTGCTCCTCTGTTTGGCAGTGCATTGGGCTTAATGAAATGCTCATGCAAAATACTAAACCTGATGTAACCTGATGTTTTTATTGTCTGTGATTAAAAGTCAATCGATCTAGATCAGGAGCTCAAGGCAGCTCCACCCTCAATAACAACCAGAGGGAAATCCTACAAAATGAATGTTTCATATCAGGGAATGTCAAAGGTGTGATTTCTAGGCCTAGAATAATCATAATTAATCAAATCTTAAAGAGTCATGGAAAATTCTATATTCAATATGAATTTTTCTAATATATCCTTTTCATTGCATGTTAAATAAGCAAACACAATAAAACTACACTGACATAAAAAATAACATGCATTCATGCTGACATACTGATTTTTTTTTCAGAAAAGTTGTCACGTTTTTAAAAATGTTTGTTTACATTTTTTTGCTGAGTATTGATTAATCCAAAATGCTTTAAAAAGAGGACTCAGTGGCTTGGTTATACCTTTTCTAATATGTTTTCAATTTCAGAATTAAAATTCATTGTTATTCTTGTGGGGCAAAGTAGTAAATTGGGGGTAACTGTTGTGATAATTTAATAAAAAATATCATTAAAAGGCTAAAAGAAAAAAGGATTTTTATTGAAATGTTGTTCAATATCAATATGATGTACAACTGTTTTTTGTAGCCAAGACTTTGTACAGTAGTAGCCGATACATTTTCACTGGAGCAAAAAGTGTGACCACTAGCCCTGCATAGTCTCCGTATCCACCTGTAAGTGTGTGTGAAAGTATGAAAAAGGACAACATATACTGCACATTTGTGGTCTGTTCTCCCGAATTTAATTTACGATATATTCCATTATGGAATGCACGAAGAATCTCGTTATTCTCCTCAAATCCTCACGTCTCTTTCCAGGTTTGTTTTCACAGGTAAATGCAATTTATCATCTGTCAAAATGACGGAAATCACTTTGAAATAGTATCACGTAATGCTGAAGTTAATGAACATTTTTGATAAGGCAAGTTACATAATTACAAGTTACAACATAGGGTTATTTGGTAGTTGAAAGTACATTGTTGATTCTTTTACACTTTTCAAATTTCCTTTTAATGTTCGATGGTTGAAGTAGATTAATGTCATCTAATTGTGACACTTTTTTTAACGTATAGCGTTCAGCGTTTCACTGATTGTTTACAGCTTAACGGAAGTTACACCCATAATTCGTTTCGCGCAAAGCGTCATGGAACGTAGGAATATAGGTAGGTATACCATGTCAGTTTTTGTTAGTGTTCATGAATGATGTAGTAGTATCTATCTTGTTATGCAATGCTTGTTTGACAGTCACAGCGGACGCGCCCTTGCAGACCGATGCATTCTCCAGGTTAGTGGCTTTATAAAGCTGGCGTGAAGAATCAAAGGGCATTAGTTACAGCAGCAGAACTTCATCTAGACATGTCGCGCGCTTCCGCCACTCCACCGAACTTCTCATGGGTTCAACCTCAGAAACTCGCCGGACTGGCCTGTCCTTCAGAACCTCAGCATTTCAAGTTCCTGGTGGAGAACGGCATCAAACACCTGGTGTGCTTGTTAGAATCAATCCCACCGAAATATGAGATCTGTCCAGCTCTCATCCTGCATCACATCAGCATAGTGGACTTCACGCCACCGAGTCTGGCTCAAATACTGCGATTCCTGAGCATCGTGGAGGAAGCCAATGCTAAAGGGGAGGTGAGGGTGGAAAACACTTTTATAGTTAATAGATCCATGATCGGATTAAAAGCCAAAAGCGTAATTTTCACGTTTTTTAAGACTACGACTAAAGTATAGTTGTACAAATCTATATATTTTTTTAAGTTCAATAATCATAAATGAATGTAATTGGTCGTTGAGTCAAGCGCAGAGAAAATAAACGGGTGACACGTGACACCGCTGTGTGCATGAGCTACTCCGTCTCCAGCAGAGAAAACTAATACTTTACTAACGTTATCTTAGTTGTCGTGTTGCGCTACCTTTCTTAAATGGTAAACTTGTAATACATAATCTGAAATCGAACTGACATACAAATACATAGTATAGGCTACATTTAATACGACACATCCCAGATAGCAAGGTGACATTGATTAAATGTTGAAATTCCATCAGAATCATCATTTTGGTTGAGGTTGAAAATACAATGCTAAATAATATTGGATCAATGTTGAAAAATCAATGCTAAAATAATATTGGAACAATGTTGAAAATTCAATGTTAAAATAATATTGAATCAATGTTGATAATTCAATGTTTTTCGGTGTTGAAAAGACAAACATTGAATCAATGTTGATAATTCTATGTTTTTCAGTGTTGAAAAGACAAACATTGAATCAATGTTGATTTTTGGTCAGCTTAAATTTCTCCACTGGTTGCCTAGACAATCCTAACATTGGTTGCCAACCGCCAATCAGATCGAAGCGTGGATAACAGTCAACAGAATTCAAACGCAGCTAACAGATTTTTCAAGCGCGAAACAGACAGACGAAGCATTCGGGCAACGATAGAGTGATTTTTAGAGGTAAGTTAATCTTAAATCTCTAATCTTTCATTTCTCATTTTTATGCATCTATATTTCTTACAACTTATTTGCTTTTCCTGGGTGAGTCGGAATGAACTGCTATGTTAAATTTATTAATAACATGAACAAACCAACGGCCGGGATTTTCCCATATTGAATTTCAATTTGTCTTTTACCAAACGTCATCGTGGGTAAAACTAACAGTGGGTAAATTGTTAATTTTCATTCTTGTGAGAACTAACCCTTAAGTCAAAAAAGGCGCAAAGAAGCGTGAGTTCAGTTGGGCACGCAAATGGGAGACGACGGGCACGACAGCTAATATAATTTTTGTATTCCAATAATAGCTAGCTATTTATTTATTTTTATCCATGATGATATAGCGTTTCCAGAACTTCCAAAAATGGGTAAAAAATATAGAAATAACAGCTGTAATAGGGTCTATACTAAAATTCATTAAATAGTAAAATAAATTCAAATGATTTTGAATTCAGGGTATTTTTCAAAATTTCAAGTTTCACTTAATTTTGTAGTACATTTGTCATTTATAATTAGTCATATTTCCAAATATTTTCTAATTGTGTTTTGTTTTGTTTAGATGCCTTACAACAGCAGGCGGCAGAGGAAAAAGGAGGCCTCAGAGCCTCAGAGTTTATTTTTTTCTGTTTCGGTACAAAGATGGCTCCGTTACGCCCCTGAACGGCTTGGGGGTATTGCTCGTGGTGGAAACCCCTGAGTTCATTAGAATTACGGTACGGTATTTTACCCAAGTAATGTTAGAGGTAAGTGTGCCTATTAGAGCAGCCCCTTCTCTGCCTACGTTTTAATTGTTTTAAAACCTACCCATTTTATTTAGTATATTGATTATTTTCTTTGGTTGGTGTTATTAATTTATATCCGAGTTCTGATTTCTGTTCTAGTTCTTTTTTTATGGTTACTCAGCTATGTTGCTCTTATTTTTGTTTTATTTTATAATGCATGTTATATCTTTTTTTTATAGAATGCATGCTATATTGTTTAATGTTGTTCTTCTGTAAAGTACTTTGGTCTGTTCTAAATGTGATACATAAATAAAATTGAACTTGAAATATTTATCAGAGTAATGTTTCATTCTTTCTTACCGTAGTAACTTACTGCACTGTTTTTGTCTTTGTCACCACAAAATGCATTTTACAAATGAAATTTCATGTTCAGTTTTGGGGGCATAAATAAATACATTTGCTTGTAAACTGAAGGATGTAGTTTACTTTGAATGACATTTTGATTAAAAAACATATTTAATTGCAACCCAACTGTTACTCCATAACACCTACATGGTTTCTGTCTGAAAGGAGTCATTTAAAAATGCACAGTACAAGCATGATAAACTAGCATAGAATCTTGCTGTACATGAAGTAAGATTGATTTTATGTTGATTCAATGTTAAATAAGTGATTTAATTATGGTTGAAATAATATTGATTTTATGACCATATTGATTGATTTTTCATCGTTGATATAACATTATTTCAGGGTGCAAACCTGATGAAAAATCAATGTTAAATTTCAACATTGATTCAATGATCTTTTGGTTAATGCATTAACATTGATTCAATGTAGATTCAATGTTGGTCTGCTATCTGGGATGTATTTCAATTCATATATGCCCATTTATTCTTTTCCGTTTTATAAACATAAGTGTAAAAAAATATGTGCAATTAACATAGTCAAAATCAATTTTATATAATTAAAATGCTTAAAGTCCCGTTCCGTTCACACCAAGAAAGATAACTAAAGAGAACGATAAAATAGTTCTAAAAATCGTTCTGAATAGCAGATTCCACACCACAACTATAACGTCACGTGTCGATAACGGCACCGAGAAATGATATCATTGGAATAACTTGTTTCAGAACGATTTTTCCAGCTGATGAACGATAAAAACATTGACAGATAATCAGAATGAATCCTGCTTTTAAAAGAGCTCGAGCTTTTAAAGCAGCAGAAGACGGATATTAAACAGAACATTATCATGAGTTGGTGTGGACACAAATATAGTTATCGCTCTTGGTGTGAATTCGGGCCAGTTCATTAAACAGTTATGTTATAAAAACAGATTTATTATAATGTAATAAGTAGACTACTACTTACTTACAGTACAGGTCAAAAGTTTGGAAACATTACGTTTTTTTATATTTTTGAAAGAAGTCTCTAATGCTTATCAAGGCTGCGTTTATTTGATCAAAAATACATTAAAAAAACCCAGTAATATTGTGAAATATTATTACAACTTAAAATAATAGTTTTCTATTTGAATATACTTTAAAAAATAATTTATTCCTGTGATGCAAAGCTGAATTTTCAGCATCATTACTCCAGTCTTCACTGTCACATGTGACATCCAGTCTATCACATGATCCTTTACAAATCATTCTAATATTCTGATTTATTATGAGTGTTGGAAACAGTTCTGCTGCCTAATATATTTGATGAATAAAAGGTTAAAAAGAACTGCATTTATTCAAAATAAAAAAATATTTTCTAATAATATAAATCTTTACTATCACTTTTTATCAATTTAACACATCCTTGCTGAATAAAAGTATTGATTTATTTAAAAAAAAGAAAGAAAAAAAATTACTGACCAGTAGTGTATATTGTTGTTACAAAAGATTTCTATTTTTAAAAAATTTGCTTTTTTTTTTTACTTTTTATTCATCAAATTATCCTAAAAAAAAAGTATCACAGGTTATGGAAAAATATTAAGCAGCAGAACTGTTTCCAACTTTGATAATGAATCATCATATTAGAATGATTTCTAAAGGATCATGTGATAGACTGGAGTAATGATCCTGAAAATTCAGCTTTGCATCACAGAAATAAATAATTTAAAGTATAATAAATTGAAAACCAAAATTTTTTTTTCTGTATTTTTGATCAAATAAATGCAGGCTTGATGAGCAGAAGAAACTTCTTTCAAAAACATTAAAAATAGTAATGTTTCCAAACTTTTGACCTGTACTGTATGTTGTAATGCCCTGTGTTAAAATATCATAGCTAAGGGTCAACAAAATGTTGAGTGTTTTCATCAGCCAGATGAAACCTGATTTTGGCCCTTTCTCATCCTCAGGCTGTTGCGGTTCACTGTATGCATGGTCATGGCAGGACAGGGACCATGCTAGCCTGCTATCTGGTGAAAACAAGGAACATCTCTGGTCTGGAAGCCATCAAAGAAATCCGCCGACTTCGAAAAGGGTCCATTGAGACAGAAGACCAGGAGAAAGCAGTGATAGAGTTTCACAAATACATTCAAAACTGTTCTCGAAAATATTAAATCCACACTCACATTTAGATCCACATTGACAGGTGTCTGTTATCCATGTTCTTTACCAGGTGTTAAGTCTTTCTCTCACACACACCCCCACCAAAGAATAACTGCTTTGTGTGAGCTATCCTACTCTTTAGGTAACCGATGATATATGGGTTAATACAGAAAACATGAACTTGTTCAGCTGGGCTACTGCTTTATAAAATAACCCTGATGTTAATACACAACACAGATTAGGATGCCACAGTTACAGCTACATCATGTTACATGAAGTCTGTTTATTTCCATTTAACAGTCCAGTTAATCTTGAATGCAATGTTAATTGGGTCAATGATGCTTTTGTTTGTATTCAGATCTAATGATTGATTAAAAAATGCATTAAAAGTAAAGCTCATTCACAACAGCTTGTTTTCACCTTTTCTAATGTCCTTTTCTGAATTAAAATCTACAGTGATGTTTGTGGGGCAAAGTAGAAAAATGGGTATAACTTTCCTGATATTACAATGAAAAAGTCTCATTAAAAGGCTGAAATTATAAATTAAATATACAATCATATAATTAAACCCTTAAGTATTATGTTAGCATAATTTTTTTTCTTAATATATAAAATATAAACAATTCTTACAAAATATAAATACATATTTGATGGGTTTTTTTTGTAAAATAACAAACAAATAAACTTTTTCCAAAATAAAATACTGAAATATTCAAAATATATATATTTTAAATAGTTTTTTTTTTGTAAAATATTGGCTGAAATTGCATAAAAAATATATATATAATAAATATATAATAAATCAACTACTGTGCAAGCATAATCAATTTTCCATTACAAAATATAAATATAAATAAAACATATAGGCCTATATTTATATATGAATGATTCTTACAAAATAGACACTTTTCCAGCTTTTTTTGTAAAATCCGTATTTATTTATGATTTACAAAAGCCTATGTAACAACCATTAAAATGAATCAAATAAATTCATCTTTAACCTAAAATGTGTGTGTGTGTATGTGTCAGTTTATGTTTCTCAAAGTGGCAAAAAAGAAAGGATATTGACATTACCCTTATGCATCATTTGAATGTACAAAGTCTGTGTTCTCTGGAAAATTATTTACACAGGCGCCAACAGGTCTAAACTATGAATGAAGACACAGGTGCTTAAAAACTGAAGAGACAAGACCAGATCCTCGATTCAAATAAACATCTGCAATACTGAGCGGAGGGAAGCCGTTTAATGCACCATGAAACAGTGGATAGTGACTCGTTTACTGTGTCAAAGACGTGTTTAATTCTCACGTTTGTCGCTCATCCATCGGATTTAACCTGCAGACTTATAAATGCAAACAAATCTGTCACTATATCAATAGGTTCAAATAAATACCTGCCAATCAAAAGGCTCCTGCATCTCATTTCCACAAACCTCTTTATTTAAATCATCTCTTTTTAATATTATGCTACCATCAAACTTTTGTTTCGTCAACGTCAGAACTGTGGACTACACATCGTCCGGATCAGGTAAACACAAAAAAGGAAAAATCTGGCAATTAGAAAATTCTAAACATTTTATAAAAGTGGTAAACCTCAGCGCTCTTACGGAATGACAGACTTGCAGATGATGCAGCAAAAATATTCAAGAAAAAAACAACAAAAAAAAACGACTACATTCTCAAAAGGAAAAACTGAGTTTCACAAACGGTGCTAACAAGGTTACGAGAGCTCATTTCTGAGCAAAATCAGTTGAATGCAGACACGAGACGTGGCAGAAAGGTGCCTGTGTATCCATGAACGTGGAAGAACCAGCTGGAAAAAAGAAAAGAAACAGTGCGACAAGAAAAACGTGAGCCTCCTATATAAGTTTCCGTTGAGCTGTTCAATAATACACCGGGACCGACACGGACCCTGATCTGTACAGAGAGCTGTTAACATTGGTCTATAATATCGGCACTTACTTTCAAAAGAAAAAAACAGAGGAAAGATGTAGAAAGAGAATAAAATAACACCATAAAATATCCCACTTTACTGCCTATTAAAAAAAATAAAAATGAGCAAAAAATGCGTCATTTTTCAAGAACATTTCACAAACAAAAATATACCCCCTTCATGTCATTTCAATTTTCTTACTAATATAATTAAAACAATTTACAGTGCTTTATTATAATATATCTTTCAAGGGAATTTATGGAATATCATCTCTTATTGCAGCTAAATGATACTTAATCGTCCAGTTATTCAATAAAACCAAAAAAGTATGTTTGGAAATGACTGGGAAGCCGAAGCTGGATGTGTTTTGTGTGTTTTTTTTTTCTTCTTCCAGGGATGGATCACGTATTGGCAATTAGTCCGGCTAGGGCTCTCCGCTACTGCTTTATGTTCAGTTCGTTCTCCAGTTCCATGAGCTTCCGGGACGCTTTCACTTTATTCGACACTTCCTTTCCCTGTGAGAAGAGTCTCTGGCGCTCCTTAAATGTCATATTTTCTGGAGCTCCGCCTATTGTGTTCTCCTGATCGGGGCCACTGCAATCAAACACAATCATATGTGAGCAATGCAGGCTGAAAGAAATCATTCACCCGCTATTATTACTCGCCCTCATGTGGAACACAAAAGGATAGAATACAAATTTCATCCATTTTCATAAAATTAAACATTGCTTATCAAATTATACAGAAGCTTTTATTTTTCACTTTTTTTTGTCGCAATTGCAATTCAGGCTTTTTTTTCCTCAGAATGCAATTAAAAAAGATTCATAGCCTACTTTTTCTAACAATTGCAAGTTATCATCACAATTCTGACTCGTCATAAACTACATAAATAGTAATAAAGTCACGTTTGACTTGCAATTAGTCAAAACAAATTCTCACAATTGCAAGAGAAAAAAAAGTCAGAATTGTGAGATAAACTAGCATTTAAAAAAGGTAATTGTGCATAAAAAATACTTTTTTTCTCACAAGAGAATATATATATATATATATATATATATATATATATATATATATATATATTAGTTTTACTTTTTAAAAAGTAATACTAAATACTAAAATACAAAATAGTATTTAGAATTACATTTAGAATAAGTCAGTTTTAATATCGCAATTCCAAGTTTAGAACTTTTCAATCTCACAGTTCTGACTTTTTACTTGTGAGTTTATATCTTGCAATTCTGAGGAAAAAAAGTCAGAAATATGAGATATAAACTCAGAACTGCAAGAAAAAAGTCAGAATTGTGAGATAAATCGCAATTGAACAAGCTGAAACAAGCTTCCATAGTATCATGCCAGATTTATAATATATATGATATATAAACATTCTACTAAGGAACACAAAAGATGAAGTCATATGGGTTTGGAATGGCATGAGGGTGAGTAAATGATGACTGACTTTTCATTTTGGGTAAACTAATCCTTTAACTTTGTCTGCAAACAGGTCCAAGGTTGTTTTGCAACCAAAAACATCATTTAAAGCATTGATAAATGTCCTAAGTAGACGGGTTCTTCTGTGTGTTTGTGTGGTGGTTCTACCACACCCAGTGCTGTGAGCTCAGAGTTAGGTGGTGTAATGATGTTTGTAGAGGCTTACAGAAATACCACAGCTTATGGTCCAACCCAAGCATGACATCATTGCTTTATATGCTTCATACAAACGCTCTGGGTTTTAAGAATCATTCTTAACAAGAGCATGATTGTGCTACTCACCCTTTCGTCCACTTCTCTCTCGGGTCATTGTAAACTTCTCCTGATCCTAGTCCTGTTGTGCTTCCAGTGTACGAATTAAATCCTGTTTTAATTTGGTCAAATAGTAAAAACAATGTGAAATTGACATGAAACATCAAGAATATCATTTCAAGAGCGATAAGCAAGATAATTGCAAAAGCTGCTGGGCTCTTAATGGTGGTGAACTGTGTGTGAATTATATATATATAGTCCAATACGTAATTGTTGTTGACTTTAAAACCCTTCATCCCCATCATAGACATTAAATCTGTTTAATATGAAGATCGTTCAGTTCAACCGTACACTAGCCCAGCAACTTCTGTTCTCCAAACGACTCCACAGACCAGAAGCTGAACAGCGAGAGGAAAGCTTGTTTAGTTAGTGTTAAAGCATTCCAAAGCACACCTGACACAAGGTCTGTGGATCACAGGTCAAAGGTGGAGGTCAAGCGCCAGCTGCTTCTAAGCTTGTCTGGTGTTGAGGAACGTCTCTGTCAGCAAGACGCTCCCCAGCTCCGCACGGCTGGCCTTCACTGCGACCCCCACCGCTGACCTACCGTAGGCGTCGTCTATAAGGCTCACGTGTCCTTGTGTCTGTCGGGGCGAAGGGGCGGTCCGGATTGACCCGGGGAACGCCAGTTTGCTTCTAAGCAATGATGTGCAAGAGCACCACCACAATCCAAATGCATGTTGACGGTTTCACTGATTGACTGATAATGGAATGAGTTTGGGCCGGAGGGAGAAAGACACAAACACATTGACTTGTGAACCAAAAAAACAACAAAAAAACCACCTTCTCCACTGGGGACAACCAAGTATTCAAGAGCAAAACAGGGCAGCTGGTGGTTTAGCCTAAAACAAGTGGCTCGAAAAGCAAAAACAAGCACAAAGCCAGAATAAAGTCGAGTTGAAAGGTTTTGTTTCTGAGGCCAAATGTGTTTTATATTGTGGTTTTGAATGCAATACAAAATATGCAGCAAACGTCTGTAATTGTTTGTATGTTTGCACAGAGCTGTTCAGTTTGTATTCATAAAACCTGGAAGAGAATGAGCTTCGATTCCCTTCAAGAACATTTAAGGATTTTTTAAAAGTTGGTTTTTGATTTATGAGCAAGATAAGATCTGTGGTTCACATTACTTTGAGGCTTTTTTGTTTTATTGTGTAACATGAATTACAGAGTCAGATATTCTGAAACCATTGTGTGCTTTAGAAATGCAAGTTGTGACATAAGGACTACAACAATTCATCAAGCATGTAAACTCACATTTTGGTAGTAGTTATAGTCCTTATGTGCTTGTACGCTGTCAAATATTTTACCTTTAGAAGTACAAAAGCTTGTTTGAAGCAATGTTAGATATTTTGAAAGTAGTTTATTAAAGTACAACACTAGTTTTAATATGTAAAAGTTCTAGTCTAAACATTTTAGCAATATTTTTATGTAAATTTCAAAATCATATAGATGCTAATTTCTGCACTCAATACAAATAATATATCTTTGAAAAAAATAAATAAATTAAAATGTATTATATTTTAATTATCATAATCAAATAAAAATAATAATTTAATAAGAGGTGCATATTAATACCTTAGAGTAGGTAAATGTACACCACACTTAAGGATTATTATGAACTTTTTAACTGCCCCAGTGACAAGCTTCTGTACCCATAAAGGTATGTTTGCCCCCCAAAAAAATCAGTGTATGTGTTTATGTTAGGTACGGCTGTGTGTAAATATTGTAGAAGTGAAACTTTTGAAGTAATGTTGACCAGACACCTTTTCACTCAAATCAAAAAAATGCTTTCTAAAAACCCATTAAAGATCCCAAGGAAACGCATGGTAAATTAGCCTACAAACTGACATCATGACTGAACAACTGGTCTGGGGCAATGCTTTTCCTTTCATCAAATCCAAACAACGCCAAAACCAGAACTTTTTACTAAATTTTCTGATTTCGATAATGAACTTCTTTAACAATAAAGCAGAAAATCAACATTAAAGGCTTAAAGTCCACAGATAGTGATCCTTTTTTTGCTCAGAGACTTGGTTGTTCCAGCAGGTCGGCGCACCTTCTCAGAGAAGGTGATGGGAGGGGCTGTGGTGGAATCCCATGATTCCATGCGGCCCGATGTGAGAGGAAGCAGGGGAGGGTGGGTGGAGCCAAGCAAATGATGATGGCAAAGACACATCCATATAAAGACAAACTGGACAGTAAGATGGCAGACAGACAGAATATAAGAGTGAGAACTAGAACACAGCTGAAACCAAGCCAAATCAATATTGCATCAGCGCTAAATCTCTGTTCCAAAAACTAGAGAGCTGCCTTCTAAGGTATCGCCACAAACATAGCATCTTAATGTAATAATCTAATACACAATTTATGTTACACATTAATATTGGTTAAAACGGTTCAAGTAAATTAAACAAATCTAAATGATATTTTTCAGTAATCAATGAAATATATATATTTTTTAAGTAAATACATTTATTATTATACATATTATAATTATTATCTAAATTATATTGTTATATAATTTTGAGCAATGAAAGAAATATATTTATTATACAGCATAATTATTAACATTTAAAATAAAAGTTAAATCAAATATTACATTACTATTATTATACATGCATATTATTATTATCTACCTGTTATTTTCAGTAATAAATGAAATATTTATAATTAACATTTAAAATGTAATATTTATTTTACTAAACATATTTATTATTATTATTATTATTATTATACATGCATTTATTTATTGTTTATTATTATTATTATTACTACATTTAACACATCCATAGACTCGTCCATCATCTTAGATTTACCTTTTCTTTTTTTTTCTTTTTTTATCACATTGCAATGCATTCTGGAAAGACAAAATTTAGAAGACAACGTGTACCTGCAATGCCTTTTGTCTAAATAGGCAGCTTACTAGGTTTTGGAACTGAGTGCAAACGTAAAGATAACAACCAAAGGGTGTGTATAAAACAATGGTTTTGGGTCATGAGGCTTCAGCAGTGTTGCAGACAGAAATAATGACATTAATATGGTAAGAGACGCATTAAGCAAAGCAGCAGCAATTGATTCATGGCTTAAAAAAAAGCTTCATTCAGTCTGAGCAGGGAGAAGTGCCGTGCTTTTTATTGGCTGATTAATGCAAAGTTAGTTCCTCGGTAAGCGTAAATGCAATTCTGATCACAACAGGCCCCAATGACATTAAGTGGAGGGAAGCTTTGTGCAGATTACATGCAAGGTCAGATACACTGGGCATCTTTGTGCAACAGGGTTGAACAGCTTTTTTTGCACATGACTGTTTAAAAGTTTCACATCTGTTGCAAAGTCACTCAAAATGAGTACGTACAGACAATTGCAAAATGTAAAAATTAAATACTAAAATAAATAAATATGCAACCAAGTTTGAAAAAGTAAACAACGACTGTAATTTTATCAAAATATGAATAAAATATAATATAAGATAAAATATGATTATAATAAAATATTTATATACAATAGTACTCATATGTATTAATATTTTAAATACATATAATTATTATAAAATATAATAATTATAATAAAATACATATTTTTTGCATCATTTTCCAAAGGTACAATTAATTTCCTTAGGGAAACAATTATTTTGAGGGAAGTGCAAATTCAGCGAAATTCAAAGATGTATGAACTTGAAACTGATATAAAAATATTACTTTGTGTGTTAAAACTAGAGTTGTACTACAAAATTTTTTTTTTTTTTTTTTTCAAACAGGTTTGACTTGGCAGAACTACATGCACTGATTTAAACGCTCAACACTTGAGGGAGCCAAACCCTAAACAAAACTTTAAATTCTAGCAGGACTGTACGCACCAAGATTGCTAAAGATACAAGTAAAACAAATTCAGATGGATTTTAAACAGTCAAGCACAAGAAAAGCGCCTCATCCAACAGATCTTTTCCCCGTTGCCAAGTGTAAACAGGACTGAGGAGAGGTGCAGCGTTGAGCCCACCACTGCAAGTGACAAGAAGCCAGTGTCTCGTTCCCTGAGCTGATTATGTTCGAGCATGGGGTCTGGCCGCTGAGGCCTGGGCCTACCCCAAAAGCACATCACACACACATGAAACGGCTGGCAACACCAACAGTACTTGGACTGATTTTGGACCGCACAGCGAATCACGAGGTCTACTGACTGCTTGTACGGCGCTAGGATGATTCGAGGAAGAGGAATCGGGGAGAATAGGTGATCGGAAAACAAACAAACAAAAAACTAATTACTATTTAAAAGGAACATTATGGGTTTAATACAAGCTGAGCTCACTTGATAGCATTTGTTGCGTAACATAAGTTTGATAACTTAAGAATAAAAGAATAAAATAAGAATAAAAGTAATTGTACCAATAAATTGCATCCAAGTTATGGTTAAAATGTTGTTCTGCTGATTCAAGGCGACGGTCCTGAACGACTCGTGTAAAATTACACCAACCTTTCTGGTATTCTTGTGTGAACAGTTTGCAGTCTTTTTACAGTAGTTATGTCATCATGACAACAAAGTTTTGATACAACTTTACATAGACAACGTGTAAAGTTATATTCCCCCTCCCCCTTTCTGATGTTGAAAATGATCTTTTTTTTTTATATAAAGATCAAAAGAAAAGCATTACAAATAACTTTACTGTCACTTTTGATCGCTAATGCATCCTTGCTGAATAACAGAATTTATTTATTTGAAAATAAAACAATTCTTACTGACCCTAAACTTTTGAGTCGTAGTTTAAAAAGAAAGAAACGGGTCGATATTTTTTTCTATGATAATGGACAAATGCTGTCAACTGAGCTCAAATTGTACTGAACCCAGAAGATTCCTGCAAAAAGAGGAAAAAAAAAAAAGAAACAAAAAGATAAAAACCAGGACATATGATTCGATTGATTGGCTATGATACTACGTAAATTTACAGATAGAAAGGTAGAGGGAATATGGAAAATGTAGAGCGCTGAGTCTCCGTTGGAAAACAGGAAAAGGAACAAACGAACACCAAAAGAAAAAAAACAAAACATGAAAACGAATAACCCAATAACAAACGGAGGACGAGTGGGCTGAGGTCGGGCCCTTCTCTCTCCTCGGCGTCTCTACCTTTCGAGTTGGCTGACGGGATGAAGCTGGGTTTGGTGGGAGGGAGAGGGGGCTGCCCTGCCTTGAGAGCAGTACTGTTGGCATTGGCCGCTGTGGGCAGCTGGAATGAGCTGGACAGAAAGATGCCATCTGAGACGGGACGGGGCTTGCGCGCGGTTGGCGGCGGCTGGGGCTTTTGGGCGGGCGGAAGGTCACCGTAGGACTTCCGGGTGGCCGAGAGCTTAACCTGACCTGTTAGGCCCGCGTCCTCCTCATCCTCCTCCTCCTCGTCATTGTACGAGACAAACTTGGCAGTGTATATGGTGTCGGGGGAGGTGACCTGGGTTTTGAGGTAGGAGGTGTTTCTCTGAGGCGGGGGCGGAGGGGCGCTGTTGTTGATGTTAGTGGTGGGGGTGCTTGCGGGTGAAGGGGGCTGGTAGTCCCGGGGAAGGGGAGGTCTGTACAGACCAGGCTCGTCTGGCGTTAGCAGCTTACGCTCGGCTTCCTCGTGCTGCCGGCGCCGCCCTGCCTCCAGGCGGGTGTAGTACTCTTCCTCCTGTCTCCTCTGAGGGGGGAACATGGGAAGAGCTGGTTAGAGCTGCCTTCGCTAGCCTGCGCCGCTCACATTGACCACCAGGGGCACCGGCGAGGCCTGGGTCAAAGCTAACGGTACTCTGGCTAATGGATGCACCAATGTAGTAAAGCTACATTGTAGTAGAAGAAATGTGTTTGCTGATGTGATGTAATGTGTTTCTGAGTGAATCAAGTTGCTAAAACTTACTCCTGCATGTTTGGGGAAAGTGGGCCAGTGGCTTTAACAAATACAGTGAACACTGCAAGCAAGCAAGCAAAGGCACAAACTAGACATAAAGCAACAATATGCTAGCTTGCATTGTCGCTTGTTGCATAGAGAGCCTTGTTATTTGTAATGCGCGTAGTTTTGCAAGTTCAGTGCACGTTGCAGCTTAATCTGGCCAAGAACCACCCATTTGGACAGGAAATGTCAGGCTGATTGACATGAAGGGACCAATCACTTACATATACACACATACAAGTGTTTAAAAGATTTCACTTAAGGGTACGTTTACATGACAACGATGTACTAAAAATGGAAACGTTTTTTTCTTTGTACAGATGACGTTATCAAAAGGATCCCCATTCACACGGATCTGCGAAAACGGCTAAAAACGCTGTATTATGCATGCCAGGCCAGTAGTAGGTGATGTCACTTTGTAAAGAAAGACTATGCGCCTGTGCACATTCACCTGCCTATAGACTAAACACATAATACACATGTGCATGCCATCACCTTTTTCACAGATTCACGTTTTTGTACTTGGAAACACGGAAACAATAACAGTGTTGTTTTAAAAACTTACACTTTGAAAACCAGTTTTCAAAAGTGTGCGTTTTTAGGCCCCCAACACCGTTATCATTATCGCATTAAAAGTTTTCCGTTTCTAGTTGAAAACTATGTCATGAAAACGGCCCCTTAATCTAACTCAAAAATGCCAATTGTATAAACACAATCAAGTTTAGTTTAGTTGCATTGTGTTGCTTGCTTGCAGTGAAGACGTTGTATAAGACTTGCATTTGATTGTAAGCACACCAGATGGCACCAAAGAGAAACAAGTCACTACAGCTGACAGATGCGTCTTGTTCTAACTGTAATGGAAAGACTGGAGCATATGATACTGTTACAAGCTCCATGTCTGGCTGGCATTTGGCGGTTTAATTCTAGAGAAAAACAGCCCGTGGCTGGCTCTGCTCTGGTCTCTGTGCATGGATCCCCTGGGTTAGTATGCGGTGGGAATGTCTCTTATGAGTGCGTGTGGAGGCAAAACACACATGAGCTAGTTCAATCTGGGACGGCCTCCATGAAAACCAAGGTGGGCCCATTTCCAACAGCACTTCCAAGCAATGTTGTATGGAATGGCAATGGCCGCCCAACAAAATGCTGGATTGTTGTGCAAAGATCTGACATGTGATTCTCATGCGTTTCTTTGAAGGGGATGGGGGATACATCACAAACACAGGAGTGGAGATGTTGTGAAGACATGCAGTTGGACATCACAACTGGCCTCTAAAATTACCAGTGGTCTGAAAATGACGCACACAGGCACAAATAAAACTGGATGGTCACATAGTGGGACGATACTGCTCACATTTTAGATGGAGAATGTAAATTCAGACCACTGGTAAGTCAATGACCTGCTGAGGCATTCCAGAAGTGTAACACATGGGAGTTAAACAAACTCAATTTAGCCTTTATCAGTTAACGGTTCATTACTAACTCCAGGACTGCAGTAAACCTTATTATTATCAGCAAATATAGTATGTATATACATACACATTATTTTAAATTATACAAGGGACTGTGATATTGTACAGCCTGACGTATTAAACATCAGCTGCCGTCTCTAATCACACCCACTTACAAGATCGTGAGGAACCATCCACATGGAAATCAGGCGAAAACCTTGAAAAAGCTTTGTATTAGCATAAATACACATGGCTGATCACATGTCTCCTTCAGATAAATATGTCAAAAGACTGATTCATAAAGGTGCAGAGAACGTTTTGGGAGAACATCTCACTATAATTAACCTGACTAATAATAGCAAGATTACAGGTCTGAGACAGTGAAATCTATCTGCTGTAGTCGTGACTTGTGTTTAAGGCCTGTTTGAGGGGGGAAAAAAGACAAAGATAATCTGCATTCCATATGAAGTGTGCTAAAACATGCCTGCAAATTGCACATTACACAAAAAAAACTTAACGTATGCATGCTGCATTTTCTGTCTATGAGTCCTTTCTCATTAGAAACATCTTAAATAAATGCTTTTAACTACATATAGAAAGTTCCTAGTTGTCGCTGGTCCGTTTCGATCTCAATACCTTCTCCTCAGTCTCTCGTCTGGCTCTCTCCTCCTCTCTCCAGCGTCTCTCCTCCTCCTGTTTGGCTCGTTCTTCTGCTTCACGCTTACGGATTTCCTCCAACTGCTGTTTCCGTCGTCGCTCCTCGTCCTGTAGCTGAGGTGCACAATACATAATCAGGTTTAGAGGAAAAACACTGGACCACAGAGAGGATGGATTGGACTGACTGAATTTGCCATTTTAAATCCTGGTGCTAAACCTAAATGACTGACGTAAACCTAAATTGTTCCTAAATTAAAATGATGACAACCTTGATATCTACAAAAAATTGGTGCTTGCGCCTGTTTTATTGGTTAATAACTAAATTTCATGTCAATTTAATCCTAAAACTACTGATATATAATCTTAAAAAAACTGGCTTTATTAGTTAACAAATTTTGTTGGTTGATATTGTGATTATAACAAACGTCCACTACCGTTCAAAAGTTTGGAGTCTATAAGATTTTTTTCTTAAATTAATACTTTTAAAGACATTTATAATGCTTCAAAAGTTTTCTATTTTCATATAAATGCTTTTTTAAACCTTCTATTCATTAAAGTATTCTGAAAAAATGTATCTTGGTTTTCTCAAAAATATTATGTAGCACAACTGTGTTCAACTTTGACAATGATAAGAAATGTTTCTTAAATATAAATCAGCATATTAGAATGATTTCTGAAAAACCATGTGACTGAAGTCTGGAGTAATGATGCTGAAAAAATTCAGCTTTACCATCATAGGAATAAATTTTAAAATACTAAATACAATATATGTATTTTAAATGGTAATAATATTTCACAGTATCACTGATTTTACCGTACTGATCAAATAAATGCAGACTTGGTGAACATACACTAAGAGACTTCTTTCAAAAAAAATCTTACTGAGCCCAAACATTTGAACTTCAATTTAAACTTATAAACCTGTATCTACACATAACATTAAACCAAATACTACATTTAAAAATATATATTTTTAGTTTTAACAGTCATCTAGATAAAATGTGTAGTTGTTTTATTTATTAATAGCTCATTTATAGACTAGCCTGCTGTGGTGATTTGTATAACAAGCATCCTGTTGAATTATCACCAGCAAGTTTGCTGATGTGATCACTGTGACGAGAGGTATCGTGCATCAAACACAATCACACATTAAAAGAGAATGACATGCACATACACCGCTGCATGCAAAACAACTTACTGACAAAAACGCTTCTTCACATCTACAGAAAGTCATTCGAAAGGTAATCCAAACACCTTGATCAAACTTCATACACAATACATATACAATGCTCAACAGGTAGGGAAATACAAATCACGGTCATACAACGTTTCCATCGGGAATCAGAAGGAAGAGGACATAAACAGAGACATGTCCAGTAGTCAGGATAGGGGAAGAAGAAACCCAGCACCAAAAACCATGGAGAAACGCAGAATAAAGGAGCGGCAAAGTG
Source organism: Squalius cephalus (assembly GCF_949319135.1). NCBI lineage: Eukaryota > Metazoa > Chordata > Actinopteri > Cypriniformes > Leuciscidae > Squalius > Squalius cephalus. The sequence goes on along the minus strand of NC_137133.1, from coordinate 31,853,531 downwards.
CCAGGGTCAACACAGACACAGAGAGCAGTGATGAGTGGAGTGGAGGAAGAAACCGGAATGGAGATCACGGCATGGTGATGAGGCCCACATGCAAGCAAGCTCAGGGCCGGAGAGACTGGGCTGGAAGAAAACATGCACCAACCCACCCCTCATGATGACACTGCATTGAAACAACGGCTGCCGAAACCAGCAGAGCTTCATCACGTTCTCCAAGAAGGAAAAAGAACTTTCAAAGCTTTCTTTGGAATGAATTTTGTGGTTTTCTAGATGCAAATGTTCATGTCTAAGCCTTGCGCACACTTCCAGACATAAGGTTGCTATCCTGAGCACATTTAAAGCTGAAGTGTGTTATTTTTTTTTTAGTTAGAGGAATATTTAATACAGGATAAACTCAATTGACAGCATTTGTGGAATTACTGTAGATTGCCATAAAAAAATGATTTCAACTTCTCCCTCTTTTTCTTAAAAAAACAAACAAAACAAAAAACCCCAGGGTTACAGTGAAGCACTTACAATGGAAGTGAATGGAGCGTCAAAATACCCACGGTTTCAACAGTATCGACACAACAACGTAAAAAAAAGTTTATATTAAGCTATATCCAATTTTGTTGACATGACAACGTCATAAACCTTAAAATGATGATAAAATGAAGAACCACTTTTACAGCTCAAATAATTCACAAGTTTTAACAAGAATTATTGTAAGTGGTTTTTGTAAAAATGATAAGCTTAATATTTCTGCTTTTAAAGTCTTCAAAACATGGCCTCATTAACTTCTACTGTAAGTGCCTTGCGTTTTTTAAGAAAACGAGGGATGAGTCAATTATTAAAATGATTAAAAATTCTAAATTTTTTTAAGAAAACAAATACTGGGTCAAAACGATTTTAATTATCTTAATATTTAATTAATTTGATTAATAATTAAAAATAATTATTTGCATCATTTTATTAATCAAAATTAAGCATTTGTAGGTTGATCTGGAGTGAGTTTGGAGGCGAGACCGTTTCCCCAGCCAATGGAAGATGAAAACTAGTTTTGAATATAATAACTACAATACTTAGTCCATATGGTGACACTGGCTTAGAAATGACTAACTTTAGCTTTAAAAATGTATTTTCTATGATGTCTTCCTTACGGATTCATTCGGCTCATTTTTAGATATTGTTGCAAAGCAGCAGTTTCCCAGTGAAGCACAATGAACATCCCGAGATGGAGTCCCCATGATGGTGTCCCCTGCTTGAAAAAGTGGTACATCTCTCTCAAAATAATACCCATGGGTAAAGGAGCCACCACGGCCGAATGAAGGGAGGGAGGTAGTGAACAAGAGGAGACACAGGTGGAGCCGAAACAGGAAGACAAGTAAAGAGCGTAAAGAACATACCAAGTCTAGTACAGAGATTGCTGGAACAGCAGTCTGCTGCAAGAGAAACAAAAACATACAGAGCAACCAAAGGGGTGGGAGAGAGAATAAATAAAGTAGTAAGAAATAAAGAAAAGGAGGGGTTTTAGAGAAGATAAAAGTAAAATAATAATAAAAAAAAAAAAACATTGGCGCAGTGGGCCGGGACGCAGTGATGTTCTGCCAGGAACATTCCAGGGCAGTTTGGGTCTGATTAGTGCCAGCGGTCCACTTCTCTCCACAAACACTTGAGCTGGTGAGGAATTTCCCCATCATTCCACGTCCCCCCCCACTGAAGCACTGGCAATATTTTCCTTCAAACACACAGGATTGTGTTGACCTTCCCTTAGACGGCTCGACCTGCCAACTCCTCAGAGATGGAGCGATATCAAAGTTAGCTTTGAGCACTGTGCTGCACACAGCAGAAACTCAGGTGAACGCTACGCTACGGCAGGTGTTGGAAAACGTTAGTGGACTTCAGGGGGCTGAAGTTTGTGCTAGCACTGAATGTCTCAGAGACTTGGAAAGCACAAAAAAAAAAAAGCTATTTGGAAATAACACACACACAAACCAGCCCACCAAGAAGTCAAGAGCCTGAATTCAATTGAACTGAACTCAAATGTTTCGACATTAAAGGCTGTACTCATCACAGGCTGTTTCCTGAGCACAGATTAAGCCATTAGTTACTAATAGGGCTGGGCGATATATCGTATATTTACTATACATTCGGCAATTTTATGGATGTATAAAATCAAAGTTGCCAAATTGAATATTAAACATTTTATTTAGCCAATATATATCCTAACGGTTACGAAATATTTTAATGGCAAATCGATTCATTTGAAATTATTTGCATACACGATTTGTTAGTCATCTCTAAAAATTGTTAAAATATATATATTTAAAAAAAAAGTATTAATTTAAGACTAAATATATGTAAATATAGTATAAACAAATGCATATATTAATGGGTAAATTTTGAAAATAGATATATTGCTGATTATTATTATGTATAGTAATAGTGGTGCATGAAAATAATTAAATGTTAAATCTATCGGTGCATATATAAATATATACACACACATCGATAGATTTAATATTTAATTATGTTGATTGATTTTATCACCCAGCCCTAGTTACTAACAGAATCAATGGTTTTGATTCTCCACCCTGGTCAGAGATGAGGCTTAATATGTGCCTGAAAAGTCCTTGCATATAAATAATAAATGTTCATGTCTTGTTCAAAATTGTTGTTAGCACATTTCAAATAATATTGATTCTGTGAACTGTAAATGGTCGGTTAGCCAGTAGCTAAAGGTCAGAAATGGTTCCGCCACTGATCTGTTTTTAGAAGTTAAATGAATATCAGATTTTAAATGACAGATGAGATCAGGAGAGATGTACTGATCTGGACGAGGCAGGCTGATGCTGGGGCAAGCAGTGGAAACGTGTCCAGTGCTTGGCATCGTAAAGCCCAGGCTTCACCCCTCCGTCAGCGCAGCGTATATCAGCAGTGCAGCATGGAAAAGCAATGACATAGGCATGTTGCAGGAGCACATGGCAAAACATTCATTATAACAGCAGAGGCTTAATAAAAAATAAAAATAAAACCATTCACGCAAGGATTCCCAGGTTAGTGATTAGCGATTCCATCACCAGTCTGTCCTGCTTCTGACTGCGGTTTCAAGCATAACGCAAAAGTCTATACGGACATACAAAGAGACCGGCACTCAACTTCGAACAATACTGCAGAGGTTTGCAACGACCTTAGACGATTCAATCTGCGCAGCAATAGGAAAAACACATGTGCAAGTGTACTCAAGTAGAACTAGTTCTTTTAAAAATTTCCTGACTCTGAGTCGTTCCAAAGCAGCTGAAAAACAATGTTAATGCTCTATACAAGCGTGAGGAAAAGGTTCATCACAAAACCATTTATCAAGGTATAGTAACATTTTAAGTACTTAAAGTCAACATGAAAAGCATCACAACCTATTTTACTTTTGTGATGCGATGAATTTCAGAATGACCTACATTACTGAAATAAAAAATAAATACAAAATTGGCAAAAATTGATTGCAATTGTTTAAACATTAAAATACGTTTTCCTTTAGCTTAATATGTAGTGACAACTAGTACACCAATTGTAGGTTCACTGGGTTGTCTGTTGGCTAATATCATTTTCCCTGCCCACGTGGCTCATATCCACACCTTTCAGAGGTGGAACAAGTTATTACATTTTGATGAAAGATTATAAAGACTTCTTTGGATTAACGTGCCCTGGTAATTTGTTCACAATAAGACCAGGAATGTGCATTACAAAAGTAAAATGAGGTCAGTTTTGATTTCATGTTGACTTCAACCATTTATATCCACATAGCAAACTACAGCTATTAGTTTCCCTGTGTCTGCTCACCCGTGCTCTCTTCTCCGCCTCCAGTCTCTGCATAATTAGCGTGGTGTCTACATCTTCGTCATCCTCCTCCTCCTCATCCTCCTCGTTCTGCTTGGACTCCTGCAGTCTCTTCTGGAACTGCCACTCCAGCATGAGTTTGCGCATACGGTCACTCTCCTCGGCGGTGCGGTCGGGCTTGGCCTGAAGCTCCTGGATCTCCTTGTCCAGGAGGTCCACGATGTGAAGCTGCTGCTGTTTCTCCAGTTTCTCGCGGGCGTCCCTCTTCCAGGGGTCGGGCGACAGGCTGTCGCTGGCGGACAGTTCCTCTTTGCTGATGGTGATGTATTGCAGGTCGCGCCTCTCGATGGTGCGCGGCTGCTGCTGAGGCAGGAGGTCACGGATTACCGTGTCCTGCGGTGGTTGGCGAGGAAGGCTGGATAGTTTATCGGGCCGAGTTGGTTGTGGCGGCGGCGGTTGTGGCAGCTGGACCGGGGGAAGGTACGGTTGGGGCACCTGCACTGGCATGGGGGGCTGTGGATGGGGCATCTGTTGGTGCTGAGGGGCAGGTGGCAGCGGGCCGTGCTGGTTGTTGTGCATGGCAGGGCCAGGGACGGCAGGGTTGCGGATCTGTACCAACTTCCTCTCCTGGTCTCTTCTCTTCCTCTCTCGCTCCTCTTCGAGCCGGGCCTTTTCCTTCTCATACCAGCGCTGTTGCTCTTCGCGTTTCTTGCGATCGGCCGCGGCCACTGCCTGTTGCTGTGAAACAGACGGTGGTGGAGGAAGCGGCATGTCTGGTTGCGGCTCATAGTCGTAGTGTGCGGGTGGAGGAGGAGGAGGAGGGGGAAGGTCAGAACGGGAGGGTTGGGAGACACCCACTGGGCCGGAATTGGGAACTATTGGGGTTTTCCAGCGGCCAGGGCCGCTCTTGTGGTTGCCCTGGGACCTAGAGCCAGAGGATGAGGAAAAGTTGAGGTGTTCTTGGCTGGAGGTACTGGACTCCACCGAAGAGGACACCTGGTGGTTCCAGTGCTCGCCTCCACCTCGCTGGTACTCAGCCTCACGCTGCTGCTGCTGCAGGAGCATCAGGTCTTCCTGACGCAGACGTTCACCTGGGTATCCGCCCGGAACGTCGCACAGCTCCTCCTGAGAGCGCGCAACCCGCTAGCAGGACACAATGACACAGCAGTGAGATTCATTTCTTATTTTTGTGTGAAAATGTCACAGATGTTGCAGACAAATGTAAATTGTGACTAGACAGGAAATACATATGAACTTTTATTTAATGGATAAGCTCAACCAAATCAAACTTGCAAATTACAAAATAATTAAGTATGATATTTAATATGTTTTTAAAAGATTTTTGAAAATAAAATAAAACAAAATATTAAACAGATACAGTTTAAAGTATTAAGTCCTTGGTAATGTAATTAACTTTATTTAATTTGTAAGATAATGCATATAAAATTGAAATGAATGAAAATTAAATTAAATCTTAAAAAAATCTGAACGTTAAATTAAATTTTCAGAAATAACAACGTAAGAGATACCATACACTACTATTCAAAAGCTTGTGATTAGATTTTTAAATGTCTCTTATGCTCAGCAAGGCAGCATTTATTTGATGAAAAAAAAGAAAAGATATGGTAAAAACAGCAATATTGTGAAATATTACAATTTAAAATAACTTTTCTATTGTAAAATGTTCCTGTGATGGTAAAGCTGAAATTTCAGGATCATTACTCCAGTCTTCAGTGTCATATAATCCTTCAGAAAAACATGTCTTATTATCAATGTTGAAAACAGTTGTTATGCTTTAAATTTTTGTGGACAATTTGCTGTGATCAGAAATTCTTTGTTTTTTATTAGAAAACTTTTTATAATATATAAATGTCTTTACACTCACTTTTGATCAATTATTGCATTCTTGCTGAATAAAAGTACTAATTTCTTTTAAAAAATTCTTACTGAAGTCAAACTTTCGATTTTTTTTTCAATTTTTTTTATTGTTTGTGCATTATAACAATAAAAAAAAATGCAAATTTAAATGGACACAAAACAGTGCTGTTTGAAAAATACCGTGACACTGCCAGTGTCGTGATATTACTGTGTAGGACACCATGCAGAACTATTATGCATTCTCTTCCTAAAAAGGCTAACCTGCATAGCCATGCTGTTGTTAGAGTGGTTATCCATAGGGGGAAGAGGCTCCGGTTCGTTGTTTTGCCAGGGCTGGCCAGGGCCCATCCTGTCCTGAGATTTGGAGGCTGGGAAGGTGAAATACTCCCTTGGGTATGTCTGAGTGGGGATCGGATAAGCCTCTGGACGGGGTGGAGAGGGCTCCTCCTGTTGGAAAAACAGGGTAAAGACAGATTCGACTGAGCTGTGACAGAGTAAACACCCTTTCCATAACTTTTTAGTGCAGCGTTATTGGTTATAATTCATCTAAAATGGAAACTAGTGTGAGAGTAAGCATGTATGTGTATAAATCAGAGGAATGTGAATAAAAGAGTGATTAGCCAATCAGATGGTGGTTACAGACATGATTAAGATTAATTACATGAGCAACACAACAATCAGCCATGAATCATGTCTCTATTAGGCTTCTATTAGCCTGTGGTTTCAGAGACAAAAAATATATTCTGGTGTGTGTTTGGATTGGAGAGTTTCTGGTTATTCAATTAAAACCAGAGACTTAAACGACACACCAGAGACTTAAACGACACACCCGCATTACAACACATTTCCGCATGAACTATTCTGATGTACTTCTGAATATAAGGAAGCAACTACCTAAAAAAGGTGGCACTAACTACATATTTTAGTGGCATGTCATTAGATCGGCTGCTTACATAGTAGTTTAGTTTCTCTAGTAATAATGAGTCATTTTTCCAATTAACTGTGTAGTGTGACAAAACACACAAAGTGTGACATTTTCAGATTGGTCCAAAAAGTTAAATACAAATAGTCACTCAAAAATGTTCCCAGATGTCCAGTGTAGCAAATTTACATAATTTTTGTAGCAAACTTTTTAGTCAAACACTGGTATTTTTGATCAAGATATACAAAGCAAGTTGCTGTTATTGTCCCATTAAACAGCTTCAATGTGATTGAAGTAGCCACTTTTACTTAGTAAACGACTTACTAGGGATAGGAATTGTATGGAATTTAATATTGACTCCTAATGTTTCTTTAATGTGTGTGTGTGTTTGATTCACTAACCAGCTCAAAAGAGTCATTTGTTTGGGAATTGGTTAAACTTCGCTGGTCATGCTGTACGTTTTTGATTCGCTAAAAAGAACCACCTCATAAGACTCATTCGTCCGGGAATCAGTTGGACAACACAGTTCACACAGTCAACAGCAGTATTGCAAACAACTCTTGATTCACTGGGGAAAAAGAGCTCATGGCACACACGTGCAACATTCATCTTAGAGGTGCCGATGATTGTGTCTACTCACATCGGGGCAGAGGTTTCCCGTTGAGACTGACGTGATCTTTCCTGGGGCTCCTGGGTAAACAGGCTTCCCACCTGGACTCTGAGCCTGGTCTTCAGAAGGTAAAAAGTAGACATAAATATAATGTCAACACTTAAAATAAGCACATATGACAAGTCGTTGAAGTGGCACACTTACTAGCCACATTTGGGCTGGAGCGGTGGTCTGCACGATTCTTCAACAACCTGTCCTCCTTCTTTGGTTCAGGATAGGTGTCCCACGTGCCCTGGGGGCTCTCAGGAGAGCCATTCTGCACAGAGTTGTTATAGAGCTCAAAGCCCTCACTCTTTGGTCTTAGCTTTCCCTTGTCTCCACGTCCACGGTCTGATGCTGCAGAGATGAAAGAGAGGTTTGAATGAGACAAAACTCAGTACTGAGAATGTGCCCATCTCTTCGTAATGGGGGAATTCACCCACAACACATTAAATCAGAAACACTACCAGACATGTGTCGAAACCATTTAGATTTAATGCATCACTTGAACCATTTTGTGTGTGACTGGGAACGCTGCGGGTGCCAGATCCACCACATTTCCACCTCTTTAAGGAATTAGTCACATGCACGCTGGGCGGCAGCTGCTGATATTTTTAAGCAGGATACTGAAGCTCCCACACACAAGCCTTTACACAAGCTTTAAAGAGGCCATATTATGCTGTTGTAAAAGTTTGTTTTTGGGATCTACTAGAATAGGTTTTCATGCTTGAATGAGTAAGGGGTTAAAATGGGATTTATTTTTGTCATATTTTACACTGTTGCAGGACCTGACCCAGTCTGCAACTCTGTTAAATTCCGGTCTCTATGAACTGTCACGCCCCTTCCCATAACTGCACATGCCTTTGGGCGGGAATTATTTAGATGAGGAATACTATCACATGCAAGTTCCCAAAAGAAAACTCACTAAAATCGAGGCGTTTCAGGGAGTTCAGAAACAGCGCTTACTGATATAGAGAATAACTCCCTGCAGAATGTAACTTTGCAGACCTTTTTCATGCTCAAACATCAACATTACACACTAAAGAAAGCTGAAAATGAAAAAAGCATAATAGGTCCTCTTTAAATAAATATTCATGCCGCAGTTGTGCGGTGTGTGCTTACCGCGGGACATCATGGGGGACGGCTGGCTGAGGAGCGTGGCCAGCCCGTGGTAAATGGCTCCCTGTTTGGCCACCTCAAGCGTTACAACCGAGCCGGTTCGTGTCATCAATTCCGCCGCCCTACAAGAAGGAGACATCTTATGAGTAAAACACATAAAATAGCAGACTATGTGAATTTCATGATCAAAGCATTCATGTGCAATCCACAATCTCATGAGAGCTTATTTCAAGAGACTAATCTCTTAGAATGTCTGTTTGGATTTGTCGTCGGCTAACTGTAAGCAAATGCCACAAAGAGATGGACACTGGAACGAATACCAAAAGCAACTCAAGTTGTGTCCATTCACAACTGTTTTGAGCCATATGCTTCTCATTTAACTCAAATCCGCAGATTTCATCAATTCCACCGCATCTCAAAACTACATGCCAGACACAAACACAATTTTTTGGACAAAAACAAAAAAATGTATGCCATTTTGACTTTGCAAACACAAAAGGTGCTTTGTACTGCACAACTTAATGGCTATAAATGTTGAACTAAGTTCAAGTTAAATCCAGGATAATTACATGACAAACCTCAGTGTCAGAAATTAACTTCTCATTAAGGCCCAATATTTCTTTTTATTTTAATGAGTGCATATTTGTGTAAACACACTTCTTTTTTAACTGGACTTTCCTCTTTCAGATAAAGTTAAATCAGCAAAAAAACATAGGACCTTAATGAACTGTTAAATTTCAGGGGCATTTTTGCCTGAGCACCCCATCAACTGCTCTAAAAACACGAGACATCATATATTATTCTTCCATCAGTTAATTGTGTGTATAAAGACACAGTCTTTACTTGTGATGTGATGTAATAAAATGGTTTTAGCTTGCAATCCTCCTGTTTATTTCACTGAGAAGCTCATCTTCTCCGATGTAGCCGGATATTACATGCTTTACCTGTAAGTCCATTTCAAATTTTTTAAATCCCATTCTACAGACATCATTATTAATGGTCTGAATGCTCCAGAATTACCTCTCCTGAGAGAGACCGACCAGACTTCGTCCATCCACGCTGAGCAACTGATCTCCGGCAGTCAGACGCCCATCCTGAAGAAAAACATTCAAAAACAAGACAGTCAAGCAAAGTTTGATTTTTACAGATTTTATAGTTTAATACTTAGTGCTATTAATTAGAATAGTAGTGAAATATTAATGACAATAATTGCGAGAAATAACACTAGCAATGCTAGCTGCTAGTGATTTCAGAAGAAATGAGGTCACAGCATCTGCTTTTGCCTATAAAGAACATTAAAATATAAAAATCAAAATAAACTCACCATGTCTGCCGCACCTCCTTTGACAACAGACTTGATGTAAATACCAAGTTTGTCTTGCCCGGCACCCTAAAAACACAAAACAAAGAGCAAAACATTTTATTAGCACTATGAGAAAGATCTAAATGTCACTAACAGGCTCCAGAAGTTCCACTGCGGAAACCACTGGACGAAGAAACCAGGCGTTCATTCACGAAAGACTATAAATCTGGAGCCAGCAGTGAAGACATTCACATAAATAAACTCATTCATGAATTCAGACCATATCTGGGCTAGGTTTTGTTCAAACTAGCCATGTTTAACCCTCTCTGAGTACTTCACCCAATATCCGGGGTCAGAAGTCATCATCTGACAGGGGCCATCTGGCTGCTGGACTGTGCAACCATTGAGATATCAGCTCGACCCTAAATGCCGATGCATGCTACAGAAATAATGCTCAAAATAAAACCTAGTAATTAACTTCGGGATAAAACAATGCATTCATTGAAGAACTTCCTGTACTCTTGAAATGGTAACACCACACAAGCTTTAACACTCTGTCATAACATTTCTATCACGTAATGCTCCATAACTGGAGTTAAATGGTCTTTTCAAGGCTTTAAGCTGACAGAGCACCAGTGATATGAGCTTTAAAGGGGTTTGCTTAAGGACTGCGGTTTCAAGTTAGCAACATTTGTTTTTTTCCGATGGCTGGATTTGCTATTTGAGCAAGAAAGTACCCAAAATCCCCTGGCTGCTGCCAGCGGTTCTATTTTAGGGAGATCAAGCTAAAATTTAACTACAAAAAATAAGATGTCTGTATTAAATTCCTAGCTCTCACAGCTGTTTTCTCATACAGAAACCCACCTGACAAACTAATAACAGAAAAGTCTGACCACAGCAAATTGTCTACAAGAATATTACACAGCACAACCGTTTTCAACATTAAATGATTCTTGAGCAGCAAATCTGCATATTAGAATGATTTCTGAAGGATCATGTGACACTGAGATCTGGAGTAATGATGCTGAAAATTCAGCTTTGACATCGTAGGAATAAATTGCAGGTTAAACATTGTGCTAAAATAGCTGTGCTGCTTCTGTTAAGTGTAAAAAGGAAAGAACTGCTCTTAAAAAAAAAATATATATATTTTTTTTTCTTTATATCAACATAATGTCTCTGCTTTAGCAGCCTGATATGAACTCTTTCAAAAGTACAATATTTACATCTAAATTCCAGGGCCAGACCTCCTCTAGTGTCCATGCCATACTCCAAAAGATGCTTTCATGGTCATAAACCCTTTTCTAAATGCCACACCACCCAAGTCTACAACATTCCCTCCATGCTGGCTGAGCACACCGACTCTGCTTTTCTCCATGGTTTCAGCACTATATATGAAAAACCCATGCTGATCAATACAGGACTGCCACGAGTTATGAGTGCAACGTCTACATTTACCATAAAATCATGCTGTTGTACAGTATGTTGCTTTTAGCCTCTTTGAAAATATTCCGACCCCACAAAATGTCACATTAAATCACAATCTACCTTATGCAGGAACACTTAACCTGGGTCTGTTGTGGCTGACCAATGGATTGAGATGTGTATTGGGTCCATACTGGTGAAGCTACAGCTACTAGGTGTTAAAACTGAAAGACATCTTCAAATAGTTTCATTAGATAAATATTATACATTCCTTCCTTCAAATCTACAACCTACCAGATTGGTTTCCTCATTTTCAGAGGTTTTGGTTATCACTTGATTAGATTGGTATGTGCACCACATTGCTCATAAGCACTAAAAACCTAAACAAAGCTTGACCAGAAGCAATGGATCGGGAAACCCAGTAACAAAATCTGCCTGGGAAACAGCGACGTCTTTTATTCTGCCCTCTAAAATAAAGCCAATGTTAGCCACAGACCCCCATAACCCACTCACATTACACTGGCATAAACACACCCTACAATTCTACACCCGGAACATGAATACCACACAAATATCACCCAGAACATTCATGACTTAACCACAAATATAAGAAAAATATGAATCAACATGCACTGTGTGCTAACAGGCCCAAAAAATGATTGAGGTCATGCCAGTTATAAAGCACTCGGCCAAAGAGAATTTTAGCAATGAAAATATTTTTTGTACAGTCTGAAAAAGTGAAAAACCACAAACTTCCAAAGAAAAATCTGTTGCATTAAATCAAGAATGGGTAATCAAATACAGATTGATAAGTAATTTGCATGTAAATCACATAAGGAAAACAGAATAACCACACAGAAGTGAGGGATTATAATAATATTAACTAAAACTTAATAAAAAATTCCGTTAATTGAAATAAAATAATATATATAAAACAATATATAAAAAACTTGAACTTATTTTATGCCAGCTAGTTGCCAAGGGAACATTTAATAAATAAAAAAAACAGAAATAAAAATAAATGAAAACTGACAAAAAAATGACAAAAAACTAAATTACTAAAACATTAAAATAAAGATTAAAGCAGAAAAATACAAATAAAAATGTTCAAATTACGAATAAAAACTCAATAGTATCTCAATTATAGTAAAATAACACTGCCAATAACACCATCAAATAGCTACAAAACCCAGTCTGCTGTGAGATCAAGTGATGAAATTGAAATTGAAATTTAGTTAATGTACTTTCCAGAACATTCTCATTCACAGTTCCATGCTGGTGGAACGCTCTCCCCACCCTCATCCGGAATGCAGAATCCCTGACAACCTTCAAAAAACATCTGAAAACCCATCTCTTCCGGGAGCACTTAACCTCATAAAAAAAAAAAAAAAAAAAAAAAAAAAAAAAAAACACCTCCCCTTTCCCTCTAAACCTCACTTATCGGGCTTATGCTACTCTGAATAATGCCTGAACTTTGTATCTTGAGCACTTCTTGCGCTGCTTTTTGTTTTTTGCCTCTTCATGATGACTCGCTTAATCTAGTCCTACTTTGTAAGTCGCTTTGGATAAAAGCGTCTGCTAAATGACTAAATGTAAATGTAAATGTGAAATGATGGAAACAGTAATGGAGAAAATACGCAATCAGATGTCATAAATCATCTTATGGTGAAGATTAATAAAAACAACCTACCGCTATGTGCTCTGCCTTAGTATAGCACAAGTAACTTCGTTCCTGTATGTTGTGCAGGTGATATGATATGATCCTGGACAATGGCTCCTCCTCATAGGGAGTACACACAACAACAGGATGGGGGTTTTCCAAAGCATCAGAGGGAATACAAACCAAGTTTTGGAAACCTACTTGAAACTGTAGTATATACAAGCTACAACATAGTGATGATTAGGGCAACAAATTAGCAAACTACATTGCTAGGAGGCAAAGAATGCTAAGGAGGCAATTTAATGGTAACAACAATTAAACAGAAATTCTGCATATGCCGTTTCACAAGGGGCATCAAAGCCTGCAACACATTAGAAACTGTGTGCATATTATCAACAAATAAGGAAGCTGAAATACAGATATGCCAATGTTGTGCATGTGAGCAGCTTCTCATCTGCTGTAAGGTCTCAACTTGTCTGAGTCCTGAGAGAGATAAATGTCAGCTGGCAAAGCTTTCTGATTAGACTTTGAAAGTATGCATTACGCTGTGATGAGAAACAACCGTTCAAAAACCAGTCTCTCCACATTAAAGAGGGAACCTGCGGTGAGAGACACATGAGAAGCCCTAAGGTTGAGTTCTGAGGCGGAGGCGGTTTCCACGCAGTCTGAACACGACTGATGCTGGAGTCTCGTGCAGGCCCAGCGGGAGAGAAACTGAGCTGACCTTTCCTCAGGAAACTTGCGTTAAACTTGCTTTGATCAAAGCTGGAAAACCTGGCATGCAGAACATGAAATGGAGTACGGTCTATAAAAGCCACTGATATAAAACAGATGCATGTTAACAAGAGAACTAATAGCTACTGTTTTTAAAACAAGGGGTGAGGAGATACTGGCACAGAGTTTATTACTGTTCGATAGAAGGCTAAAACAAGTCAATTCAACTTAGGATGGGGCTCTGTTCTTCTAGACCAGGGGTGCCCAATCCTGCTCCTGGCGATCGACTGTCCTGCACAGTTCATCTCCAACCCTAATCAAACACACCTGAAGCAACCAATTAAGGTCTTCAGAGCAAGTCAGGATCACTTGAAAATTAAAGGCAGGTGTGTTTGATTAGGGTTGGAGATGAACTGTGCAGGACAGTCGATCGCCAGGAGCAGGATTGGGAACCCCTGTTCTAGACTGTAAACCTCAGCAACAGACGAGCGTGTTTGAAATGTTTTTATGGAGAATATTGTCAACTAATTTACTGAGCTCTCTTCCGAAGTGTTGCTCTTGTGACAACAATAAAAGTCATTAGCAGAGTACTCAAAACATACTCTATGCAAGTACACAAGTACAAAACCTAATTTAACATGTTAATTCATAACAAAACTTTTCTCAGGGTTGTCGCAAGGTGGCGCTAGCATAAGATGTCTTTCATGGGCACTTTCTCATTAAGGTTAATTACATTTAAATGAAGTTTAAATGACTCATTAAGGTTAGTTCAATTTAATGAAAGGAAGTAGAAATGAAATGAACTGAAATTCATATAACTTTCAAGACAAACTTTGAATGCTGAAGGTTTATAGGCCTTATAAGGTTTATATCTGAAGGTGTATAGGCCTTGATAGCATGATAGAATAATGATAGCATGACGGAATAATAGAACGATAGATGGGTACAAAGAATGACATACAAATGACAAACAGAGAGAACAATAGATAGACAGAATGACAGATTGATCATATTTAATTAACTTTTGATCACTGTCCAATCAGAATTAAGAGGTCAGCTGTTACTCACAGCAACACAGAACCACGCAAGTTCAACACCCTTGCATAAGCGTGTAAGTTGCCGAGCGTGTGGTGTGAGGTTGTATTCTAGGCGTGGTTGTTTATGCGCTCATATTTCAGCTCAAAGAAAATGGTAATGTCTGTGCAGCTAGTAGACATCTCAGCATATCCAACTGTGAGCATGATCTCATGTTGTGAAGAAGATTTTACAGGTGCTAAATCCCTTGTAAGCAAAAACAGAAACTGTTATTCACAGCAGCAGGTTATTTGTTTTTTTAGTGTGTCAGAAGGTAAAGGTCAGTAAACTTGGGGATGAACTGAGTCTGTTTGCTTGGGGCTCAGCATTGGCAACAAGAACTTCAAACACAACGATATACCACAAAAAGACTGTTCAAGCACATATTTACACCGCAACCGGTTGTCTGGCGTAGTCGCCATGCAAAATTATGCTTGCATCTTCAGTGCAGACATTAGACATTAACAGGAAAGTGTTGAAGTCTGACGGTGTTCACTGATAACAGTACTTGGAGCAGATGCTCAAACCACAGAATTCCAGCTTCCTTTGATGGTCCTAAAACCCCATGCAACAAGCAAACAAAGTCTTGGTCCCACCCTGACGCTTCCTGTCTACAGAAAAGCTGCCTTTGCAAATATATTTGTAACAGAAGTAGAATTGAACTTCAGTGCTCAGTACTCGCACCCCCATATAAAGGCGTACTATCTAGCCACCGTACCCCAAACACAAAGCTTCCTGTTCAAGGTTTACGGTTGTGGATGTGATTGGCAAATCGAAGTCCTCAGGGAGCTACACGTGTAGACATAAATGGCTGAGTGTAATTTGTTAACAGCCCCAGGGAGTCAAGGCAGTGCCTGACCTCTGACAGAAATGGCGGAGTCCACGGTGCACTAGAAAAACAGAAAATACATCTATTCACTGAAACTTGACCTGTCACCATCATTTCCTACCCCAATTAATCACCCACAACAAACAAAGCACTGAGGGGGAAAAAAGCAGCCGGAACAGTAGTTCGCTCCTGAACGTAGCCGGTCCTTATTGTCACGTCTAGACAGATGGAAGACAGATGGACTGCTGAGGCTGATGGCTAATGGTGGGTGCAAAATATCATGACTAACTCAAGAGGCTTTCAATAATGAGCTGCTTTCAGCCGACGGTCTTCATCACGTCTGAGTGGCTCTAATGATCTGCAGACTCTTGGGCTACTTGCTTCAGTTAAGAAAGACCAAACAAAGAAGTCTGTCTTCCTTCATAGTCCTCTGGTGGTGCGTTTAGAAGACAGCTCCGTTTTTGGACACAAAGGAAACATCTCCTTCAAATATTTTGCTATAAAGGGACAGAATTATGTCCAAGACATGAGTCATAGCTTAATAGAGGGTTCGGTTTTTTACGTGCAAGCTTGACATCCTTTTCTTCAAACATAAGAATGTCCTGAAGTTTTACTAACTAACAACTTGGATTTTGTCCTCTCATGTACTAAAATAGTTCCTTCCTGGACAACACATCTGTAAACTTTTAAACGGAAGATAATCTTCCAATGGGACACAATTCCCTACTCTTTCCTTCTGCTTTCTCTGTCGAAATGCACGAACATGATCAAACGGGAACGTGACAAAGCACGAAATGTCACAAACGTGATTATCTTGATGAACGCAAACTGACAGTTTGAAGCATCTCTAGTTGGACAATTCTAGGGGTTTCAGGTTTTATTTTGCCCAAGGACTTAAGCAAACTAGTTCTTGAGGTGTGGTCTGCACCCACACCTTTCAAAAGATCCCACCCCTAGCCACTAGAAAGTGCACACAATCCTAAATCCCTAGAAGACATAGTCAAAGAGTGTTTTCATGGTCATGTCTTCTTTTGAATCTGGGATCCAAAACAAAGTGTAATTTTGGTACATTTCCGGAATGGGTAGTCACATTGGTTTCACTTCATATCAGTTCAGATTAGTAAAAGATTAGGAGACATAACATTCGAGAAAACTCCATGTTGGGCTCACATTCTGTTCTCCACTCTCAGAGTCCTCAGGAAATCCAGGCTCACGTATGGGAGTCACACATCCTTCCATTGTTGTCATACATGAGATCAAGAAGCCCACAGAGAAGGAAGTCAGTGAGCTATTGTGCTACAAATCAAGTACACAAACAAAGCGAAAATTGAGTTTCGCTTTTAGAAGTTGGGTTCTGCAATAAAACAGAAAAAAACTATCCTGGAGGCATTGATTCTTGTGGCAAAAAAATTATGTTGGCACTACAGCAGAATTTATGGGAAATTGGGAAAATGTCAGGTAGGGAGTCGCACATCCTTCCATTGTTGTCATACATGAGATCAAGAAGCCCACCGAGAAAGAAGTCAGTGAGCTAATGTGCTACAATCAAGTACACAAACAAACAAACAAAAAAAATTTTTGCTTTGAGAAGTTGGGTTCTGCAATAAAACAGAAGGCCGATCCCAGCTTTGATTCTTGTAGCAACAAATTATTTTGGCGCCGAAGCAGAAATCATGTGAAAGTAAGAAAATGTCAGGTAGGCACTCAACAGTGTAAAGTACGGAGGTCAGGATTTCCCTTGTTCTTTCCCCTGAAACTCAACACCATCCCAAAAGAGCTGTTATCGCACAAACATCTGCAGCCTAAGAAAATCGAGCCCTGTGACGTAACGCGGCCATCCAGCTGGACCAACCCCACCGGATTGTTTGCAACAAGTGATGATGAGTCACTAATACCGGGATACATATTGGGGAACTCAATGTTCAGAGCTTGCAAACATTACCCCTGTGACCCTGATTACAAGATACCGCTGTGTGCACAACCACGCACATCTAAGGTAGAAAATGTACAGTACAATACAAAGTTATCTCAAACGAACACAAAATGAAATTGAGATATGCATTTTGCTTCACTTTATCTGTAAATTCGTGCTTACGTGTGTTTTAGTACCTAAACAAATATAGTTTTAAATGTGTGGAGAGAGCCAATAGAGAAAATGGACCACCTGTACAACGTTCATGTGCATGTTTGTGCAGTCTGGTCGCATGACTCTGTTTACATTGGCAAAACATTGCTTTCTTACACTTGATAACAGTTGCCGGAATTGATGTGTGCAAGTGTGCATGTCCTTGTCAGGCATTTATATTACTGATTCAAGACATCAACACATTTCAATTTTAAAATAATCTGATAGCTTTAATGTTTTATAATAAGGTGCTATACAATGACATTAGCAATAGCTAGTATGAAATTATAAAAATGTATTTTTACACCATTTATTAATCTTGGTTAATGTTAAATTCCACCCTGACGGCAACCTATAAACAAACTAAATTCACTGTGATGTCTTTTTAGCACACTATTAATCTCTTAACGTTTACTTGCTTACTCTCCCACATAAAAAGAAAAAGAAAAAGACACGCTCTATGTCAAGTGGTTTCTTACCGGCTCCTTCCTCCCGACCACAGAGAACCACATGGTACTGCGCTCCTCTTCGGAGTCGAGACTAAACTGAGGAATCAACTAATAGCAGTCCAGGAAAACTTATCCAACTCTTTCAAAGCAGGCAGGACTACTGAGGAGCGACTCCTGGGCTACATGTTAAAAACCATATGCAAATATCTGAAGCCAGAGTAGGAAATACCACATCCAGACTGTTATGCAAGAGAAACTCCCACAACTCACTAACAGTTAGGTGAAGTTAACGCTGCTTCCAGCTGCGTCCCAGCAAGCTTCACACCGGGACAAACCGTCTCTCCTCTTTAGATCCACCCCTTTGTCCCCGAGCGTGCCTTACACCCCTTATTATTCACTCCTCCTTTCCTTCTCCTCCCATTTTTCACTCCTTCCCTCCCTTCTTTTCCTCCATTCTACCTCTACCAAACTTCATGCTTCCTCAGAGACACTAAGAGATGAAAATAGAAGCAGTAAAGGGGAGGTTTTGCTATGAAAATAAACAGTTCCTGAGAGCCCCCTTCTCCTGCCTCTACAACTCCCCTGAACCTGACGCACATCTGGTGGGGAAAAAAGGTTCTTCTGTCCAGCAAAGTGGTGAAACACAGGCTACTGAACTGCAACTGTCTGTTCCATTAAACCCACCAAGAATAATCCAAATCTGAAACAGAACGTTTACTTGCGCAGTAACTGGTTCATTTTCTAACTGCATATATCAGCCATTACTAAGAGTTTAAAGTATAAACAAAACCATTACATGCAATGTTGACTGTTGTTGTTCAAAACTAATCTTTCTATGCTGACGAGAGTAACTGGAAGAAACATGCCAAAACATTGAATATTTTAGCACTTAAACTGTGCTATAAACTCTAACATAAACGATTGCATTTTGTGAAAGGTGTAAAGATCCAAAAGGCATTTCCTTCTGCTGAAAACAGCAGACTAGAACAGCGCTCTGTTCGACACGGAAAAATAAATGATTTGCTTATGACTTCTTTTTAAATTTGAATGGTTTCAGAAGCACACAGACCAGTTTCTGACTGAAACAAACCAAGTGTATCCTCTCAAAAGCACATGCCTGTTTGGATGTCTGTTATGACCTGAGCTTGGTAAACTATGCCATACCATTACTGCCCACTCAGATTATAGCAGCTACCAACAGCAGAGACCAAAATGGTTATAGCAGTAACTTTAACTGCATCAACGTGCTATTGGATCGAGATCTATGCCAAAACCAAATGCCCTCCTCAAGGACTGCTCTGCTACAGCACTCAGACCCCTGCAAGAAGCGCACAGAAATTGAAAGTGGGTCAATATTATATACCCCCAAAAAGAAAAAGAAAAATTGTTTCTGACCTTGGCTGCCACAATACTGAGGCCCATCCCATTGTGTTTCTTCAAAGTCACAGTCACAATTTCCGGTTCCTTCCGCATTGGCTGTGGAGAGAGAAGACAGGTGAGTTTACTTGTGAAAAGTACTGTATCTTCAGCTTTAGGTCCAAACTGCTTCTGGGAGCTGTGTCTGGTGGCTGTTCCTAGAGCAAACTGAGCTAAGATGAGGAGGAGGAGGAGGGAGAATTAGGGAGGTTCTGCCATTGCTGGTTCTCAGAGCACAGCCGACCGCAGAGCGAAACGGCGGGCTCTGGAGACGAGTCAAGAATGAAAGCCACATGCGTCGGCTCCAGAGTGCATCAGGCCTCAGTGGGCTCGCATTTGCACAGGCCGGGCCTGGGAGAAAGAGACCAGATTCCCATAGAGGAACGATGCCACAGACTCTCCTTTAGCGAGCCCCACTGCGTAAATGCTGCACATGGCACACGTTTATTGAACAGGGAACTTCAGCTATGTTGCCCATCCACATTTTTGAGAACAACTTGTGGGGTGGGGGCAGAAGTGGTTTAATTAGTTGGGTAAAAAAGAAAACAAAAATCCCTGCAAGCAAAAGGCAAGAGGGCAAATAGCTTTGCTAAAGCATGTTCTCTTCAAAAATATTTTCTGGGACAGCATGTTTTCAAAATGTCTCGAAAAAAAGTGTATTTGTAAGTCATTTTACTTCTATAACGAAAGAACATACAATGCGGAAAAATGGAAAAGGTAATATTATTTTTAATAATAATAATGTGGACTTATCTTGAAAAGGATACTGTAAATATATAAACAAACAAACTATGGGCAGGAGTTTTGAAAGCCAGCTACAAGCTATCAGCTACAACAGTTGCCTAAACCAGTGTCTGAATACCTATTTTGTTATTGGTGAACATTTTGTTTGGGCCAAGATAATGTCATGATTATAAACAATCTTTTATCTTTAAAATAATGTGTGCTGAATAATGTACAATAAGACCAGGAATGGCAAACAAGGTCAATTTTGATTTCACATGTACAATGTGTGAGTTTTACGGTAAGCGTCGGTCCTGGGACGGCTGTAAGAAAGGGATGTGGGAGTGGGTGGGTTGGTCTGGCACACAACCAAGCTGCGTTCATAAGATTTCTGTGTGGTATTTAAACGTGCTCCGAGCCCCAGTTTGGTCTGCTGTGGGGCGGACCAACATTATATAAAAAAAATGTATAATAATGATGACATTATGACATGTAAAAAAAAACAAACAAAAAAAACCCCACTTACGTAAAAACACGAGAGACAGTAAAAGCAGACTAATTACAGGGAAAGAGCAGCAATTAAGAGCTTTGCGTGTTCAGGGTGAGGAGAAGGATATTATTTACAGCCAGTCCTTGGGACTATGGTCAAATATTGCCCTCTGTGGTGTAACTGGTGTTGGCTGGAATCTAAGAAAGTGTTAGTCTGACAGAACACACACTTAAGCAACCGATATCTATCTATCTATCTATCTATCTATCTATCTATCTATCTATCTATCTATCTATCTATCTACCTATCTATCTATCTATACCTACCACCCATCCATAAATCAATCTATCTATCTATCAATCTATCTATCAATCTATCTATCAATCTATCTATCAATCTATCTATCTATCAATCTATCTATCAATCTATCAATCTATCTATTTATTCATCCAAATGGCATTATAACTTACCAGTTCTGACGTGTCAGCCGAGAAATGACTGTCGCAATCGGCTCCTTCAAAATAGATGGTCCAAGTTCCCGGAGAGCGTGGATGAGGGGTCAATCTACAGAAACCTGGAGGAGAACAAGCGGATCAGAACATATCCACCAAATGTAAAACTTGAAATCCACTGGTCTCTCACTGTCTTCGGCAGACACCTGTAAAAACACACACGCACTCTCTCGAAAAAATAGGAATGGCAGCAAACAGACTTTTCTACAGGACCTTAACAAACCACATTCCACTGACATTGCGTCAGCCTTAAACAAATAACCGCAACAAACTCTGATTCACCATCCACCTGATACTAATTGTGCACACCACAATTGACATCAAACAGTAACTGAACTGAAACTCATTTAGAGTCGCAGCAGTCTGTGTATCATCTGTACCTCTCTGGCAAAGTGGATCTAGGAACTCTTGGAATCCATTGGGAATGTTCCGCACCACATCGCATGAGTAGCCGTCCTCAGGCAGTAGGAAAGGCAGCTGGAGGTCAGGGTCCTCTTCCAGCTGTACTTCCCGCCCATCACTTCGGGCCAGTTCGTCTGCCGTGTTCTCGGCCACAGCCACCACATGATCGATCAGCTCCTGTGGGCATGAAGGGGTCAATGATCAGGATGTTAGATCATGAAGAACTCTAGTGAAACTTGATGTGCTGCTGTTCTCCGCCATTCAATGATGTGTATCTTTGTAGAGTTTTGGAAAAATACGGTGCGTTTAATTTGGTCTGGGAAAAGTTCCAGAATGGCTCAAATCAATTACAGCACATTTTACAGTATGAGTGTGATATTGCTTTTTAGAGTATGAGTGTGACATGAGTGTGATATTTCAATCAAACAAAAGGGTAATTTTATGAGAAACTTTGAGGATGAAGGAAATGAGCAGAGCTACTGTGAAAGTGCAGCACACCTGTTTCGATTTATCTCAAAAAGGACACATGTCATCAGAGCAGGACTACACAGCCCAAATGAGACAGTTCACTTACAGGAGGAATGTAGGGTTCATCGGGAGCGCAGTGGTAGTTGCTCAGCAGAGCGTTGAGCTGCAAAGAGTTGAGCTTGAAGCAGGTGTTGTTGATGTTCTGCACGTCTTGCATGGAGTACTTGTCCATGGTGAGGAGGGTCGTTGCCTTGAGAGAAAGAAGGTCAGTTATGATCAAGTTTATTAGGACAGTGGTTTTTAAAACTTTCAGGACAAGTACAACCTACGATCAAACCAGATATATATTAAAATAAAAACATTAAAATATATTTAAATAAAAAATAAATAATAATAATAATAATCTGTATTTTTAGTATTGTAAATAGTCTCTGCATACCACTGGCGGTACGTTAACTACAGTTTAAAAAACATTGAGGGCAATACAATCATATTTATACGTTTGCACTAAATTTGCAAAAAAAAACACTATTTGTCACTTGACAGCAATGTCACATTTAAAACAGTATTTTTATGATATTATGATTGAATTAAAATATTTGTACTTGTAAAAAAAAAATCCACTGTCAGAGAATTCAAGTGAACTTTCAAAATCTGGTGATGAAAAACTGTCAAACACATAATACATACAATCTACACTTTCTCTTATACATTCTTATACATCTAAAATCTTGAGGTTGGGAAGTTGCCAATGTTAATTATCAGCTACCCCTATACTGGGACACAAAATATTAGTGAAAGCATGAACAGGCAACATAACCTAAGGTCACATTTTGAAAAATTACACATTATGTTCCTCCATCTTATAAAAACAATCATTATATACACACACAACAGACTAAGCCATAAGAAAGCAGCTCAAGGGATTATAATCCTGTTGTGCATGTACATGCATGTTTTGCTGACGTTGTGGGGGTAAATGTTTCCAAAAGAATAGAAAGAGCTCTTTATGTGGATGAAAAAAGGTTAATAAATGGGGCAAATCATGTCTCGATTGTGTTTTAGGATTAGCTTTAGCAGTTGTTCCCAAACTGGGGTATGAGATGTGACAGAGGGGGTACACAAACAAAATGATTAAAACTGAGCATGTATTTCAAACAGGCAAAATGCAGCATCTAGTGTAAAAGGGAAGATTGTAGTGCCGTATAAGGTCGAATACATAACATTCCCCAATATCCACACAACTGCAAATGTGACATTGATTTTATACAACAGTTCGACCAACGAAAAGGTAATACTAAGTGATGTACATTTTAAACAGTATTGCCAATGTATTTTTTGCTCAATTTTGCAACAAAACGATAGTTCCAATGAAAGCCACAGCAGAACTGTCGTGCATCTCCAATGCCATGCACATTATTTATGAATATAACATTATTCATCGTCATTGAACGAAACTGCGGCTTTGAAAAAATTGGGAGAGTCAATGAATACTGTATTCACTGACTCTCCCAAATTCAGCCACTGAATAAATACAGAAAGAATACAGAATACAGTTCATAAATACAGTCAGCCGCTTGCTTCATTACTGAATGAATGACTCGATGACTCACTCATTAATACAGTGATTGTTAGTTTAATTTGTTAAGTATCACTTTGTTTTTATCATCATTTCATATTTCTCTATTGAACATTTTTATTTAAAAATGGTATTGCAATTGCATTCATGCCATCTCTGAGCGGCATTAAACAGTATAAATACATCTAGATGCAGCTTGTGCCACTGCAGTGCAAAGATGGCTTTTGTTGATGCTGAATTCATTTTATTTCATTATTGATTTAGTTTAATTTATTGCTTTATTTACTATATTAATAAATAAATTAATGGTATTTTCAAAATTTGACAAAACATGGCACATACATTTAATAGGGTTAGAAAAAAATTGTCTTTATAAAAAAATGCACCTGAAAAATCAATTTAAGGGCGCAAATACTGTCCCTTAATAGAAAAGATGCGACTGCAGTCTAAGTGGAAAAGGGGGGGTACACAACTCTACAAAGTTTGAGAACCACTGGTCTACAGAAATACAATTTATGAAAATGTTTATGAAAAATCACTAATAAAAATGGAAATATTTGGACCAGATAAAGACAAAATGTGTCTGTAATGGTTTAGGTATGGGTGTAGAAAACATAACTAGTTTAACCTCTAACTTATAATAGCTTAATTAAAAATAGAAATAAAAAAATAAATGCATAAATAAAAACGCAACTCTACGGAAGGTTTTGATAAGTGTAAGTATAACAGTATATACATATATTTGTGTGTGTTACCTGGACTATGCGGCTGAGGTGACAGTCTGCAGCCAGCTCCAGTCCCTGTTTCTCAGCCCATGCCTCGATATGGCTGAGCTGCTGACGTAAGATGGCGCCCCAGTAGTGCGAGCACAGGCCCGAGTCGGCCTCCGTCACCAGCTTGTTAAAGAGCCACATATTGATGAAGTGGAAGAGCTGCGAGAACAGCTGGATGGTGAGGGCCGCGTTGACTCGGCACCGCCGCAGAAGGGACATGGCGCCCGTCAGCGTGTGCAGAACATCGTCTGTTTCAAAAGAGGAAAGTCAGGGGCTTTTTACTGTATGCAGCATAAACAGAAAAGGTACCATCATTCTTGTATTTATTTTATTTGCCATTAAAATGGTGCAGTGTTAAGGAACTATCGCTATTAGCTGGGACAAATGAAGAGTTCAGATGCAAAAGCCTCTAAGTGCCATCTGAAATTTTCTTCGAGAATGATCATTTTTATCAAGCTCGTAAATTTATGTTCAATAATTTCACTTAAATGGCAACGCAAATTACCTATTAATTGTCATTTAATTGAAATTACTTAACTTAAATATACAAGCTTTATAAAAATGATCATTCTAGAAGAAAATTTCAGATGGCACTTAGAGGCTTTTGCATCTGAACTCTTCAAATATTTATTAAATGCATGTTTTGTGTTTTTTTTAAGTATTCCCTTTGAATAAAGTTAATTTTTTTGTGGGTGGTTCCTGATGTGGGTCGTCCCTTAAAATGACCGTCCCTTGTGAAAAGGGTTGGGAAACAGTTTTCTAGAGAACTGAAGTGTAACTGTGTTGCTTAAGATGTTGACATCGTTCTAGTCAAGTGGGCATGTTTGTCTATTTGTCAAAGACATTTTGGTGAAACAGATCCACTTGCCAAAAAACAAACAAATAAAAACTACAATGACCAAGATAACATAAAAATTAAGACGCAGTAAACTCCTGTAAAGGAACTGAAATATCACCGTTTTGGGAAGAGCACTTCTGCTGTTTAGTTTCAAAACCACCACTAGGTGGTCCCACAACTATTTCAATTCTCACTTCCAACTAAGACAAAATATTTGTGTCCTTTAAACACAGTTTAAGACCAACCTATCTGTTAATTTTCATACATCCCTGACAAAAAAAACAACTGTTGTGCATCTGAAAAGGTGAGATTGGGTCTCTGCTCACCTATCTTGGGCCTCTGAGGGTTCTGTTCATCGGGATCTTCCAGGAAAGCTGGCATGTAGTTATTCAAATCCGACTGCAGGCAGTGCACCAGGTATCTGCAAGAACATACATTATTTATTGTCCATATATATCCACCAGCAAGGGCCTAAAGGAACTTCCTGTAGAATCCCACAGTAAATCTGAGACCTGGCCGCTTCACAAACCGCACGGCCCGCACAAAAGCACAGTTGTTTCAGCTGGTCATTCCAGTGCTTAAATGAAACGGAGGCCCTCTGACCGCATTGTTTTTGCTGAAAACCGGCCCCAGGACCGTAACTCTCTCTCATAAACCCAAACTACAGCTCAGCCAATACAAGCCAGACCCAGACAATTCCTTACATTCAGCACTTCCTGCCACCTGATAATGGTTACAGGAACACAGTATGAACAAGTTAAAATGGATTTTACAAATCACCTTTGTAATTGACCATTGACCAAATACAATTAAATTATGGATTATTGTTTTCATATGACATAGAAATAGTGCTGAAATTTATGTATAAATAAATTAGAGATTAATAAGTTGGCAGCTAAATAGGCTTTTTTGACAGAGCTAATATTTTTTTAAGCATGAATATGCATGCGTGTGCGAGCACTAACTTGAAAGCCATCTGAACCAGGTGAGCGAGAACATCCTGTGCGTCTAGCGTGATGCGACTCAGATCCTTGTCCTGCTTGATGAAGTTCAACAGCTCCGAGGCATTAGCCATCCAGAAGGCCAGAGCCCCGGCGATGTTCTTCTGTTTCTGTGCAACGACAGACGAACAGAGAGATTACACACAGCTAAAAATGAACCAATCCAACATACAAACAAAAAAGAAAAGAGTTCCAGCCATGAGAAGCACTGAGTAGCACTCCCAGGATAGACATGTGCCTCTGTCCAACCCTCCCGGCCTCCAACAACCAGTCACCGCGTCCAGACAGAGTAGAAAATCATTCATGTGTTAGAGTTAGCTCAAGCTAGGCAGGACTGAATGGGAAGCGGCGATGACTGGTTGTTCTGGATCCCACATCCCTGCAACACAGAGAGGGGATACACACGGCCCGGATTCAACCGGACCCCTGCGTATACCCGCACACGTCTATCCCACATAATGACGACGACAGAAACACCCCCCCCCCGCCCCACCATGACCCTACGTCATACTGGCCACAGGACGCATCCATAAGAACAATGACGTTAACCACAGACATGAAGTCAAATGAAAAGGAAATTAAAAGTTTTCAAACAAAGCAAAAGAACATGGGGTAGTCTCTCATCCACACTGAAGTGCAGTAAGCAGAGGTCAAAAATGGAAGATGCCGCAATTAAAATGTTCAGAGTTTGTTTTTTAGTATCACATGGTCCAGGTTGAGTCATAATGAGGGGTTATAAACGATTGCGTCCAGCTGTAGGAGGAGGGATTACTTAGTCGGCTTGGGTTGTTTGCTTTCTGTTATGGGGGGATAAAAGAGGCATGGAAGACGGAGCGAAGCTGCCAAATAGAACAGAGAGACAGAGAGAGAGGAAGAATGAGACGCCTCCCTAGCAGTGCAAACTCCTACCTGATCACCTTCAGCAATCTCCTGTAGAGATAGTAGGTGTTGGGGGGGGGGGGGGGGGGAGGGGGAGACAGACATCCGACAGGACAGAGAGAGAGACTGTCAACAACAGCCATGGCATGGACAGAATTCACAGGCATGTAAACACATAGACATACACGCGTTCACACAGAACAGGTCACAACATCATCACCCATTGCCATACGGGACGTTCTGCCACGCAAGGCTTGACTCTATGTGGTGGGATCCGTCACAGCGTTAGGAACCAATTACCTAGAGCAATTTTGCTCGCTTTTATAATTACTGTTGCACTGTAAGGACGCCTGCCCGTGCAACTGCTTGACTTGAGTTGATGCCAAGGATAACACTAGCTGGACGGGATAGATAAAAGATCTCAGGAAGGTTGCAGAAATGTTTATGTAGATAAAGGGGAAAGTGTTTTTAAAAAAGCTGCATGAGGTCATTCACACTACTGTGCTAATATATACACAAGCCGTTTGTGATATTTGGATATATCGTGCAGCATTAATTGCCTAGAAAAGTTACTACAAATAAAAACATTCAAATTAGGAACATCCTAACGTCTTTCTATTTTAAAAACGGAGCACAGCATTAAGACCAGGTCTTAAAAAAATTACTCATTCTCTTTTTCTGACATTGTGTTTCTCATCTTCTAAGGTTGAAAATGTGAGGCTTTTAAGATTTTGGATTTCCTGAAAATACAGAAAAAGAATATAAACCTTTAAATGAATTATGACACTAATGTTGGTTTTTAAAGAGACAGACTGAATCCGTTCATATAAATGACAGTCTGTCTCTCATTTTAGATGCTGAACCCCAAATAAGGTCTGGTTATAAGAAGTAAGGGAATGGAGTATTTATTAAACAACTATATGCATTTAAATATTGCAGTAAGCCTATGAGATATATAGTTTGAACACCTGGGTGGGCCACTCAAAAAAAACTGCAGGCACTGACCAGAAAAAGAACATAAACAGAGAGCATGTGGACCTCATTTCTGAACAGTAAAGAGGCGTTCACAGTCATTTGTGGTGACTAAATGATGAAAGTGAACGTTGTGCAGCCGAGAAAAGTTTAACTTTATGCAAATGAGCAACAACGACTTCTTGATGTTACTGTGAATGATTTCACTGTTCTGTAGAATTGGCTCATTCAGCCTAGTCCATGATATGATGTATTATGCACTGCTGATAGATACACCACTGTTCAAAAGTTTGGAGCCTGTGAGATCTTCTTTTTAATTAATTCGATATTTTTATTTAGCAAGGATGCATTAAATTTATCAAGTGTGACAGTAACAGTAAAAAAAAAAAAAAAAATTCAAATAGATGCTGTTCTATTAACTTTATATTTATTAAAGAATCCTGAAAAAAATGTATATGTTTCCACAAAAATATTAGGCAGCACAACGGTTTTCAACATTGAGAATAATAAGATGTTTCTCGCTGCTGTAAATGTGGCTCATGAATCAGGTAAAACAAGGCACAGATATAAACACACACACACAGACATTCACATACAAACAAACAAAGGGGAAACACTGAGTGCAGTATTTTAAGCACTGTTTGCTGAGGCAATGACCTGAATCGATGAAAGCAGAGTGAAACAAGCTTTAACGCTAAAACTACAAAAGCATGTATAATGCAACTCCACAGACAGATCTCTACATCAGAGCTACAGCGACATGTCCAAGTATTAATATTAAAGTTATAATATAATCAAGTTACACACAACTCCCATTGTAAAAAAATAAGGTATCAAGATAATTCTAGTAAAAATTGCAGACACCCACCTGGATAACTCCTTCCATCATGCTCACCATCTTGTTGACAATGGCTATGACCTTGTGAGTGCGCTCGGACGGGCTGATGTCGGGCCGGTATTGGCTGGACATGACGTAACGGCAGGTCATGTACAGCACGTAAGTGGGAGACAGCTTGAAGTGCACCGTTGAGCTGTTGGTGTAGTTAATGATGGCGGACAAGAAGGCATCTTCGGCTATGGGGCGGTAATGATGGTATAAAGGAAACAAAAAGAGTATTAATTGGGATGGATCAAGAAGGAAAGAGCTAGATTTTAGCGTGCCCATTCATTTAAATGGCAGTTGCATGGCTGGTGCGTGGTGATTTTTTTTTTTTTTTTTTTTAGCCAGTCACCTGAACCGTAAATGCAATGTTACCGATAACGCTATATTAGAACTTGCAGTGAAAAGCATGTGGAAAAATCAACTGTAATATTTTATGATACATTTCATTTTGCAAAGTGTATGCTGCTTGCAAAATATGTTATAAGGATCATGCTAAATTTTAGTTAGCCCATAACATAGCTGATAACACATAACATAACAAATAATAACACATTACATATAACATATAACATAACATGACACAACACTTAACCATAACTCACAACACATATAACATAATACATATAACATAACGTTTTAAACTCAGGTCTTTGTGATCTTATTTTGAGATGCTTTCAACTAAATAAATATGCAAATTGGAATGTATGAATGCAAACAAATCATATAGTGGGTGATTATTTACTTTTACTATTATTATTTTGCATAGTAGAAGAACATCTCTGTCTCCTAGCATAACACTTACTCCTGCCACCTAGTAGTTATAAATTATTTTTTATGGACAGAATGATTTTTCCACAGAAAAATTGATGTATTAAAATATAAATGATCTTGAACTGACTGAACGCTGATAGAACGGGTTTTTTAGCAGTCATCAATACTTTCCATCCATTGATCTATGATGCAGCTAACCATAAATGATTTCTATAATTAGCTTTCTGATTTGCTCTGTAATCAGCACAGCCAATGAAAGCACAGCTATACTGTGTCTGCAACACCCAGGAAAAGCTAATGGCAAAACATGAACAGAAACAAAAAGCCGCCACACACCAGACAAAACACACAATCTATGACCCAGTTAAGGTCAGAAGGCACAAACAGAAAGGAAAACAGCACAAATCAATCGGTTTTGCTTTGTAGCTGGATGTGGTACTCACAGTTTTCCCTGAACTCAATGCTGGCCGGCAGTGTGAGCTCTGGGCCGTCCTGGGACCTGCAGGGAAAGAACTGTTGCTCGATGAACCAGTTAAGATAGGACAGATTGACACCACTGTCTACAGACGCCCACCGCTCCAGAGACCCCGCTCCTGTCCTGCCGTACAACATCCTGTCACAGATGTCAAACTGTGCTGTGTGTGTGTGTGTGAATGCGTGTTCTCATCTCCACTGGATTATTGATGATGAGACTGAAGCCAGGTGAGCGGCGGGCTCAGGTGTCTCAGGTTCAGACAGAGAGACAGGGTTAGGTTACATATAGAGACCTGTACCCGGCACCGACTCCATAGAGACCCTCACTGACTGATAGCTGACATGAACAAAACTTGCTGTTACTGAACAGAGAATGCAACTGACATGGCACGGTTTTCTGTGTCATACACTAAATCTGATTTTATCATATTTTATGAGCAACTGCAGAGGAAAATCAGCAGAATTCTGATTGTATTTAAAGCAACATTACATCAAAATCACCCCCAAAAAATGCCAATGGTCTTATTTTGCATAATTTAACATCAGAATAATAATGAATTATGCATAAAATAGGCTAGCAACATTTCTTAAAGTAATTACAATAACAAAATAATGTGCATTAATAAAACAATATTTTAATTTTATTAAATGTACTATTAATAAAATAATAATGGTTATTATAAATATTATTACTTTCTGAATAAATGTCCCTGGACTTATTTTGCATAATTCATAGTTATTTGCAAAATTATTTGAATTATTTCCTCTCTCTTATGGAACATAATGGACTTACACAACAAGATGATATTATTTTCATCTAAATATTTCAGAAAAAAATACTTGTGTGTAAGTGATCATAAGGACGTGGTAGTAATTTTTTTTATATATATATATATATAATTAGGATACAACATTTACCATATACATGACACAAAGGACAAAAAAAAACATGAATCTTATTTATTTTGGTCTGTTACCAAATTCTGATCCATTTTAACTTTTAAAGTCAACCTATGGACAATTTTTTTGTTCAGACTTGGAAAAGGGGTGCACAGCCTTACCCAGTCTTCACAAATCTGAAATAATAATATTAATAATAATAATATATTTTTCAAAATTGTTAGGCTATTAGATAACTAGCTAAGCTAGGCTAGTGGTGGACTATCAAGCTTTAATAACATGACCACTTTGGGTGATATGACCAAAATCTTATAAGCAACCCACAGCAAAACAAATACTCTTTTTAGTACCATCAAGCATATCATACTTTTTATTTTGGTCATTCATCCATGTTTCTTAATCGCTTCGCCCTGTCCTTTGAACTTATGTGAGAAAGCAGGTGGGAAATGTTCGCTTTGTTTCACACAGACCACTCACTGACATAACGTGCGCGACATATGTATCATCGTGAAAATAATGCATTGCAACTTAAATTTAAATTAGGGATAGTTCAATTAGATGATAATAATTTATTTTTTGTGAGACCTTTTAATTATTCAGATTATTTTGCGGCCAAGTCCTTACCTTCCGTCAAGTTTGTTAAAGTCCTGCTGTTCTCCTCTGATCATGGGCTTCACCAGGCCTCTTTCACTGTTGTTTCCTGGACGTTCCATCTCCAGCTTCCCTGAGCTCTGAAACAACCAAACATCCCATAAGAGATGCATCACACCACACACAAATACATGCAGAGATCAAAATGAAGCAGGCAGATGTGACACCTTGCTTGTAGGGAGAGCAGAGCCACTATGAATGTCCCCGTGAAGGTCAAAGGTCGTCTCTGCGACACTTCTGGGATAGAGAAAGACAGACACAAAAAGAGGGGGGGTTAAAAGGAAAAAAGCAATAATTTCAGCAGATGTCATGACAGTAAACACTGCCCGTGGCCAAACAAACAGACCTGCACACGCTCTAAAACACACAATTACATTAAACCTGAGCTGAATGGAAAGTCAAACAACAGCAGTGGCCCACAGCCTCACGAACACCCGGATACATGAGAGTGCGTGCGTATGTGTGTGTGTGAGCTCTGAAGACAATCAATAACACGCCAACATTCTTACCAGGCTAAATGAATGAGCAAGAATCCCACAGACTAACGATACACCCACACAGTGTTTGAACGAAAATTATACAAACGAAAAGTACCGTTAAAACAAGATTACAAGGCAGCAAACTGCTACCGTGTTCAACAGCTGTCAAACAGCTGTATCCAGCTCTCAGCTTTCAGATAGACATAGTATATCCAGGTATCATCTATACTGCAGCTTGGGTGTGGGCACTTCAAAAAGCTGCTTTATATATTAAATACCATGTGATGTCCATTTTTGATAATCCAGAGAATTAAATATTTCACAAATTAAAGGTACAGTACTTTTTTGGAACTTGATGGATGCAAACCAAAAGATACGATTATTCTGATAATATATTAAGCCTGACATCAGTGCAAAAACAGCTTCACATTATGTAACTCCAAACAGTACAAGAAATATTTTAAAATGGTTCTCATTCAAATCTCTGATTTTGATCAGAAATTGATCTACTGCTGTATTAATAGTAAAGCAAAAATGTCCAAAGACAACCTAAAGTTGTAATGTACAATGCTGTTTACAATACACAAAAACTAACTACTTTTAATCAGCAAAGATGCATTAAATTGATCAAAGGTGACAGTAAAGAAATGTATAATGTCACAAAAGATTTATTTTTCAAATAAATGCTCTTCTTTTGAAAAATGACACATTTCCCACAACTGTTTTCAACATTGCTAAGCATATTAGAATGATTTCTGAAGGATCATGTGACACTGAAGACTGGAGGAATGATGTTGAAAATTCAGCTTTGCGTCACAGGAATAAATTACATTTTAAAATGTTTACAAATATCTTAAATTGTTATTTAAATGTTTATTTTAAACTCTAACAAAACTTGACAATACTGTTTTTCCATGCGTATTTTGGTCAATTAAATACAGAACTGGTGAGCAAAGGAGACTTCCATCAAAAACATTTGAAAAAAATCTTACCATCCCCCAAAATTTCTTTGCAGGCTTTGCATTAACCTGCAGTATAAGTACATTTTTGTACATATGTGTACAGCACATAATCAGAAAAATCAGATACTACAAGGACTGAGCCCATGTCTGATCCTTCCCATCAGCAAGCTTCCCTGTCCTGGAATGAGCACCGCTGTAATCCAGCGGAACATCAGGACATCAGATTAGAGATTTCTGCTTACTGCCACAAACACGTTTGCAAAGAGATGACATGTTTTCACATCAAATCAATGCAGGAAATGAACCTAATTGAACCTAGACATTATGAACGAATGACCTGAAATGACCACAGATTTAATTACAGCGCATTCACATACTTGCATGGAATCTACACACTCACACAAACAGCTCAAAACACTAAATTATTTGCAGAGTTGCGGGGAAAAAAAACTCAGTTGACTCAAAAGTCAACATAAGAAACAGGAATTACAACACGGGGCATAGCTCACATGTTCTAACAGACAGTCATAATCTAATAATAAAACTATTACTAATGAGGTGGGCTGGGAAAATTGGTGTGTTATGCAATTAATGTATAATGTTTTATGCATTTCTTGAGGCTACATTTGAATTCACTAAAATTCATATATAATTATTAGTGCTGTCAAATCGATTAATCGCGGTTAATCACATCTAACATGAGTTATATATATAATATATGTGTGTATATATATATAGATTTTAATTTATAGATATTACATATGTGTGTGTTTGTGTGTGCGTGTCTGTATATATACGTATACACTTTTATAGGTATCTGTGCAGTATATGTATAAATATGTGTGTGTTTGTGTGTTTAAACCGTATATACACAGACAGTTATAAAATAATAAATATATACACACACATATATATTATATGTAAAC
Organism: Squalius cephalus; assembly: GCF_949319135.1. Classification (NCBI taxonomy): domain Eukaryota; kingdom Metazoa; phylum Chordata; class Actinopteri; order Cypriniformes; family Leuciscidae; genus Squalius; species Squalius cephalus. The sequence goes on along the minus strand of NC_137133.1, from coordinate 31,819,478 downwards.
AAAAACTTATGTTAAATGTGATTAATCGATTTGACAGGACTAATAATTATAGACAGGTATAAAAAGCAATTAATCAAAAATAAAAAGTAATTTTACAAATGACAAAAAAAATCCCCAAACTTTTGAATGGTATAGGCTAACTTTTGAATATAACTAAATATGTATGCTTTTGTCTTGTGAGATTTTTGTTTTTCTATGCATTTTTTGCATAGTAAAATAAAACCTGTAGCTTCCCTTTTTTGCCAAATAATTTTGTCATATAAAAATGTTTTGTTCTTTCCTCATATTTAAAATATTTAAAAATAATAATAATAAAATATGTTCCTCATATTTTGATGGTTTAACTTGTAGGATCATTAAAAAGAAATATCCCCTCGGGACATCACTTTTGATAGAGTAGGTTTTATTTAACTAATATACAAGTATATATATATATATATATATATATATATATATATATATATATATATATATATATATATATATATATATATATATATATATATATATATATATATATATGTCATACTAACCACTAAAGTTAGTTTCAAAAGAAACTTTTGAGTTTAAGAGTTAAAAGAACGCTAATATTTTAATTAGCATTTGTCATTAGATAATACCAAAACTGTAAAAAAATGAATCAAAATAAAGGCTGCTTATAATTAAATCAAAGTTTGAGAGTAAAACAATACAACAAATCTTCATGGTCACCTGATCACTCAAGTGTACAACTCATGTAAAGCATGGATGTACTCACCAGGACAGCTCTCGACGACTCTCTTCCCTGTCTGATATGTTTTACAGTGAAGTGTGTGTGTGTATGTGTGTGAGCGTCACTACTCTCCGCCCTGTCTCAAACACACTTCGCCAGCGTTTCTCTCTGAAATGACACTGGGACACACCCCTCTCCAACCCACGCTGATCAGATTATAGAGTCTCTCTCCGCCTGTGGCCGACATAACCTTCTGCTCACCCTCTCCCTGTCACTCCTCCAGCCTCTTTTCCAACATTTCTCACAGTAAAGGCTGCATTAAGACTAGAAATCTGAGAGGCCAGTCACTGCAGAAGACACCATGAAACCCATGAAACTCCTGTTGCCATGGCATCAGAGCATCCCATAACACAACGCGCACCGGTCATTCAGAGTGACGGCAGACACAGATATAAACGTCATAAACAGAGAACAAACAAACGAGAATGTGTAAGTAAGACACTTAACCGTCTAAATACTGCCATCTAATGGCTCCACAAGTGCAAACCATCTCATGAAGAACAGTGACATACTAGTACACATCTGTAACATTTTGAAGTCAACTTTAACAAAAACAGTCATAATATATAGGTGCTATCATTATATAAAGAAAAACATTCCCTGATTTTCCTAACCCTATTTTGTGGCTATTTTATTTTTTAACGAGTAGCTTGTCTGTAAGTTTAACTACTTTAAATAAGTAGCTAGGCAAGCAACAAAAGAAGCTTCCCCAGCGCTGTGTCTAATGTTACACAGAACAACAGATGGTTCATTGTGCAATACAGCCACAGCTGGTCAAGAAAAGATCTGTCGTCTATTGTCAAAACATTTAAACTATATTAACGTCAAGTAATATATTAAGAGTTGGATATAGTACATACATTTTGCATGCATAAAGTATACTCTCTCTCACTCATTCTCTCTCACACACTCTCACTCTCACACACACATATATATATATACATATAGCATATCTCAAAGACAAAATCTGAACTATATCTGCTAAATGTAATTAAGTCATGAAGATATTAAGATATAAACATGAACATCATGTTTTTTTTTTGTAAAGCTGCTTTGAAATGATGTGTATTCTGAAAAGCACTACATACATAAATACAAGCTCTACGCTCTTAAAATGAAAATGGCTCACCCTGATTTGTGTCTTCCCTTCATCATGAGCCCTGGGTCTCTCTTGGACATGCTGTGGTCATAGCTGGGGTCTACGAATTTGAAAACGTGAGTGGCCCCGAACTGGACAGTGTCACCGCTGCGCAGAACCGTAGTGTCCGAGATCCGCTGTCCGTCTACAAACGTCTCAGCGTCCAAACTGACAGGGGTCACGGTCACCAAGCCGTCTGCATGCATCAGGTCGCAGTGGTGAGGCAGAATCCCAGGCCCAGCCAGCTGCAGTGTGGGAAAATCAGGGAAGTTTTAGGTCTTTAAACGTTGCTCCTCGTTTCATTGTACTACGCTGCAGCTCCAAAGTTGCCAAGCGTTTTCCTTACCTGGATGTTTCCCTCTTCACTCCGATCAGATCCGACTTCAGTGACGCTGTGCTGTAGTCGGTAGAGTTTGGGTTTATCCCTGGAGTCTGACCCATCTAAAGAGCAGCCATAGAGCAGTGAGACACACACATTTGTGTTTTCTGCATTTTACTCAATTGAAAACACAAGCATGTGCACGTTGGCACAACCCATTAGTCACTTCTGTGCCTAAGGCCATGTAAAAGATATGCAAAACTACATGTTTCCAAATTCGTCTACTGTATAATTAGGCTGTTTTCACCCCTAAATGTAAAGACGCAACTCCCCCGAGAGGGTGTTCCGGGGTTGTACAGTATGCTAATTAAAGCACTGCCTCTAAAAATACACTACTGCACAAAAGTTTGAGGTTTTTTAAAACAAATGAATACTTTTATTCAGCAAGAACACATTAAATGGATAAAAAAGTGACTGTAAATTATAAATGTATTTACTGTTACAAAAAAGCTGTCTATTCTGTCTATTCATCAAAGAAAATCCTGAAAAAAATGTGCCAGTTTCCACAAAAATATTAAGCCGGATGACTGTTTTCAACATTAATAGTAGTAAGAAATGTTTGAGCAACAAATCAGCACATTAGAATGATTTCTGAAGGATCATGTGACATTAAAGACTGGAGTAATGCTGAAAATTCAGCTTTGCATTACAGGAATAAACTACATTTTAAAGTATATTAAAATAGAAACCAGTTAATGTAAAAATATTTCACAATACTATTGTTTTTACTGTATTTTTGATCAAATAAATGTAGCCTTGGTGAGCAGAAGAGACTGACATGGAAAAAAAACTTAGACACCAAACTTTTGAATGGTACTGTATATACTGTAAATGCTGACCTCACTCATCAACTAGTTGTTTCTTGATTGACACATGATTGACCCTCATGACACATCCTTTCTAATAATTGTCAAGTACATTTTATGAATACTATGCAAAAACAAGTACTTTTTTATTTACCTGAAATTGGAACTTGATCATGATTTTTTGATTTTTGCTAAGAAACAAAGTTCTTTTACAGGAAATCCAGTGTTATAAATGATGATGGGATGGTTATGGTTATATTTTAAATCATAGATTAGTGAGATGATTGGCAATTAGGAGTTATAAGCAAAATGCAAAGCACAAACAGTAAAAGAAGGAAATAAGATTTAAAAACATCATGTGTTTTGTATGTTTTGTGTTTTTTTTTAAATAGCCAATAGCCCGACACAGCGTATAATAATGTAGGTGACGTATAATAATGTGTATAATAATGTAGGGTGAAAAGTCTTGAGCAATTTTAGAGAGACATTTTTGTTGAAAAAATTAAAAAGACAGGTTTTTTTCTTTATAACATGCACTGATGAATTGTGCACAATAAAACCAGGAACTTGCATAAATAAAAATTTAACCGGGTCATGTTGGCTTTTAGGTAAGGATCTCTAACCACGAATACATGGTAAAAATAGATATTTAGGCCATATTTAGGTAAAGTTTTTCGTTTGAAAACGCATCTTTTTCTCTCCGTTTTGGCCTTCCATCCACACTGATACAGCGTTTTTGTCCTGCGAAAACTGAGCTTTTTGAAAATGCTTATGCAAGTGAATACATTTGAAAACGGTGTTTTCGTTAAAACGGACTGTGACTGTGAAAACAGAGGTATTTGAAACCGATGACGCATTTTTAGTCATGTGATGTACATTGAACCGATAAGTATGTATGTTTATACTGCTATTGTGCCTGTTATGTTCCATTCACTTTCACACTGTTGCTAAAGATATGTTACTTTGTAAACTCTTCATAATCACAGTAGTGCAAAGATGCCAGGAAATGTACTCACAATTGCTGTCCTGTGGCAAAACATGAGAGCAGTTGCGTTTTAGACCAAACATATAATGGTGACTGAGTGCGAACTGGATGCATCAGTGAATGGTGAGATATTTAGCTAAATAAAATGATCCTGCCAGAAGAACAGCATGAGAACTTTATCATGTCTGCTCCGTCTGTATCATCTCAGTGCGCTTTTATGAGGTTTTACGCATGCGCACTAGGTGTGGCTGGGAAAACGCTTGAAAATGCTAGTGTGGACGGAGAGAGTTTTGAAACGAAAATGCCGTTTTCAAATGTATCCACATTAATGTTGACATAGCCTTAGCAATTATGTAAGAGCAAAGCTGGGAACTTTCTACCAATACAAGGAACAATGTGCTTGTAAAACTAAATGCCACATCCATCTTCTCTAGTGCCAACAATCAGACCACATAACTGCACACATTTCTCTTTCAGAGTGTGTGAGAGAGAGAGGTAGGGGTGGGGTGGAGGTGCAGGCAGGTTTGTGTTACCTTCATGATGGCGGTAGTAGTAGGCATAGTGACTCCCTCGCCCTAGGATGGGACACATGCACAGGAGCCAGGAGCAGACAGAACGGCGGGACACACGCCAACAACGCGCCAAAGAGAGAGACAGAGAGAGGAAAAGCCAAGGAGTACCAAACGCAGCAAGAAAGAGAGAAAGCGCCATAAGCAAGTGGTCAGTCTGTCTGCTGACACAAACTCAAGAGATGAGTAAATATGTCAATCAATTTCCAATTTCCGATCAATCAGTCGCTTCCAGCGTAGAGACGGTGTCATTACACATCAGGAGAGTTTCTGCTCAACTCTTTGCAGTTAAAAAGCATTGGTTATAAACTCGGTGAGAGGGTTAGTTGTGGGCCATAGCAGCGGGGAACAGTATGCAAGCAGCAGTTAGACTGAGAGACAGCGTTAGTGAGGTTTAGGTCTAGATGATGCGAATTTCCAACTCTAAAAAACCATCAACTCAACTGAAACTAAGGTGTATTTAAGGGTTCTCACTAGCTGACTATACAGCGGTCCAGGGACTGAACTCAATTGTTGGCCACAGCTCTACTTATGCGTGAATGTCAGTGGGCAATTGGTGGGCCACTCTTCATATCTGTCACATCAGTGCAACTGAAACTCTAGCGCAGGCTTAAATCAGCATGACTGATCTACGAACAGCTCTGCTACCATTCTATGATATAAAAGCCTCTGTTTCTGCCCTAATTTTCCTTGTAAGTGGATGTGATGTCATTGTGTAAGTTTGTGTGTATGTCACCTGGGCTTAGTTCAACCAGGTAGGGCAGCTTCTCAGGAGGAATGGATCCCTGCTGCCCCATCCTGGTGTCAGGCTTACGTCCTTTCCTTGGAACGTAGTCTGGAGGACGCTTTTTCAGCTGGAATACTAAGGCCTCTGTAAAATGGACAATTTTGATGTAATAGCACATTACATTCAACAGGGGGTGGTATAAGCTGGTGTAAATGAGAGCCTTTTTATAATCTAACTCCTTTAAATGCAATTTTAGCAATTTAAGCATGCAAGAATGCATAACTGGCATAAAGTGTGTCTACATTCCAAAATGTGTCAGAAAATGACAGCAGAATAAGAAATGGTATGTTTTGCTGACCTTTATCACTGGTCCAGTCTCTGAGGATCTGCAGAGGGCAATCGGTGTCATCTAGGATGGTCTCCTTCACTTGTTTATCATTTACATGAATCACCTGCACAAAGTGAACATGCACACACTTTAAGGGCCAAATTTACTCAATGGGGCAAATTAGCATGAGAGCACAATCCCATAAAAGCACAGATGGGAGTGGAAAGTTCTGCACGTGATCTACTGACGACACACAAATTAAAGAACACAGACGCATCCGGATAATTTCCATAATGACCAACGCAATCTACCAAGAGCAGCGCAAATTAGCATCTGGTTTAAGACATGCTTTTTTAGGGTGGTAAATAATGGTGCAAATACCCGTAAAATGACTAGCGCAAACCTTAGTAAATCACCTTGCATGATTCATTTAAATACTCTCCTCCCATACATTTTGCGTCTGAAACTCCTACAAATGCATATGCAATAAGGTCAGCCACAAAAATAACCTTTTCAGCGCTAATTTTTCACTGTGTCTCTTTAGTAAATCCTGACTATGGTTTTTTAATACCAAAAGGGGGTTTGTACCGGTGCATGCTGTTTGTAAATCTGGCCCTAAGAGTTTAAAAATACAATTTTGTTGCCCAGAGAACTAATAAAGTTTGACTTATTTGGCAAAGCACAGTAATATTTCAGTTTGCACTCCAGGCAGGCAGTAAACACCTGTTTTAGTGACAGATACACACTCCCTGCCACGATTTAACAGCAGCTTTATGGACAAGCCGTGTATGTAATTAAAATTGGCCAGAGTGATGGGATAAGATGTCACGATGGCACACTTCTCTCAGAAACTCTCAATGTGATTGGCTGAGATGGCGGCTGAAAAGAGCTGTGACCAAGGGCGCAGACAGCCCAAGGTTGACACTTTTGTATCAGAGATGTTTGTCATGTGTTGACAGCAGAGATTAGACCGGCCACTTCAAGCTCTTCCTGCTCTCCTCCTCTACACTTCCTCCTCATCCCCACGTTTATATCTCTCGCAGCGTACAGCGCTAAACATGCGCAGGCGGGGCACTTTAGAACTGCACAATTCAATTACTCTCAGCTGAAGAGGTGAAGCAGATGCCAGCTGAATGTCTTTAATCTGGAAAATAAATCATGCGGTGGCCTGATGAAATATGCTGGATTTGATCACTGGAAGAGGGGGGGGATCCACCGAGAGAGACGGACACGGAAGGGACGTTGAATCTGATTAATAACTCAGACTCACATGGTATGTGCAACCACAGAATTATGAAGAAAGTTCCATAGATTTCAACAAAAGGTCAATCATTAATACAATTCTATATGCCTTACATGTTCATTAACTGCATATTTTGGCTTAACTCTCAGCTGTTTTATTAGGGGATTTATTTTTTTTTATATAAAAAATTGATTAATAAATAGTTAATTTATTAATTTAATTAATTTATTAAAATAGGGATGTTTTATTATTTTATTATTAATTCTAAACATTTTTATTTTGAAACATTCAGCACTCACATTTATTTAAGTGAATCATAGCCTTTTTAAGTTTAATAATCCCATCCTCGGATTTAAGCCCTCTTATAATGATAATTAAGACTTTTGTTGTACCATTTAAAATATTTAAGACTTGACCTTAAATTTGATACTGAAACAGACTTTTTAAGGACTTGCAGGGATCATGTAAATAAATAAACACATAAATACAAGTGAATTTAGGCATCACAACATTATAACAGTATAATATGAAAAATGGATATACATTTTGAGATTTGTTAAAGATTACATTTAACAGTGTTATTTACATTCATACATTTAGCAGATGCTTTTATCCCAAGTGATTTATAAAAGAACAAAACATTTAACAATATTGTTTCATAATATACAATATAAAGTGTGTTAGTTATTATTAGTGTTTTTAAAGATTAACTAAGTGAGCACTAGATGACAGCAAAGGTAATCTAAATGTAAAAATAAGGAGAAACGAGCACACATCATTTAATATCCAACATAGACTCTGATTGATACTGATTAAATCGTTAAATTCATAATATCGGCAGGATAACAATAAAATACCAACATATTGTGCATTCCTCCATTCTACAATATTTAAATCAATCCTGCAGATTTTTAAAACACTGTCAGACGATGCTGCACCATCAAATTTATCATAGGGAAGTACAACTCTCTGAAAGCATCCCCTTGGAAAAGGGGGAAAGCGAACACTGTGTTAAACCTCACCTGGGCGATGCAGTAATCTCTAGGGTTTTCCTTCTCCAGACCATATTTCTCCAGAGCCTCGGCCACAGCAAAGTCAGCCATATCAGTAGTTGAGAGCAGAATGGTCTTGTAGGGAATGTTGGGCTTCAGACTATCGGCGTAGATCCTCAGAGTCCCTCCTAAATGAGAGAGATAGTGTCAAAGAGAATTAAGAACTAATAGTGTGTAGATTAGCAGTAGACTGATACATTGGCGAGGCCAATTAATCAGATGATACTTGGCTTTTCCAGATTATCAGAATTGGCTGATAATCATGCATATTAACTTGCATCTACCTTGAGTCAGCTCCAAAGGCAGACCGATATATTGGCATGGCCAATTACTTGGCCAATACTCGACATTTGCGTCAGTTTAAAAACCTGCTGACAGCATAGTCAATGTACGATTTAATGCCGATTTACACTAACAGAATTAGCTGAAATTTTGCTCCTAAAACACCCTCCTATATTCTGAATAATCACTTTGGTTGTGCCCAATGCAGGTTGTAGGATTTTATTAGTTTCGCAGCACACACAGTGTGAGAACTCAAACATCCCCAACACTGGGATCTAAATCACACCACGTGCCTCTAACCATTTCACACACAGCTTAACTCTTGCCGGATGGGGTGAATGTGATGACTAACTGGGAGACTTTTTATGTGTGTCACATTGAGGATTTGCCTCTGGTCTAAACCCTCGGTAGCAGACATACGTTATTATCCTGATTACATAAGCTCAGAAAATCTAAATATTCATGTCTGCCCAGAACAGAAAGGCTATTTTTGGTGTCGGTGTAAACAGAGCTCGAATATAAAGTTTTATGTTAAGGCCTGAAACGGTTTCCAAATTAAAAGTAGGTGGTTCTTTGGCAAAAGGTCCCAACAAGTGTAATGGACCTGCCAGGGTTCTGGTTTGGTGCTCTCATTATAAAATTACAGTTTATGGTGTCCCATGGAGACATACTGCTGACATCATAGCCCATTTTTCATGAAAAACAAACAGAAAGGACTTTTTTTTGGACCAAATGATTTCTAGATCCACATATAGACCGTATACGCAAGAGAAACGAGCGTGCAGCCATCATTAGAAATTTGTCTTAAAACTTCTGTTTTTGCGGTAGCTCTGTATATTTCTATGGCATCGATGTCGAAGACTAATTAGCTGATGAAGAGGATTTACTTATTGCAGAGTTAACAAAACTTATCATGAGCATTGTAATGTTTGAAGCGGATGTAATAACAAATGTCAGTAGATCGGGAAGATTTTAAAACTAGCGGTTCGTTCATAAAGCAGCGAAAACAAACTCAATTTAGTACTGAGAGGTGGCTTTATGTGCGCGCACATTTGGTGGGAGCACAAAACCTGTGGGAATGAGTAAAATCATGCACAAATTCAACTGCGTGTCGCTGTCGGAGAGGTCATGAGAGAGCAAGAAACCAAAGCTGGTACAGTGCATCTATTCTGCCGAAAATTAGCGATATTTCAGTATCAGTATGCATCGAAAAATCTATAATTTTACAACACTACATTGCACTTAGTTTATTATTTCAGAAGCCTTTTTAAAAGACTACAATTGAAAAATGTATGTATTATAAAATTCAACCCGCAAAAATGGCTAGTAGGAGTGTTGCATGTGTTGCCAGAAAAAAAAGTTCTGAAAAAACGGCTTTTGTAGCTTGTAGTTTCAATAATTGGCCGTAAGACTTCCATATGCAAATAAGCTCTATCATGACTGGCTAGCCTCTTCGTATGCAAAATGATTAACAATGGATTCTACTGAATAATCTGCTATGTAAATATAGGTGGTGATATGTCACTGTAGAAAATGTTTACGTAGTAGCGCCGAACAAACCTGAGTCCGGTCGACCATCTCCACTGCGGAATTCCTGCATCCTCTTCTCTAGCTTCTGCTGTCGTCTCCTCTTCATCACCACCTCGGGGTTAGAAATAGTCCGTGTAAAACTGGTCTCTGGCATGTCTTTATATACCTCAGCAGCCAACCTGGAGTCTCTATCAGGAAGAAGGTTAAAGACGGTCACAGAAATTAGCTATCCAGCACAACACCACAGAAAGAGAAACCTAAAATGTTCTTTCGTGACTGCTTAGGACAAGTGAAACAAAAGAAGTTTTTTTAAGATGCTCTTATACTGAGTCTTACTAAAATTCCTGTAAAACGACTATAGCCTTTATGTGCCTGTCTATCATACAAGGCAAATCATAGTCCTCACCCATCCTCACGGTTCAGCGTGTGATCGTCTCCATCTGGAATTCTAGAAAAGGCCTCCTTCTCCCTCTTCTTCTCTTTCTTCTTCTCCTTCTTGGACAGTGTTCTTTTGAAGTTCTGGATCACCCCCTCCTTCTCCTTCTCAGGGCCATTTGTCAGTGCTCTCTGGTGGAGAGATCGAGAGGAAAAATAAAGAGAAAGAGAGATGTTGAGAAAAACTGCAGTGGGATATCAAGTAGAGTAGGTTATGGCTAGACCCACATGGATTCTATTAGGAATAGTAGAATTAATCCAGAAAATTCTTAGCATCCTGTTTCATTTGTTCTTCCCTTATTGGAACTACATTCTGAATAAACATTTAAAATTAAACTGTAAAATAGAGCTGTCACTTTTGTGAAAAAATCCTGTTTGATTTTTGAGACATAAGTGTTCATTGAATCGATTGTAAAATCGATTTTCCATGTCTAAAGACGTTTCCATTTTAAACACAAAATACGGGCAAATCCACGGACAACGAACAGGCATTAGGACGAACGTAAAGAGGGCGCTTGAGACGCGCACAAGTCAGCAAATATTCCTGATGATTTATTGGTGTGAAGTTTCGTGCACAATGACAAACAGGAGTGCAACATTCTCGAAAAACAATAAGCAGAGTGGACTGCCATAGCATAAATGAAAAACATTACCTCAGTCTTCAACATGGCTGTGTTTACGATTAGAAATGTCAAACAAATTTCGCCTACGTAGGCGATTGTTGACCGTAGCCCGAATCTGTATCTGTATGCATGACGAGACTGTCTGAATACCGGCAGAATTCACAGTTTTGTAGTAAAAAGAGACGCATTATGCAGAAGGTTAATTTGCTGTTATGCGTGTTTGTCAGAGCCTGCAGTTGCTGTATGACGCGCGTTCGCTGCAGGCGTATCGTGACGAGCTGGACGCGCTCCGAGAAAAGACCGTTAAAATCGATTCCCTATTTTCGTTTTCGAAACTTGCGTTGGTTGGTCCAATCGATTGTGCAATCGATTTTCGAACGTAAAGTGACAGCCCTACTGTAAAATTTGAATATTAACTTTCGATTTTATATTGCTTTTAGTTTCCAGTTAGAGAAGTACCTTTAAAATATTTCTATATTAACTTTTATTATAGTACTAGCAGTTAACAGTTAACAATATTATTCATTTTAAATGATTTATTTTTTATTTAATATTTAAATTATTTTTAAATAATCTTTTGCATTATTAACTTTTATTATTAGTTAAAGGGGGTGAAAGACTAAAGCTGAATTATGTGGAACAATGCGTTTCTATTGATTTCAGTTCTAAACACTCCAGAATTTGTTACAGAGGGATTTCAAAATATTGCATTATGAATGAATAATAAAAGGCCAAAGCAAGGATTGCAGAGTTCATATTCAAGCATCCTGAACAAGTTACTCTACAAGAGAGCAGCCAGACAGATGTCACAACACCACTTCAGCTCTACATCATCAAATGGTTGAGCTGAGAGCAACTGAATAGCTCATTTTATGAACGAATTGAGTTCACAGTTGATATAAAAGCAATCCGTCATAAATTACTGACATGAACCACTATTTGCACGCTCCTGGTTACACTTACTCGTCTTGTTTTGCAACGTGCAAGTTAGTTATTTTCTGTGAATGTGAGAGATTTCTGAGTCATTAGCTGTTATAGATTAACTACAAGAATAACAAAGTGCTGTTAACAGAAAAGCTATTTGAGCTAAAATAACTATAAGAAAATGACACCGGAAGCCGTGTACATTCAAGTTATAATTAACCATATCCACTCTTATGTTAAAAATAAGGCAGATAGCAAAATGAATAATTAAACCATGACACTGACATCTTCTCATCCTGAGATGTTACCAAGTTTTAGTGGTAAATGATGACTCAAACATACAGTACCACGTTTTGGAGTGTGGAATCCAACTTCAGTTCGGACTGAGCAATCAAACCAAGTGTGAAAACAGCCTAAAACGCAGAAAATTGTTGGGATCTACCGCCCACACACCTAAACACACACATTCTTGCAGACTCAGACAGTCCTAGCTCTGAGTTTATGTCTCTTTGGGGAGTATTGCTGCACACAACACTAAGAGCCACTGAAGTGAAGAGAGAGAGAGACAGACGGAGTAAAAAGAAAAAAAAAAAAAAGAAAAGAATTGATCTGCTCCAGTTAAGCGAGGAAATGAAGTGTCTGCTGATGCCTGTGCGTTTGTATGTCCTGAGAGGGTTTTTAACTGACGTGCAATGGGCCGGCTTGCGGAGAAGATGGTTTTAGGGGCCGTCTGAACAGCAGGGGACTAAAAAAGCTGTTCCAACATAACCAAGAGCAGAAAACTCAACAGGAACAAACACAGACACCCTTAGTGAATCATTACAAATCTGCAGCTCCTGCGTTCAAGCAGAACAAACCAAAGAAACAAGCTCTGTGAAAGGGAGTCGGCCTGGTCTCTCTCTCTCATCCACGTTTCCTCACCTTGGGCATGATGTCGTTCTCGTTCTTGAGAACGAAGCGGCCCTCTCTGTCGTCTTTGTTCCAGTTCAGCTGCACGACAAGTGGTTTCTCGTCCAAGTCCAGTTTCCTCTCTTCTGTCACAGAGACAGATTATGCCAGTCAGAAATTCACCTCTCTATAGACTTTAATCAGAGTAGACTGAAACGAAAATGAGGCTAGTCCAAATGGGTCTCATTCTTTTCTTAATTATTGCATTTAATTGAATGTGATATTACTAATTTGCTCTGCTCATGTTTTGTGAATAACCCAAAGTTGTGTTATTTACGGATATTTTGTGAATTACAGACAATTTTATCCACTGCAAACTTGAAGACAGTTACATGTATTGAATGGCCTAGAACTCAACCTAGTACATCGGATTCAATACAGTATTAGAATACAATATTTATTTATAAAGCACATTTAAAAACAACCAAGGCTAACCAAAGTGCTGTACAGAATACTTAGTTTTTAATCACTAATATTGCACACAAAAAAAGGTCTTCATGACATATCGTATACACAAAATCAATATTATAGTGTTTTCTAAAAATAAAAGGAAGAGCAAATATGAAATGTGCCATCAAATGCAACCAGATAAACTAAAATTTAAAGTATGCAACTACATGCAATGTTTTATGAACAACATTGTGACAACAACATGAAATCGAGATTGTATTGCTAAGTGTTCTTTCAAAAACATTAAAAAAAATCCCAAATGGTAATGTATGTTTCATGAAAAATTTATTATAACTTGTTGCTTCTGAAAGTATTAATTGTAAAAAGTCTCAAAATGGCATTTTCAAGGGGTGTTTTTTTTTTTTTTTTTGGTGTTCCCATGACTCACCGCCACTGACGTGGACCTCATAGAGGGAGTATTTAGGAGAAGACAGCATCCTCATGTCGGGTCTGAACTTCTCTGCCAGCGTCTCGATCACATCCTGCGTGGTGGCCGTGCTGGACACTCGGATACACTTTGTGGCGAAGTTCCCCGCCACGCGGTCCTGGAAGTAAAAGCGCATCACGCCATGGAACTCCAAGTCCTGAAAGAAGAAAAAGAACACAACAATCAGTTCATGCGGTTTCAACCCTCATTCAAAGAGCATCTTCAACATTCAGATTCACATTCAGCCTGCCGCAAAAGATCATCTCTTGCCCATCTGCGGTTAAATCTAGCAGTAGGCTACATCTGTACCATCTCTGTTGTGTGAAAAAACGAGCAGCTCTGTGTGGCAACATTAAACTCGTAACCTGCAGCGGAGGCTGATATTTGAGCTGGCCGAGCAGGATGTATCTGGGACAAGAGGACAGCAGCCTTAGGACAACAGTGAAGACGTACTTGAAGAAGCCTTTGTGTCTGTATAATAGAGGAGCATGCTATCAGCTTACACTAATATTGTCTGATTATACCACAGCAATATGAGCATCAAGGGTGTTATACACATCTCGATGAGCTGCGACACCACACCACGGATACACAACTCAATCACATTGTACGCTGCCGTTTCTGGACACACCCGAACACACGCCTGCTTGTGTGCCACAGTGTCTTACAGATGAGATTTCTGGACCCTCAGGGTCATGGTCATGAAGTTATATTTAGCAACAACAAAACTATGTATTCAAATTATCCACCACAGAAATGAATGCTATTACATTTGTGTGAACAGACACGCCCCAGTCAAATTTTAACTATAATGATGCCATACAATCAAATGCATCTATTCTATAACAAAGGAAAAGTAGATAAAAATGGCATGAAATAGCCGTTGCAATGCATTGAAATCCTATATGACACACTTCTTAGTTAAAATAGCAGGAGCTTCATAGTATTCATAAGGATTTGAGGCTGCTGCACCTTTTGACCAGTAAATTTCCCTGACTTTTTCAAGATATTTCCGATAGTTTATACAGATAAAGATTTGAATATATATAATATATATATAAATTAATTAAACATATGATATATATATATATATATATATATATATATATATATATATTGTTTTTTTTTATATATATATATATATATATTCTTCAATAGCTGCTTTAGAAAAAACGTGCCTTGATGTCTCAAAGCCCCCAATAAGCAAGGAAAAATGACTCCTATGCAGTGGAGGAAAACAAAGGAAACAAAGGCTCATAAATACATAAAACACAGATAAGGGAAAACATTTTGGGATTCTAATTCCTGAAACGTGAATGTGTGTGCGAGAGGTGTGTCTTCAAACATCAAGAGAACAAACACCATGGCAACCAGAACAATGGATGTCAGGAGAGTCACCATGTGTTTCCTCAAAACACAAAGGGTTATTTCCTGTCAGGTCTAGTGTGCACACCAACTTCAGCCGGTTTGATTACATCTGT
The DNA here is from genome assembly GCF_949319135.1 of Squalius cephalus. Taxonomy (NCBI): domain Eukaryota; kingdom Metazoa; phylum Chordata; class Actinopteri; order Cypriniformes; family Leuciscidae; genus Squalius; species Squalius cephalus. The sequence continues at coordinate 31,804,379 of NC_137133.1, read as the reverse complement.
AACAAAAGGCCTAATAAAGAAATAATCAACTAGCATTACAGTGAATTTACCCGTTATGGGCCATTGCTAGACACAATCACGATAAAATAAAATGAAAAAATTGTAATAAAATAACAATGAAATAAAATTATACATCACAATTTGTTTTATACATCGATCAGATTTAGAACCAGAACGGTTCAGTTAATCATGCTGGATTGTACTAGACTTCAGAGTTCAATTATCTGGCACACACAGACACAAGAAGACAGCAGAACACACTCTTCGGCTTCACACAAGAATGTCTTTGAAGCATGGTAAGAGGGTTTGCTGATGAAAAGGAGACACATGAGAGCTACGGCTGACTCTTTGCCCCCCGTCGTCCCACCTTCGACCTTGGAACTCTAAACCCTGCTGGAGAAAACTCATCCCAGCTTTATCATCATGCGTACAGAGGGACGCACAGTCTGAAGCCCTGCACTGTGCCGTGGAGCTCATAAATCAGTTATGGGGCGAGTAGCAACCTTTCATCTCTTATCCATTTGAATTTAAGGAATTCTGAAGTCGAGTCAAAGCTTCCATCCAGGCGGCTATCATCAGGCTTGTCTGCTGAGGACCATAAATATGTCAACAGTCACCGCTTTCAGCATATGGAAAAACACGTGTGGAGCAACTGGAAAAATATCAGAGGTGGAATTTGAAAAATTCCAAAAACCTTGACGATACCTGATCCATTCAGGGAAGCTGGGTCCCTCAGTGGTGGTTAAACTCCAGTTTTTCACGCATTACTTTTTTCCAGAGGTGGAAACTGCACATTTGACAAAAAAATAAATAAAAAAAAACGCTCTATGCATTGAAAGATCCTTTCAGGCACAGTCAAAAAAAAAAAAAAAAAATTACATTTGCAGGGAAGTGGCTGATATAAGAAATGGTAAAATTATACCAGCAGGGGGCGACGACAGGTTATTACAGCCTTCATGCAAATCACCAGGCAGTTTAACAACAACAAGCTTATGAGCTCATAGGTCTATCTCAAAGTGGAGAAAAAGCATAATAAAACATGTCAGTGGAGAATTTCGGTCAAGCTTGTGGCGACCCGACCTGACGATCACTCCCAGGATAACTCAAAACACATGGGGACTGCAACCAGCCACCTCCCAATTCACACACCAGAAAGCATTTTAAAAGCATTTATCTTCCCTGAAAGTGGCGTTTAGTGACAATGACACAAGATTTAGTATTTTCAGATTAAAAAATATGTGAGTGATATGCATTAAAATGCGGTTTCTATGATGTTCTGAGTGGTTTCTAACTTTACATGTGGCAGATGCTATAATTCAAAGATAGGCCTACTTCATTCATGGTATCGTTTATCAGTTTATGAATTCCCTGGGAATCAAAAACATGATTTTTGGCATTGTTAGTTTCATTCTACACTGCTTAATATCTGCACTAAAATACCTTGTTCAAATCAGCCTGTATAAGCAAAAATAATAGTGATGCTTGCCTTCACCAGTAGGCTACAAAAAAGGTTGTCATCAGAATGAAACAGTGGAGAATGCAAAAAGGCTAATCTGCTCACCACACCGTGTATGACTAAACATTTCCATGTACCAAACTGACAGTTCTGACCATTGAGATAGGACTGAGTCAACAACTTCAGCCTGCATCCATCTGCAACGTCTACATACAAGAATAGCCCTAAAGACCACAGGGTCAGTGTTCATCTCTGCTCGAGCGTAATTAGCATACTAATAGCCCAGCTCTGCTCTGTTCTTGTCTCCTGCCTATCAATCTCCATAAAGAGAAACAAAAACTAATCACTTGCAACACCAGCAGGCCTCGGTCGGCTGCTGTAGTGATCAGTTTAAAGGGATAGTTCACCCAAAAATGAAAATTCTGTCATCATTTACTCACCCTCATGTTGAGCTTCTTTCTTCTGCTGAACACAAAAGATGATATTTTGATTTGAAGAATGTTGGTAACCAAAATGGACCCCCCATTGCCGAAGTCAACTGTCTGGTTACCAACATTCTTCAAAATATCTTGTTTTGTGTTCAGCAGAAGAAAGAAATGCAAAGAGGATTTAGAATAACTTGAGGGTGAGTAAATTATGACCGAATTTTCATTTTTGGGTGAACTATCCCCCTAACTTCTGCTCTGCCAGAACTACCTCAATGAGTTAAAAATACTCCTATCATGGAAAACAATATTTTTCTTGCTCTTTTGAAACAAAAGTAGGGATGCACAATATATCAGGACCATATTACTGACCGTTTGTTCAATGTTGGTATTTAAACGTTGATGCTTAATGCATTATTTTGCATTATTGCCTGCTTTATTTTCAGACTTTAGACAACTTTTGCTGTCATGTAGCACTAACTTAAAACTATACCATAATCTTGCACTATCCCTTTATCGCTTTAAGAGCACCATTTCTGGAAAAGCAGTCCCTCATTGATTATAGGAACTACTTCATCTCAACTATTCAACTTAAATAGTATAGACTTTTAATATTGGCCATAATAAAAAATATAAATTTTTATCCAAAATTAAAAATTGTCACTTCACGTCATAATTAACATATACATTTATTTAACATATTTTATTTAAAAAAAAAAAAAAAAAAAAAAAAAAGATTAGTAAAAAAATTAAAGAAACTAGAACTAGAAAATTAAGTAAAAGTCTTAACAACTAACAAAATAACATATGGCCACCCGTTATTAGTAAGTTTTCCTGCCCAGACGAACGACAGTGTGATCCATTTCTTCCAAACACAACAGAGGTCCCTTACACATATGTATTAACATACAGGCTGTTAAATTCTAAGGTTCTGAACGAGGGTCAAGAAATAGTCATCTCAATCTTGCAAAGTTTTATGGTGTAAGAAACCTTGATTAGCATTATAAATAGACTTCAAAGAAAAATATAAAATGCTACAACCGGATACAATATGTCCCCTTTAAATGTTCAGATAATTAAAACCTAGTAAAGTACTAGAGAGGTCAGTGGGGCCATATTAAGTTGTTTTAAAAATGCAGTTAAGCAGAGAAAGCACATTCCTGCGTACGCACCTTTCACCTCTGACAGAGGCTGATCCCAGGGGAAATCAATGTGTTCAACAGGTCTCTGACCTGGATTAATGCAGTGGTGTGTTCAGAGGGGCAGCGTTAACCCCACGTCAGCAGGACACCTCGCTCGCAGAGACAGACCACACCATTAACCCAGACGAGCGAATTTTAACCCCCATAGAAAATGTCTGGGCCTGCAGAATAAACTATTGAAATAATGTAGTAACAGAGTGCCAAGGTCACTAAATTCAAACTTTTGCTCTTTAACAAAAGAAAATTAGAGTTAAAAAGGAAGCAGCTGCTTTAGTGGTCCTAAATCAGATAAGGAAAGACCAAAGCAGAAGTTGAACATCTAATTACATCTGAGTTTACAGAAGACAGGCAGCAAAACACTATGTAAACACTCTAAAGCCTTATAAACACACATACTGTACAGAGAGAGAGAGAGAGAGAGAGAGAGAGAGAGAGAGAGAGAGAGAGAGAGAGAGAGGGGGGAATGACAGAGAGAGATGGAGAGTGAGATAAGCTAAAGAATGTCAACCCAATATGCGTGAACAGGAAGAGGAAAAAACGGGACCGCAGAGAGAGAGAGAGAGAGAGAGAGAGAGAGAGAGAGAGAGAGAGAGAGAGAGAGAGAGAGAGAGAGAGAGAGAGAGAGAGAGAGAGAGAGAGAAGGAGAGAGAGAGAGAGAAGGAGAGAGAGAGAGAGAAGGAGAGAGAGAGAGAGAGAAGCTTTGTCCTCTTCCTTCTCTGACTCCTTTAGTTCTGTCTCTGAGGGAAAGAGAGCTGTCCAATGTCATATCACACCCCATTTTATTTCAAAATCTGAGAGGTGACATTTCAGGCAAAGGCGGTTTCATGTTTAGCGTTGGCAATTGTTCTATCCAACACAAGTCACAGGAAGGGTGGAGCAAGGATGGACAACGAACATGCTTCTGTATAAATCAACAGAGCAGTGTATAAATGTTTTTTTTATTATTATAAAATTAAATATAATTAAATAAAATAATTTTAGCAAAATCATTTTTTTATCTGAAATAAAATAAACAAATTGTTTGGCTAACATTAAAATAATATATACAATCTCAATTCAAAAATGGCTGTCGTTTCAAGGGGTAGGGGTATATTTAAGAATATTCATGTATTAAACGCTTTTTTATTGCCGATGTGTGAACAGCTTGTGACGAAACATAAAAAACAAACCTTTCCCTGACTTCCTATGTTGTCTATAAAAGACTATAGACGGATCTTTACATAAAGGACTTGTGGATTAATTAAGACTATAGCCATACATATCCAGATCTATATAGTCTATAGTCTCAAATAATCATAACAGTGTCATTTTAATGACCTAATCTGTCAACATGATGCAGAGCTCATGTAAACGTGCATATCACTATGATCAAATGCTTTCTTGTCATTTTTGTTGTGCGTTTATTTTGTTATCAAGAGGAAAGCATGCAGCACATATTTACACATCGCTCTCAGCGCGTGGATAGCATTGTGATGTTTGTTAAAAGCATATCGCTGCAAAGGTATTTCCAACTTGTTTTTACTTCTTAGAGAAGAACGAAAAGGAACTTTGCCGTGAGTGTGTCGGGGCCTTGAATCATGTTCAGTCTCTTGTATGTTATGTGAGCATGAGCAATAAGTTGCTGGTTGCAGTTCACTTAACAGTCACTGGTGTTGCTAATAACAAGTGTTTCTGAATTCCACATATAGCCCCCGTAAGTTACTTTTTATTCTAGTCAAACAAAGACAGAATGTGTGATTTGGACAAAGAAGCCTCAACTTAGTTTATCAGTGACATCTCCACCCACATTCATCTCCTGATTAGTCATTTCTATCTATGAAACTATTACAACACTGTTTCTGGTATAGTGATTCACACACACCCATAATGCTTCATTCAGTGTGGTGGATGTAGTAACCGGTTTACTCCACAGAGGCCGGGTGAGGGTTTATTCACAAGTCTCTGACAGAGTTGTCAGATAAACAATGAGCCATGGATGAGGTAAGCGTGTGGAAATGCAAAACATGTGACATCATAGGAAGATTAACGCCACAGGACCACAGCCTGAAGCGACAGATCTACAATCACAGGTTTAAAAGTAAGTGTGTGTGCTTTTTAAAACATAACTGCTGTGCACAAGAGGACCGAAAAATCAAAATGGACATTTCTAGAGGAAAATAACCCAGTAAAGCTACTATTTTTCTTAATATGCAAGAAACCAGCATCACCCGAGCCTACAAACTATAAGGGAAGCATAGATTTAGAGATATAGATTTTACTTTGTAAAATTAGTCATTGAAATGAATGTAAAGCAAAAAAAGCCTGTATTCTGGCATAGAAAATTTATATAGACTAATTTGAAAAAAAAAAAAATCCTGATATTAGCTGCTTCCAACTTCCCAAATAATAATAATAATAATAATAATAATAATAATAGATTATATACACACATATACATATGAAGACTTCAGATGCAAAAGCCTCTAAGTGCCATCTGAAATTTTCTTCTAAAATGAGCATTTTTATCAAGCTCGTATATTTAGGTTCAGTAATTTCACTTTAATGACAATTAATAGGTCATTTTTATTGCCATTAAAGTGAAATTACTGAACATAAACATACAAGCTTGAAAAAAAATGATCATTCTAGAACGAAATTTCAGATGGCACTTAGAGGCTTTTGCATCTGAAGTCTTCATATACAAATACATATAGTCATTTAGCAAAATGTATGAACTAATAATCATGATAAACATTAAGCAAAGGCAAATGCAAAGGCTAACAACACAAAATGAGGACGACGAAGTGGACACATCTGTTCCATTTGACATCAAACCAGCACTGTTCAGTTCTCTGAGGAGCCCTAAACGAATGTGACAGAGAGCTGAGAGCAGGAAACAGAAAGATGCTGCTTTGAGAGCAGCCATATATTAAAAATGGACAGAGAATGGGAACAGAGGGTAGAGAAGAGAGGCTGGAACAGTTGGTGTGTGAAGCCGGGTCATGGAGAGTGAGAGGACTTCTGTTACTTTCATGTTTTAACCGACACTACTTGTGTGTTATCATTCTCCAAAGCCCTGAGCCTGTGGGACTGTCCTGATTAACACTAAACTCTGAGTGAACTTCCTTTTTTACACACAGCTCTAACTAAGACACCACATTCTAAGACTCAAAGAAACTTCCATATTCTAAAGACAAAAAGATAATGATCGACTAGTTTAAAACAATGGTGTGCATTTGGAGGGGGATTATCTTTTTACAGATGACTTCACCTGTAAATCTAAAAGAAATAAGTAATTTTCTGTGTTCCGCACACAGTCGTGTCTGCACAGCTTTTAAAGTATAGTCAACCGGTGATGAGCGCAGACCAAAAACAATGGAGAATTATATGCTTTCTTTGTTTACCGTTCTTGGCACATTGTGTTGTTTTGTATTGCTCTTGCCACACTCTTCTTCTACTAATGCACGTAGTGGATTCTTCTGTCTCAAAAGATTGGACTGCACGCGGACAGTGTGCACAGACGTCCACAGACCCTCCTGATGACGAAGATAACGTCCCACTGACAGAGCGAGGAACGTGGAGGGCCGAAGTACTCTGGGCTTGAGGCTTTTGGGTGCACTCTAGTTAGTAATGGGAATGTGTAATATATAGGTGACTATATTGGCATCAGGCAATATTATTACTTTTTTATCATTATCATCAGTCTGAATCAACAGAATTCAAACAATATTCAGTTTATAATTCCAATTTATAAAGCTATTAAAAAGTTTTGGTCTTTTCTATAACTGATTAAAAATGTGTTCATGTATCAAAGCATAAATTCAAGATAAATGCTAAAAAAAAAAAATAGTCTGTGTACATATTTAAAATATTGGCCATGATATTGGTTATCAGGCCTAATAAACCTAATCATCAGACATCGGTATAGGTAAAAAGTTTCATATTGGTGCATCCCTAGTAAGCATTTCTCCATTCAGCTTCTGCCAGAGATAAAGCTTTATTGCAGACACAGCAGTTGTAGGACCATAAAGATCTTTTTTTGCCATACATGAATATTCATTAAGACGTAAACACATACTAATATCCCTATACACAACAAAATGACAAGATTATTCAATAAAGCAATGTTAGATGCAGTATAAATGAGCCATGATGCCAAAGCCAAGTAGCTAGTTTAAAAATCACCCTGCGTTCAATGTTTTAGACCTACAATTACAGACGCAGTAAAAGCACCAACCATTCTTGAGATTTTTTAAACCTCACACTTTACAAGCTCCATCAATTCTTTATGCGTCCAAGCATCTTAAAGTAAAATGCTGAGCTAAACGAGACTATCCACTCGGTCCAGAGAGGACTGTAAATTTCTGATGGAATTAGACCATGTCCAGCTATAAACAGCCTGCTTGCATCCCAGAATAGAAACATATTTAAGCATCCTCATGGTTTGCCCTGCTGGCAGCTGGCAGATCTGGCCGTGAGCTCGTGGTGAAGATGCTGTTAACCCCCTGCGGTGGACGGGACGCTCACAGAACAGTGAGCCGCTGATAACAACACCTCTTATATATCACCGTCCTGAGAGAGAAAGCTGAAAGAACTCTAGAAAACTTCTGTGAATTTTCACTTTAGGATCGCACGCAATCTCAGCCATATAAAGGGCTGCACAATTAATCGAATTTGTAATCGCGATTACAATTACGGATGCCACAATTATGTAATCGTTTAAAGGCGCAATTACAAAAAAAAAGTTCACTAACATTATTCTGTGTGCTTAAGATGTGTTGTTTTTCTTTCTACAGCTTATCTTAAGGGTTTTTTCCCCCTTTTTTATTTTTTTAAATAAATAAATAAATAAATAAATAAATTACATTTGAGGCTTAATGCTATAGACTATAGAAAACCAAAAAAAAGTGTGAGGAAGAGTGTTTTCAGCTTGTTTATTTTGATATAACAATATGGCATGCAGTGGCATAAAGCTATTCAAAACATCATTGAATGTAAATTGTGATAATCGTAATTTATAAATCACAATTTCAAGGGGGAATAATCGACAATTATGATTTTTGTGATAATTGAACAGCCTATATATTTTTTTTTTTTAGGGATGCAACAAACGATGATGAAGATATTTACAGGCAATGTCGCATGATGTATGCACAAGCCAATATTCTTTTACGTAAATTTAGGGCATGTACGGTTGGTGTGAAGATATCTCTGTTTAAAACATATTGCACACCGTTCTATACTGCACACTTGTGGTCAAATTATAGAAAGGCAAGTCTTTTAAAATTGAAAGTGGCATATAACGACGCAATGAGAATGTTACTCACAAGACCAAGATGGTGTAGTGCAAGTGAGATGTTTGTGGTTGCAAGAGTAAGGACCTTTCATGCTGTTTTAAGAAACCTAATGTTTAAATTCATGTGCCGGCTTAATGGGTCACAAAATGAAATAATAATGGGCTTAACTAACATACGGCTAAGTACTATACGCTACCAATCCCGTATGTGGAAACACTGGTATAATTGTCTCCTGGTAGAACAATGATCTTCTTTTTAAATTGTTTTATTTATTTTATGTTATTATATATATATATATATATATATATATATATATATATATATATATATATATATATATATATATTTTTTTTTTTTTTTTTTTTTTTTTTTTTTTTTTTTTTTTGTGTGTGTATGTAGGTATGTGTGTATGCATGTGTGTTTATGAGCTTGTACTTATGTATTGTTATGGTGAGATGTGGACCTTGAGTCTGTAATAAAGTTTTGATTGATTGATTGATTGAAACGATTATTTTGATCATCGATTAATCTACCGATTATTAGAACGATTAATCGACTAATCATCGATTATTCCGCCGACTAATCAGTAAGTTTGGAACGATTATTCAGCTTTTTCAATTAGTTAAAACACTGAGTTGTGTAAAACACTTGCCTGTATTTTGTTCCATATTCATGAAGACTTACAATAGGAGATGTTATGAAGAATATCATATCAGTTACTTTTTCATACTGTAAATTAAAATGTGAATGAGAATGTCTGTCAGCTCAATTGTCATGTCAATTTTTTTTTTATTATTCTTATAATAATTGTTTGCAGATAAAGTTTGTCTAATGCAGCTGATTAATTTTTGTTTTTTTTTTACAAAGAGAACAGAATATTTAAACAATGCTTAGAGAGCATTTGTGTGTGATTTGAGTTGGACAGAAATCTGAAAACTTAAAGAGAATGACCTGTTTAGTTGGCTCAAAGTTCATTAAAACAACCATTTCAAAAGCTGAACTGATTTTCTTTTTTTTATATTATAGTTAGAATATGTATAACTCAGTGTTTTAACTAATTGAAAAAGCTGAATAATCGTTCCAAACTTACTGATTAGTCGGCGAATTAATCGATATTAGTCGATTAATCGTTCTAATAATCGGTAGATTAATCGATTATCAAAATAATCGTTTGTTGCATCCCTATTTGTAACGGCTGCATTACACTCTAGCGCTACAGCGCCGTAGCGGTCAAATCGCGATATTGCAGGCACTTACATTAGGTCACGTGAGATCAAACGACTACTCGACAACAAGATATTTTGTCGACAATTTTTTATTGTCGACAATGTCAACTAATCGTTTCAGCCCTAATAAAGAAAAGAAAAAGACAGAAATATGCTGGGTACATGTAAAATCCATGTCATATATTAGGTTTTTAAGAACACTACAGAAGTGTTTTCCACCTAATTTCATTCACAGCAGTAGTGGGAAAAGAATTCATAAACAGGACGGCAGAGCAGACTCCTGCTGATTGGACCAGCATTCAGGCGGGAAGAAAGACTAATCCTGATGCTGTCTGAGCTGCTGTTAGCAGGAGTGTGTATGTGTCTCCTGACACGCTCCAACGCACACACCAGTCACATGACCACTGACCAGTCTTCCATGGGGTCTCATGTTCTTTTGCGTTTATCCATGCAAACAAATAGGTCCATTCAAAACAATGACGGGTTTTAGGGTTTAAGAGTGGGCAAATTTGTGGGTTACTTTGTTATTTTATATAATTATAAAAGGTTAGAACATTTATATAATTACAAAAAGGATTAGTACTTCTGTAGCATGGCATAGAAAAAGACTACAAATAAGATTATCTTGCAAATAGTGCTCCTGTAAAATTATTATTATTATTATTGAATAATAATAATAATAATAATAATAATAATAATATGCAAGAAATATTGTAAATTAATATTAATAATAATGAATAATAATTTAATTGGAATGGTACCGATCCCGACCTGAATTCTGACTTTTGACGCAGCCTGAATCATAATCACACACTATTCGTTTGTTGGCCAGAGGAGAACTGGCACCCCGACTGAGCCTGGTTTATCCTAAGGCCTTTTTTTTTTTTTTTTTATTCTGTCACCTGATGGAGTTTGGGTTCCTTGCCACTGTTGCTGCAGAACTGCTTTATAGATGAAATGAACTAATTTAATAATTGACAACTGACCTGAATCAACACTGAACTGACTTCAGCTGAACAACAGCCGAAATGCATCATTTTCCTTTTGTTATCACTGTAAAGCTGCTTTGAAACAATCCGTTTAGTTTAAAGCGCTATATAAATAAAGTTGACTCGACTTGTATAATCCATAATAACAATAATAATAATAATAATAATAATAATAATAATAATGAAAAAGAAAACAAAATAATGTGAGAAAGAAAACAAAATCCTACACAGGAAGTGATGTAATTCCTAAAAGCATTCTTACTCTTGATATCCCAGTGCATCATGTGACAAAGTCTAATTTTGTGCAAGATAAAGCATGTTTTGTGTACTGGTCAATCCAACTAAGTGGTAATTAGTTTTGTTTCCTCAGGACATGAAAACGTTTGGCTAACTAACCAATTAATTTGGATAATCTCTTAATCTATCAAATCAGCCTGACTCAATAGCAGCCCCATGTCCTGACATCACACCAGAGACCACCTGTTCCTCCGTATATTAAAACACTGTAAGTGTGTATGTGTGTATGTTTGTGTTAGCCTGGGCTAAAAACTCAGCTGCTAGAAAGACCAATGTCACACTTTCTTGCAACAGAATAACACATCTGGGTCTCCATCTGTCACTCCAATCTCTGAAAACACATGGACAAGCACATACACACTGCCTAGGACTCCCCCCCCTCCTCCCTTCTAGATGCATGTGACCCGTTCACACACGGTTCTGGGGTCAGCGTAGAATATAACATGCTTGTGTGTGCTGTTTTCTATTAACAAAGGATTTAGAACAACCACATGACTAGTATGACAACACCACTACATGCAGATGAGGCCAGGCCAGCTTGGCCAATCAGCTCAGAGCTTCATGCTTGCTCAGCCAATAGGGAGACAGTATTTTTTCCTTCACCTCATCCAGGTCTAGCTGTTTGAGAAGGGTGTGGCTTGGAGCCAAACACAGCCCTGTTAAATCTGATTAGCAGCTTGTTTATGTAGCAGGATTAGGCCCAAGCGTTCCTCGCGGTTCGGTTTAAAAGCTTGAGGACGTGTGCGAGAATAAAGAGTTAACCGTGTTAATAATGCACGGTTGACCACACCCTTCCTCCATGATTTCCACACGGTAGTCTATTTAAAATCAGAGATGAAGGTAGGGCTGCGCTTATCCACCCATACAACAAGGGCAAACTGGCAAAAAAGTTTGGGAACAGACTATGGACAGCATATTAAATTTGATGCAAATAAGGGATAGAAGAATGGTCACCAGGTTGTGGAGTAAATATGAGTTGTGACCAAGAACTTTACATAACATATTTGCGAAACACTTTACTGTATGTCTATCACTCGCTGCCTTGTTTTCCTTTGTGTCCATTTAAATTCGCTGTCTATTCTTACTAAGAAGGAAGGTGCTATGTTTGAGATGAAGTGCTTGATGAGAGATGCATCTTTAATCAGTGGACATTCACTACCAGACATCAATTTTTGGAAACAGGGCATCTCCCCCCCCCCACCACCCACCACCCACAACGTCAAGAATCCAATAATGGCCTCATGTTCTCATGTTCAATAAAAACACAGTGCTTGCACAGCATTAACCTCAGTTCAGTAGGACCTGGATTCAACCCAATCGGACATTACCACACAAACATGAAAACATGTTTCTTGAGCACAAACTCCGCATATTAAAATGATTCTTTGCCATCACAAGTCATTAACAGCATTTTGAAAAATATATAAAATCTTCCACCGCAAGAGTTTTTTTTTTTTTTTTTTGTTGCCAGCCACCACCAGCATTTTTGATCATTTTGATCTGCTCATTTCATTTGTATCTTTTTTCTATTGCATTTAACTATGCTTGTAATTTGTTTATTATTTTCTATGCAGATGCACTCTCCTACAAAATCACTCGAATCATTCCTAGACTGATTAATTCTTTACAAATAGAGCTATTCAAATCATCTGGTGAAATTGTTTTCATAAATAACAGAAAAACGAAATATCCCAATGTCAGTTTATTCCAATATCGTGCAGCCCTAACGTGTATAAGCAATGTTTTTATCGCTTGTTTTTGCTTTTTTTTTTTTCCTGTGTTTTGATCCGGAAATAATCTACTTTTTCAGAAGTTGCACAATAGCACCCCCCACCGTATAACAGTGAAAACACAGAAAACCAGAAAATTTCGTCAATGGTGGGGAAAGCGAAAAAATAAATAAATAAATAAATCCACCCATCTATTTAATTTTTCTCACTGTTATCACCATCAACTCCTTTTATAGAAAATGTTCTGCTGAGCAAGAATCATGCCTAACTTGGTTTGACCACAAAAACAGGCTCTGTCAGCTCAAACGTTCAACAAGACCCAATGATCGCGGATGACACTGAACACATACGCCCACGAGGAGCATGACCACCATTAGTCGCTGAGCCGGGGCCCTGGTTTACAGTGGGGACCCAGCAGCTGTTATCAGTGGGGTGATTTGGAGCCCGTCTAGTAGGCTTACAGTCGTTCCAGTGTGATGGGCTGAGTGCTGACGGCTGCTGACCCAGGGACAGTCTCTCCACGGAGAGGAACAATGAGGTTCTTTCAAGCCGAACACTTGTTGCTTTCTTGCCAAATCCCCCCTGCATGAGTCAACCCCTCCCCGAATCCTCAACAAGATAGAAAGTGGTTTCGGTCTCTCTCAAAAGAGGGAAAGAAAGAGAGGGGGCGGGGTACGTACGTGTGATGCTGATCGAGAGAGGGAGGAATAGTTGTAAATCCAACTCTTACACATTCCTTTCCCAATACAGTCGACAGTTTGGGAGTGGTTTGTCAAGGGTTACTCTTAACCACTGGAAATAGAGCAAGACAGACAGGGTCCAGAAATTCCATAGAAGAACCATGGGTTCCCCAAAGAACCTTTCACTGAATAGTTCTTAAGTTTTTTTCTTAGTCTGAAGAACATTTTAATTATCTAAAAGGTTCTTTTTCCACTATAAAGAACAAGGGAAATATTCCATGGATATTGAAGGCATTTCATGGAACCATCAATGCTAAAAGAACCTTTATTTTTAAGAGTGCAGGGTAATGAGAATCTCAGGGCCACTGATTTACCAACAGGAATGTGGACAGCACATCTCCGAGAGAGTCAGTCAAGCCTATCCGCAGAGCTATTCCTCCTTGGAGACCGCATTCAGCTATGTGCTGGTTAGCACAGTCATGCAGGATAAATGGCATGGGGAGAAAAACAAAAGACCTGGTGCATGCTGGGATACTAGAGAGTGGCACTGATCCTGTGGCCAAGCTCGATGCTTGAATTCAATGAGGGGCACAGAGTCATGACTGAGATGTGAGAACGAAGCCAAGCTCATTTCTCATGTGTGACTACACAAAGCGCACAGGAAACATGGATAAAAGTTCACAGAATGGCCACATCCTGAGGGCCAAGACGCCACCCTACGGGTCTGATGAGTAAATCCATGCATTTGGGCTGGGCTTTTGCAAGGATTCTGCAAGCATGAGACAAGCACAACAGTGATGCAAAAAGTTGCTTAAAGGACTATGAAACCCTTAACACAGAAATCTAGGCCTCACAAAAGCATCTACTCACAGCTAAGGAGGGTTAAGCAGGTCACAATGGGTGACTAAACAACTAGTTGATTAGTGGTCTAGCGGTTTTTACATTGAATTTTTTTACTAAAAATAAACACCACCATTCAAAAGTTTGGGGTCAGTAAGATTTGTTTTAAATTAAAAGTCTCTTATGCTCACCAAGGCTGCATTTATTTGATCATAAAAACTGTAATATTGTGAAATAGGCCTAATATTTCAACGTCTATTTTAACATTTTAAAATGTAACATTTTCCTCTAATGGCAAAGCTAAATTTTCAGCATCATTATTCAAGTCTTCAGTGTCACCTGATCTTTCAGAAATCATTCTATTATGCTGATTTTTTTGATACAGAAATCTTTTGTAGTATTATAAATGTCTTTACTGTCAATGTAATGTGTCCTTGTGAATAGAAGTATTAAATTCATACTGACCCCAAACTTTTGAACAGTATTGTTTGACAGAATGACAAGGGAACAGAAAACAGAAATGAGGTGTGAGATCTCTAATTACTACACAGAGGCGTCTTAACAATTTGCACAACAAAATTTCAATCTGTGTGTCTAAATTCACTGGGTCTCCATAGGAACTGATACAAGCTGAACACCTCTGTTGATCAGGGAATGTTCGTGTCAGAACAGGAACTTGAGAAAACAACAGTATGCAAAATCAAGTGCCGGTCCTCATGATTACTGCATCAACACTGCATGTTTGCAGGGCGTTACAAATGACTCTCAATCAGCCATAGCAGTGCATGACAGCCCAACAGCAACATCCGTATCCAAAACAGTCTGTGGCTGTATTGGAAGTTAATATGCCTAACATAATAGTTAATAATTTATTTATATTATTATTATTACATTTTATATAATTATATTATAGTTAATATCATTATTAACATGATAAAATAAACATTATAAATTTATTTAGCATAAAATACTAAAAATAACAAAAACACATACTGCACAAATATAGCAGAACTACTCACACAGACACACCTAAACTAGCCTAGATGTGATTGTTGATCATTTTCAACAAACAAACAATTATACACAGCACTGCAAGTCATCTTGAATGAAACTTGTACCAAGCTTGTCAAACTGCAGTCTGGGATTGCATTATCAATGAAAGGTGCATGCAACACCGCATTCGATTTTGGCAAAAAACAAGGTAGCCTATACAACCACCATTTTCCTGCATACAGTTTGAAACATCAAAAACGTGCCTAAGGGTGTGATCTGGATTAAACACGAAAAGTATACATTTAGTGCTGGTTCGCTTAGCATTCACGCTGTCATTTTTAATACCAACCCTAAATGCACTCATTGCATGCGTGTACATATGATGGTATTTTTACCAGCTGAGAACTCACAAAGAGCTTATAAAAGGTGTAAAGGAGTCAGAACAGTAGTAGGAATTCCCCTGTTGCACACAAACGAAGATCTGCTGCAAGGAGACAGCGTTTCCGACACCTGTACCGAACTGTAATAAACAACGTAGCTCTTATGACAAGAAAAAAAACAGGTGTGCTTAAGCATTCTGTCCTTTTTAGGGTCACATCTAATGACATCACGTCTTATTTTTAGTTTAGATGTCCTTGGTCTGTGTTGCGTTCATATTTCAGTCGAACTACACCAGAGTTCATTGGGAAGTGGATCGAGACCCAGCTTTTCAGCAGTCACGGTCTGCTTGTTTGGTGCGCACCAGGGATGATAGCGTTCACACTTATTATAGTGAACCGCGGTAACAGAGCAATTGTACCAGAGTTCGCTTTAATCTAACCAAATCTGCCAAAATGTGAACACAACCTAAGATGCTTAAAAAAGTTGTCTAGATAGGCTAGAGACATGTTAAGGTAGACCTATTGGTTCTCTCAGCCTCCGTATGTTTCTTGTACCTGAACAGCAACCTAACATTTCTAAATCAGCGGTTACAAAACATTGTTATATAGAGAACAGCTGCAGCAAAACTGCATCTGTGCGGCTCCAGGCAAGTGGTCTCAGACCGGATAAGTGTAAAAGCTGAGCATCACTCTCCAGGGCCCATCCATCAGGGCCGAGGGTGAAGGGGGTGGGGCAGGTCTCTCGGGATCTCTCCATCACCACACAGGCAGGAATAGGCCAGGGAAGAAGGGCCCGCCATCGTCAGCTCTCCACTCACCCAGGGGAACACACGCGTCTGGCCACTATCCCTCATGTCTACACGTCCTTCAACGGTGAAGAGGGATCGGGCTCCGGCCGCCCTTGGCCTGCCGAGAGCGAGTGCCCATATGTAATAAGGATGTTGCAGAGGACAACATCGATCTGAATTTGAATATCCGGTAATGAGTCTCAGGCTACATCTAGATTAATACAGATACATTTGAAAACGCAACCTTTTCTCTTCGTTTTGGCCTTCCGTCCACAGGGACATCATTCTTATCCTGCGAAGACTGAGCTTTTTGAAGACACTCTCTCAATTGATTCAATCTCTAAATCTAAATTGGCATATACGCATGATAGTGTGGACTGTTTTCAAATACCTTTTTGAGTTTTCACAATGGCCCATGTTTAGTCAAGTGATGTATATTGTACCAGGATTGTATGATTATACCAGCATTATTGTGCCTGTCATTCATTTTCAAAGTGTTGTTAAAAATAAATGCTAATTTGTACAATCTTCATATTACATTCCTGCAAAGATGACAGAAAATTCACTCAGAGATGTCAATTTGGAGTGCGACCCAGGCACATCAGTAAGCAGTGGGATATTTCACTAATAAAATGATTGTACCAGAAGAATAGCATGAGAACTTTATTATGTCTGTGCTCTCGGTCATCTCAGTGAACTTATTACATTTTGTATGCACGCACAGTAAGATGATGTAAGGGTTTTTCCCGACATTTTAGTGTGGACGAGCAACTTTTGGAAAATGCTAGTGTGGACGGAGAGCGTCTTGAAACAAAAACGCTGTCTTTAAATTTATCTGAATTAATGTAGATGTACTCTGTTATGGTTTCCAACCCCTCCAGGATAAAGTTACAGCGCCGAAGGCCTCCGAACTCCAATTGGCTTCCATCAAAACCATGGAATGCTGTGTTGCAAACAGACAGGTGTGCAGAAGGAAAACAACTTAAGAGGAAGCCCACTCTTGACCTTTTAAATCACCAAGAGCAAACCACAATTTCCTCTACGTGGAAAGTTTTGACACAGCAGTCCTGAGGCAAAAGTGAGCTACACCCAAAACTGAGGCTCAAATACCACTATAGAAGCCAAAGCTAATATCGGTTTAGTCGCATTGAGGCCTTTACAGCAGCATCCAGCATCTACAGCTCAGAAGATCACCCCATGATGGAGAACCTTCTTTGTGTTCCTGCTAAAAAGTCCAGTAACAACAAACAGCAATGACAATCAGTTTTTGTGCAGCTCATTCATCATTGGTGACACGTTGGACCACAAGTGATGGTACACGGAGACCGCATTTCTGGTTACTGAATCACTCTGGTGGACGTTGTGCT
Source organism: Squalius cephalus (assembly GCF_949319135.1). Classification (NCBI taxonomy): domain Eukaryota; kingdom Metazoa; phylum Chordata; class Actinopteri; order Cypriniformes; family Leuciscidae; genus Squalius; species Squalius cephalus. The sequence continues at coordinate 31,786,730 of NC_137133.1, read as the reverse complement.
TTGGGGTCGATGTGGTCCCACAGCTGTCAGAAAGCCAAACCAGAGGCATTTCTTCCTCAAGGGCAAACTATGGCCTGGAATCCGGTAGCCTTGCATTAGCATCGCCACCAATTTGAAGCTAGGCCAGTTGACCTCTTGTTTAAATACCGCCACATCAGCAGGCACATTAATCCGTCTGTCAATGTCAAATGTTTGCAGGCAAACAACAGGGCCATATTCATGAAGGACATGTGAAATCAGGCCACTACGATCCAGTACTTACAAACGAGACAGGATTAATGAAACGAGAGGGAAAAAAACCTACAGGGTTTTTTTCACTCACATTGAGTCAAACTTCTCTTAAACGGGGACAACAGTGACATGGGAAGCAGCAGACAGCAAACGTGTGTTAATCAAGATAAAATACAGACTTTGCTAGGGGGAGATGGATGCTCATCGCCGGCAAGCGTCTCAACGGTTCTAATTATCAGATAGTAAGCTCTGATAGTGCAAATAATCTTTACTGTGACCGCAGTCTTTCCTAAACTTTTCCAAACTTCTCAATCTACTTCTTTAATCAAGACTGGTTTAAAAGTACTGGTACTACTTTGCTTAAATATATGAAAAAACACTATACTAAATTGTTTAATTGCAGTTGCTATTGGGAGGGGGGGTAGAAATCACAAAAAGTATATCCAATATCAAATGATAAATTCTACATAAAAAATATATATAAAAAAAATAATAATTGGAAAAAATGAAATTAACAAAATGTATATTATACATGCATCCCTAAAAACAACAAAGTTCAATAGTACTTTAGGTTAAGACAAAGTTCAACCTGTTCTGATCAGAAAAAAAGGCTTGAGCTTTTTGTACAACAGGAATGTCCATCTACACCTGAAACCAAACCACACAAAAAAAAAAACATCTTCCACAGGACTTCTTCTTTAAGACTTATGCTATTTTTTTAGTACTCATGGTTGCTGCATAATACTTTTTAAGCCCAGAGGATTTCATATAAATGTGGACTGCTTTGTTTTGAATCCACCAGAGGATCCGGGCGGTTTCCTACAGGCAGACTGACAAGGATTGTGGTCCAGCTGGTTTACCAGCCTCTTGTTGTCCTTTTCCTGTTCAAGACAGGAAGAATAATAGCCAGTGGTGTCATGAAGACAAATGTCATACAGCTTTTGCCCCCTACCCCCTACGAAATGGACACGATTAGTTTGCTTGGCTTGCGGGGAAAATAACTATTTAACTTGGAGGGAAGTCACTTCAGCATTCCCACAACTTTTGACCAATGAATTTCTATGACTTTTCCATGACCTTTTTCAGCAGTTTGTAATTACTGGATGAGGATTAAAACATATCATTCACATTCCAAATGATTCACTGACAGGTTCATTGAAACTTATTCAAAAGAATGATTAGCTTACAAATCAGACATCACAAAGGTTTGTGAGTTTTACTTTACCCAAAAGCAAAATCTTGCTGAAAAACAAATTAAGGGAGGGGGGGGGGGGGGGGGGAAGCATTGTTATATTATTATTGGAATTTCCACTACTTTTCCCACAACGTTTTAAGATTCTCCAAGCATTTTAAAATCCCTTGGTTTTACATGATTGTGGGAACCCTGCACCTGCAATGGATGGTTTCACAAGTTACAGAACAGACATTTTCAATTGCAGATTTCCTGGAAAGGGAAGAACGATTTGTCTGGACATCCAGGGAAGCAGGTGCACCAATTCCAAGCAACTTATGTAATTGCGCACTGTACAACTGGACTGACATCTTCACTTAAAAATGCTACTGCAGTGATTTCGCATAAAAAATTGTCATAAGTTAACACTGTTGTTTTTCCTGTAACAGGAAGAGGAAGGCCACACAAAGATAATTAAGCATCCTGAAAAGATTCATCCATCTTACAAAAAGGGCATGACTGAACCGAGATCATTTGTGCAAAATATCGACAGGACACCCAAGGTCGGAAGGCTAAGCTATACACCCTCAGTGGCTGTCCTGCAATAGGGAGGAAAGAAACAGGGAATGTTTATCAATCAGCCCAAACTGAAATACTTGACTTGGACTACACTAATCATCGAATAACTAGCTAATCAAACATGAAATGCGTCTATACCCGCATTCCATCCAGTCAGGGTCCAGAAACAAGAACATATTCCCTCTAACAAAATTCCTTTGCTTTTCTTTTCCTCCAGGCTGCAGCACTATATCATGCCCTGTTATCGGATATATTTACCTGTTCGTCTGGCAGCTGTCACCTGATAAGCAGAGACAAGCAGCCAAGCCTCTGAATAATGCATCGAGCTCCAGCGTTCTACATCTCGCCAACAAACAGGCCCTGCAGCTTCCTCTCTGCTGGGCCGAACCAAGCCAGAGACATGAATCGAGAGTTTTAATATTCGCCCATCACTTTGTGCATTATTAAAAGTGTGTCAAAACCATCTTCCAGTCAGTTGTTGCAAAAAAAAGAAAAGAAAAAAGACAAGGACTTTCAGATCGCAATGACTCAGTGGGAACGTCCGTGTCCTCCGTTGCCAGTAAGGATTCACTGAGGTAGCAAAAAGAAAAAAAGATTCTCCTTTTCTCTGTGTTAAGATGAAAGAAAAAGCTTGCCTTTGTACGTCTCCTCCGCTGCTATGCTCCGCATATAAAAAACCTCTCTCTGGGTTTTTCTGAGTCACATGAGTTTTCTGAGTATAATGAGTCACATCACATCTTCCCACTCAATTAATCTGATTCTGATTTGATCGACTATATTGGACGACATTTAAATAAAAGAGGAAGCGCAGAGGGATGGTCTTTACTTTTTCTAGTCTGCAGACACTTCAGAATTCAAGGGCCTTTATCCCGTCAAGAGATCGGCTCCTTCACCTTTGAATACCTGAAAACACTGTCACATGCTTCCTCCGAACACCTGACCCTTTCCTAAAACGCTCCCAATAGCACCAAGTCATCTGGATAACTGCATAATTAACTTGATAATTGGCATCCATTATTTCTTCGCTAGATTAAAGATGAGGAAGGGAATTAAATGGGAAATCACGTTGAGCGAGAGAGAGACTAAGCTCTCAAATGTGTCGCGGTGTCATGTGATGGTATAGCGGTAGAAAATCACTTCACTAACCTCAATCAAAGTAATCGGGAAATAAATCAGACAGCCATGATAAAATAGCAAAGCTTCCGCATGCAAGCTCACAGCACAGACTCAGGAAAAATAATGGCTTTCTAACAACAACAGAAACTATATTTTGTGAAACATGCTAGATAGGGTGCTTAAGGGGGTCGGAAACGAGGATCAAGACTCAGCTGTGCAGAAGGACAAGAACCTCCGGGCAAGTTAAAGCAGGGGTGTGACAAATGGCACCCGACACCAGCTGTGGTCATACTGTTTTTGAGTAGAATCAACATGACTTGACAAGTTTGGATGGCCTTCTGTTCACTACTGATGAAACATTAGCGGTCGATGTACCAAAGCATCTGAAAAGTCAAATAGGAGCACTGCAGGAAAATCTTTGGTAAAATGATTTAAACAGAACTGAGAGCGTAACACTTAAAGGGATGGTTCGGAGTAAAATCAACCTAGGGTCCTTTGCACCATGACCTCGAGCCAAACACCCCCCCAGAAACCTTTTTTCCCTTGGTTGAACATTATTAAAGTTAGAGATTATTTAGAGATATCAGCCGAATGGGGTAATTTACGAGAAACAACCTTGGATCCATTAGCGCCTGCACTAAGCCATTCGGCTGATATCTCTAAATAAGCTCTAACTTTATTAATGTTCGACCAGCACAATCGCAAACATAAACTAACAACTTTAAAGGCAATTTTCTCAATGTTTCGATTTTTTTGCACCCTCGGATTCCAGATTTTAAAATAGTTGCATCTCAGCCAAATATTGTCCTATCATAACAAACCAAATGTAAATAGAAAGCTTATTTATTCAGCTTTCAGATGGTGTATACATCTCAATTTCAAAAAATGTACCCATGTAACTGGTTTTGTGGTCCAGGGTCACACATAGGGATATTTATTTTAACAGAATTACATCTAATTTAATTTTGTGTACAATTTTCAATTTCCAGTCAAATAATGTTACCGTGAATATATAATGTTAAAGATGTTATTAAATTGCTGTTAATATAGACACATTTGATTGGGCACACTAGTCAAGTTGAGTGTTGTCTGACTGTTGTCTGTGTGTTATTACTGTGTTGTCTGTGTGTAACACACTTACTCCGACCCATCACTTGAAGTGAAATAAAAGTATTATTGAATAGGAAAAATAATCATTTTATACACAGTCTCAGAATGGTCAAAATCCTCAAATAGCCAGGCTGATATATCAATCTATCACTGATTATTAAGAAGAAGAAAACTACAACAAGTAGGAAATGTGCAGATTTCAATTCCACATAAATCTGCTGAGCTTTCTTCTGAATTCTGCTTGCTCAGATAGCATCTCTTCTTCATGACATTGCAGTGTGACTGCTGTGAATTTAAAGTAAATTCACAATCACAGTGTCACAGATCACATCTAGATCATATCTAGAACTTCACAAACCTGAACACATTTGTCATTCCAGAAACCATCTAATGTTTCAAAAAAAAAAACCTGATACCAAAAAAAATGGTTTCAGGAACAAGTGGCACACATTCTTTCACACCAGCATTTGTTTCTTGTCAACATTATTAACCCTTAATGGTTTGTAATGAGATTCATGAGTGTATAATTTGTGCAGTGACAAAAAAAATTCAATAAAAAAGCAAAGAGATTTTTTCTCCACTTAACAAGTAATTTCTGCTGCATCTCCTCACAGGATGACTGAGTAGAGGAGCTTATCCCCTCCCCGCACCAGGCCGAGACGGGACCGCTGAGGTATGCACTGACCGGGACATGACGAAACCCAAACTTTTGCTTTCACAAAAGACCACCACATGCAGTGAGAGCACAGAAGATACAGCCAAAATCTTCAGCGCCTCGAGAAATCGAATGAGACAAACCCTCTGGAATTTGGGAGGGTTAATTTGCACAATGGAAAATACTTTGATCATGCAGAAATAATTTCAGTACACTGCATCAATTCTTGGCTCTTTCTGTTGAAGTTTGGGAGTGAGACTGTGAGACTGTGTTGGCAAACTCTCTAGTTTTGCTGCATTGTGATGGGCCAATCCATGCGATTTGACACCACTCGAGCAATGGTAACAAATAAAGGCTACGCCTCTTTCTGAGAATTCAGAGCGCTCTCTTACTGGCCACTTCCTTGTGTCACTGTGGAAAATTACATGTCATTTAAAGCTAACAGCTTATTCCTAACCTTTCCTGGTGAGGCTGCGCTGAGAAATGCGATAACAAGAATACTTGCGAAAAGCTTTCGGTTCACGGTTCAAAATACCTTAAATCTCCAAGCTAAAGAGATCAAACATATCCAGCACTTGAAAAAACATGATACTGCCAAAAAAAGAGCCAAACTGACCAGTTACCACATATGGGCAGAAAAAGCAAACCGTTCATGCCTGATTCAGGTAGAACATCAGAGAGCAAACACCATAATAGGACATTTCTTCTCTACGGTAACAAGTTATTGTTGGAGATCTATATGGAGCCAGTTTAAGCAAGCCCAGCAAAACCTAGGAGGTCCAAGAGCACAATCTGGGTCCATTCTGCCATCTCCACCAAAGAAACATGCAGTCCCCGTTCCAAACCCATATGGCTTTCTTCTGCAGAACATAAAAGACAACACATTTGAAGAACATTGTTGGGGTCCCACTAAATGGACACAAAAATATTTTCAAAAGATCTTAATTTGTGTTCCATAGAATTAAGTCATTCGGGTTTTAGAATGACATGAGGGCAAGTAAATTATGATCGTTTTAATTTTGGGGTGAATTATCCATTTAAATCTGACATAAAAAAAAATAGATAAGCCTACATCAACAAATATGTCTGCAAAAAGGAAGATTCTGCAAAGCAATTTCATTTAATTTGTGGTGCTTGTTTGTCTGAAATTAATAAAATGAATAAATCTTACATGAACTTTATAATTTCTGACCGTAGACATATACACAGCTAAATTAAATTACTTTGGATGTTAAAATGGGTTTAAAAGTAGGAGTAGGGCCCTATGATTTTCACAATGGGTTTTTGATAAATAAATTTAAACATAAAATAAGCTAAATTAATACAGACAACACAGAATTTCTGAAAAAAATAAATCATTTCAAAGGGCCCTATAATTGTAAAAATTTGATTTCAATTAATTCAATAACTTTGATTATTAAAATTAAACCATAAAAACAGAATTTGACATTTAAAAATATAATTTTAGTAAACTTTTAATAAATTGTTGTTTCATGATTTCAATTAAATTAGTCATGCTTTTTGATTACTAAAATTTATTTTAACCATGAAAAAAGAAAATGGAAAAAAATGGAAGTGACATTTAAAAATAAATCACTAAACAGCAGGTTTGTCATTCAGCAGGCCGTTTCTAAAAGAGCTCAACAGACACAATGGGCACCAGCTTAATTTGAAAGAAAAGGGCTAAAAGTGGGCCAGAAGGAACAAGAGGAGCAATCACCATGACTAAGGAAGTGTCGAGTCTGAGCTGATTTACAGCACAGGCCGCCCATCTCACCTCACTGAGGTTATTGGCAATGGCAGGTGGGCAATTTAAAGTCCTGAGATTGAGGGATTGCTTTGCGTAAATGGCTGACTTAAAAGCTAACAGAAACCGTTAGACTCAGTATTTTCAAATCTCCAGCTGGAAAAACCATTAAGCAATCCCATGAAGTCAGAGCTAAACTCTTTAAATCCAGTCCCATGCTGAGCGCCTACTGTTACAAAAAGCATCTAAAACAAGCTTTCAAACTACTTGCGTTCGATCCGTGTAAACGGGATGTGCAAAGACAGCAAAAGAAATGCAACGAAATATTTCTTGATCAGCAAATCAGCATATTAGAATGATTTCTGAAAGATCATGTGACACTGAAGACTGGAATAATGATGCTGAAAATTAAAATTTGTCATCACAGTAAATTATATTTGTAAAACAATTTCAAATAACTTATTTTAATATGTAATAATCTTGATGAACAAGAGATTTCTTTCAAAAACTTTAAAAAATCTTTTCAAACGATAGTGTAAATCTTATCAAACAGCTAGCTCTTGGATGAATACTCGACAATCATGACTCATCCCCAACTGTGAAAAAACAGATACAAATGAATAAACCATCCTCTCTGTCTTCATCTCAACAACAAAGAAAGTCTATTCAACTCACTTTGAGTCGAGAGGGACCAATTAGGACATTCTGAAGCTGCGCCCTGACAGCCTTCTAAATGTAAAGTGCCAGTCAGTCTTTTTTTAAAAGTCTTGTCTTGGCTAAATAAATAAATGATAAATAATAATCCTCCTCCCCACTAGCAGCTCGTGTTCACAGGCTGACATTAATGCCAGAGTCTCCATGCGGACGCAGCAGGAGTTTGTAGTGACTGTAATTTTCATTGTCAGTGAGAACATCCTCTGAGCCCTGGTGGCTTTAATTAGAGGAGCAACACTGGCAGACGAAGACACCCATGAGACAAGACACCTGAGACCACCACGAGTCCAGCCAGGCACGTTTTATCAGTGCCGACAAGCCCATCTGGGGGGAAAAGACCCAGAGAGTCCAGTTCAAACATGGGCGTCAATGAGATTAACAGATTTATAGCAGTTCTCTTTCCCAAATTAGGCCGGATTGTTATGTCATTTGCAGACCACATGAACCATACGACAGATGCCTGTTTTCCAAACAGCTTTAAAATGAACCAAACTCTGACGTCAAACAGAAAGTGTGAAAACACCCTAAAATGGTTGGTTGCCTTTCAAACAACACTTACTTATTCAGTCCTGAATCTGATCTAGTTGGCTATTTATTGGTTTACTAGGACTGAACTTTGTCTTTTCCAGCTTTATGGTATCACACAGCTCATTAGATGAAGTAATGCTGCCAATGCGTGAGGAAAAAAGGCACTCAGCATGACAAAAAAAGAAAAATATGGGGGAAAATGAGTGGAGGAGGAAGATAATAAGATGAGGATCTGCACATAATCACAGCAAAAGCAGGTTTCAGCAGAAATAAGAATAAAACTAAACACCATTTAGAATACCATTTCTGAAAAGGCAATCCATTAACACCTGCTTGTCATATTTAACTACAAACTGATCTACTGCAAGCTCAGCATTTCACTGCATGTAGCTCTCCCAGCTTGATGGAGGCAATATTTACAAATGATATCAGATGAATATGATGGCAAATTGGCAATCATCTGACATTGGCTCTCTAAAAGCAAACTGGCACTCCAGACATCCAAGAACAGTCCGATATAGTTTGCTTTGCTACTTTGACCCTGCTGGGATCAAAACCATGCAATGGTCAGTTAAAAGATTAATCCACCTACATGAAGCAGAAAAATAAAACCATCAAGGTGATCACAACAACCCAAAAAGTTGTAGTTTAACTACCAGCTATGAAAGACTCCTCTCTGAGCTTTAGTGTTTGGTTAATGATCAATTGAGTCTCATTTCAAACTACAGTTTCCCAAAAATAACTAGCATATCAGTTTAATAAAACTTTACCTACTTGAACTACAGCATCAAAAGACACTTTAAAAAATGAAATCTATTATAATACCACAAAATTGTTGCATAACTAGTGTTATTTACATATGCAATACAAACCACCACTTTCACTATAAACCACCACGAAATGCTGTTAAAACTCTCGTGTTTTTCGTATAATTATTTTTTTTAAAATGTATTTCCTGCATACTTAAGCCATTAGCAGGACAAGAACAGTTTATTAAGTATTGTAATTTGTTTAACCAAAACTATCAATTAAACATATATTATATATTACAGTTATTTGTGAAACAAATGTCTATAACGTTTCCAAAACCATCTGGGGGGTTTTTCCCCAAAAACTTTTCCAGGTGTGGAAATTGCCATTTTAAAAAATCAATGACTCCAGGTTTTTCATGACTGAAAGAACCCTGTCAATAGTTATTGTTCGATAACTGTACACAACTATTACATGTCTAAGCAGAAAAATGGCAATAAATCTACAGTAACACCTGTACGTGAAATGAGTTGATAGTCGGTCCATGTCCTGATTTTTACGGATCTTAAAAGTTACAGTACTGCACATTCCTAGAAGCTAATAAAAAGCATCACCTGCTGATGTATACAATTCCAACAATGAAACAAGCCCAAATGGGTTGTTTTATGAAGCACAGCTAAGACGAATGGTTACCTCAACATTCATTTGTTTTAATGCTTTAAATAAAAAAGGCGGTCTGGAAAAACCCCTGATGTCCAATCTGATATGCAAAGGTGTGAGCAAAAGAATTTAAAACCCAGAAGATGATGAATCAAGGAATTGTGCTCATTCTCCACCTTCCTGGTTAATAAAAAAAGGGGTACTGAGTTCATTTGTTAATCATCTGCACAAATACAAAGAGCAATGAGACGGCTCGGTCGGGTCAGGATATGTGCGGCGTACAGGAACAACATCAAGGTCTCTCTATCTCTCTCCATGTAGCATTTGCTTTCCCTAGAGCAGTTCTGTGAGGTCTTAGCCAGAGGCTGCATTAGTTTGTGTGAATCACTGTGGATTGTGATGCCAGGACTATTCCCTGAAGGTTATTATTATTACATTCATTTTCATATCTGCACAAGAACGAAAGTATCAAGTCAATGTACAAGAAGTAGCAATCTCTGAGGCTACAATATTATAAATATAAAAAAGAATTTGACTACATTACTCATTCATTATTATGAGATGACATACTGATTTTTCCCCCACCTCTATTTAGATGACACTGTTTTGGTTACCTAGAAAGTAGAAGCTGAATGACTAATTAAGTACAAGTAATAGTTCACTACCCTGAACACTGTTTATTGTACTATCTCTGATAAAGAGGGTTTCCCATGCAGACCGGCTTCTGCCAGGCCACAAACCCTGAATCAATCATGGATGGGTCATGACGGCAGCAGAAGACCGCAGGGACGTGTTGATTCTGTCATGTCTGTGTAACCCAGGTCAAATAACGACTCCTTAATTCAGAAATTCCTGAAAGAAAAGCCAAAGTGCTCAGCAGGACAAGAGGGGGGAAAAATAATGAAAGGATATACTGAAGGATCGAGAGGCTGTTCTTCACTGGCGAGACTCGACTATGAAAATGACATTAATGGACTTTCACAAGGTTTTTCTGCTGATATATTGCAGCTTTCTTGCTGAAATAACATACACGTCATCAGAGGTTTAGCTGAGGCAGATGCTACGCAGAACTGAGTCAGACAGAGGCTGGGTCGGTCAAGGGCAAGATGGAGGCCACAAGGGCCCGAGCTTGCAAAGGAAAGGACGTGTCTGCAGACCGTGGGTAAGCTCTGGGGATGACATGAGCACGCTTCTGCTGACAAAAAACAATACCACATATCCCCATAAGGTTGGGGTTGGTTTAGGGCATTTAAACAATTGTGAAAACTGACAGCTCATTTGAATGATAGAAATAGGGCTGTGTATTTGGGGGGGGGGGGGGGGGGGGGGGGGGGGACACACCATACATACTTACAGTACAACATAATATCAAATTTCCAATTAATATAAATATAAATATGAATGATATCTATATACATTTTTAAAATCCCAAGACAAACAACTAACAAGTGTAGCCAGTTCCTTTTAAGTGATTCAAAAACAGAGTGCAACCAGTGCAGACACATTCACAAACAAACCAGTCGAACCTTTGAATAAATGATTCAATAGATACTTTTTGAATCAAGAACAAGGTGATTCTTATGAGCAAATCCTATCAATTAATCATTCAGAATGACACGTGAACACGGAAGTCACTTGTTTATAATTCAGTTGGTGACTCTTAAGAAACATTCCTTTCAATGAATCTTTCATATTTCTTTCATCTAAAATCAAAATAGACATTATATCTGAAACATGCCCCAGTTGAAATCAAATTGAATAGGAATCATTTAAATCAAACTGTCAATCTGTGAATCAGAAACGACTAGTGGTGCAGACATCCTTAAATTCATCTTAATAACTTTTTGAACCAATGAAATTTCACTACAACCAGTGCAACAGTCAAACAGAGGCCACAAATGACCAACAAAATGTTTTGTTGTGGTCACTGCTGGTTAGGACACGGTTAAGGCGAAATCTTGAATGAGACAGTTAAACCAATTTAGACATGATAAGATTCTCAATCTATTTAAGGGTCTTATCTTCAAGTGGTGCTGATCTCAGCTCTGAAGAAATTCCAGCACAACCAAAAGATCTTCGCTTATCATTTAGAGATTAGCATAACATCTGCCACCTCTCGCAGAGAGCTCCGCTATCATGACTCACTATCACTGAACTGAGACAGTTTGTGAACTACACTAACCAGAAGTTCTCTCTGTAACAGCATGGATTTCTGTGGCCTAATAAAGCAGAGATAAATCTGTCAGACTCCAAGACTTTTCCAACGACGCCTCTCAACAGAACTGGATTTACAGGTCTCCAGAATCAAAACATCAAAATCCTCATAATACATGACGACAATGTCTAGTCCTACTTCACGAGGTTCATCTGAGGTGGACGTGGTTAACAAAACTAGACAGCTGGTGCGGTCCATTTGATGGGCCGCAGTGGTTTTTTAAAGAACAAAAACACATATGAAGTCTATCCACATGGTTCTTCTACAAGGGAGAGCACTGCCCATCATCCTTCAACGTCTTGACAAATGAAGCACAGCTCTGCCAGGCATTCACTAGAGGAAAAGCCAGCCCATTTGCTGAGATACCATTAACCACAGCAGCTTGTAATGCCATTAGCTCAGTGTGCTTTGTTAAACAAAAGAGACATCCTCGCCCAGGTCATAGAAGACAGATTCACAGCTGTGCTGGACCGCTGCCCCTGAAATTATTTGGCAAAAAGAGCAAAAGACAGACAACATCACTTGAGATGTCCGCATTACGATCATCAGATATCATTAGACATCCATCACTGCAAGTCTTAAATTTAGAGAGAGTAACCAATATCTCACGGTATGAGTTATTCTATAAACCAACAGTTATATTTGTTAACGAAAAAATAATAATTATTTGATCATTTATTTGATCAAGAATACAGTAAAAACAGTAATATTGTGATATACTGTTACAATTTAATATAACTGTAATAAACGTTATATATATATATAAAAAAAAAGACATTTATTCCTGTGATGGCAAAGCTGAATTTTCTCAATGTAATGCATCCATGACAAATAAAAGTATTAATTTCGTTCGATAAAAAATAAATCTCACTGACCCTAGACTTTTGAATAGTACTGTACATCTACATTTAAAGAATTAAGCTGCAATGTGTTTTGACCTTTTCTTCCTCATCTTGACTTGTTTTGAATATGTTAGGGTTATGAAATGAAGGTCTGCTCTTTATTATGTACTGTTAAAACCAGCTCAGATCTTATGGAAAAAAAGCCCAACATGTTAAAGCCGAAGCAGAGCTTGCGGGGACCTGCGCACCTGCCTGAGCTCCCCAGCGGCCATTGGTGTTCACTGAGGTGATCAAAACACGGAGGAAAAAAGTGGACAATTTACAGGCTATCAGTGTTTGTGTTCCTGTCACGGCATTAGCAGGCAGACACAGACCTCCACCTCGCTCTTTTTGCACCGTGTTTTTAAAATCAAGGTTGCAAAGTGTGAATTTCAAAAGGCACAAAGGAGACTTTGATCTCAGTCACTACAAAGTACAAGGAGAGAAAGAAAAACATTCACCAAATCATAGTGGCGTGTCTTGGAAATTTTTCATTCAGTGCTTTAATACCCTGTGCTTTTTCAAAGACAACCTCTTAAAGACAACATAAAATAACATCTGCAGCACGTCTGGCTCCCGTGTGGCACATTTCCAAATGAAAATTAACATCCACTGAAAAATAACATTTTACCCAATTTGATAGGGTCAACAAAAGTACACTACCATTTTTTTCTTATTTAAAACTCTTATTAACTTTTATTCAGGAAGGATGATTGAATTAATCAAAAGTGAAAACAAAGCCATTTATAATGTTACAAAAGATTTCTATTTCAAATAAACACTGTTCTTTTGAACTTTATATTCGTTGGAGAATCATAAAAATATACTCTCCCGCTATAAATGTGCTATGATCCAAACAGGAATAAACCATCTAAAATGCTTTGAATGATCAAACTACTAAACCTAAATGTGATTATGGTGATTTAAATGAATGCATTCTGATGTATAAACTTGTCTTTATAACAACATGCACAGATGAATCATGTGCAAATAAGGACATTAAATAAACAAAATAGGGTTGATTTCATGTTGATTTTTAAGAAAAAAACTTGGATGGTTGGATCACTCTGTTAAGCGGTCTAAATGTATTTTTATAAATGTCGTCTTAGGCGTAGGACCATAAAATGTTCGTTCAATCATTGTGTTCGGTCCGAGCGGTCCTATAGCATGTGTTCCCTGACGGTCAATGTGTGTTTGCAGGCCATAATAAGTCATCAGCGCGTTCACGTACAACCTAACTTTCCTTCTGAACCGACAAGTGGCACTGGCAAAGGATCTAAGATCTATATATCATCGAAGCCAAGCAGACTCTCATCGTGGAAAACCTGTCATGCAAGAAATATTATTACACTGAAAGGTTTCGCTAACTAAACAAACCGAAAACTTGCTGCATCTAATTCTGTTTTGTAGTGTCACTAACTGTACTATAAGGTTTTCTCACCGGTGAATGACACATGATGTATTGCAGTAATGTTGTCTCCAGTCTTCTTGGCTGTGCGTGTTCATGCTTTCAGGAGGCGTGGCTTTGGACGGCGATTTGCAAGGAGGGTTGGACGTACACTTTTACTGCTATCAGGCTAAAGTTAGCATTTTCCCACTTTAACCTGGCATGGTGTCTCTAGAGTAAAAACAACACCAATTGTGAAGCCGATGACAGTCTTTCCGATAAAGGGCCTGCTTCACATCAGTATCGGTAATTAATTCCAGATGCAAGTTGTCATCTCTTGTGGATTCATGGCCTTCGTCACACACCCACCCCTCCCATCGCTAAGCGCTCAGTAGGAGTAGAACAGCTGAGCGAAGGAGTCTCCTTTCCGAGTAAATATTTGCTGAGGATGATCAATGCATGACTACATACAACTGTGTACAATTATGTCAGAAACTTCCTGCAAGTGCACTTTACACTTAAGAGAAACCAAACCTATAAATAACCCATGAATCAAAACAGAACACAGTATCGGGACTCAATTTATTTGAACATTAAACATAAGCATGAATCTGCCATTCCATAAAGTGTTATGGAATGGCAGATTCATGCTTATGTTTAATGTTCAAATAAATTGAGTCCCGATACTGTGTTCTGTTTTGAGTGTTTACTCTTTCATTTTCAGTCTGCATTGGTTGAAGGAGTTACCAGATACGAAACAGAGCGGGTAGGTGTAATTTATTACCCCAACAACAGCAATGTCACAAATCATGCTCGGCAAATACTCAACTGCGATGACAGGTGCGTTAATAAATGAGAGGACCAAGGTTAGGCCACGGCATTACAGTAGAAGCATTGTAACCGGAGCGATCACGAGGGTGTCGCTCCATTTACTGTCTCCTGAGCTGGAGTAATTTACCTCGCTCCTGAAATCTTCCCACAAGGCCACTGGGCCTGATGAGAACTGCCCCTTCAGCTCAGACTGGCAGTAAATTGAGGGGAGGAAATAGTCCCCAGTTAAATAAAATCCAGTGGTTAAGTGGCAGAAGATTTAAATGCTCTACCGATCACAGAGTGGGAGAGATTTTTTTCCCTTGACACTTGCAATTCAGCCATGAGTCATGGGAAGTTACAAGGATCTCTCCTATAAAACCTTCATCATGGACACACCGTGTCATTACAGCTGAAAAAACATAAACCTGTGGTGCGACAGGACAAGGGATAATCAGACAAGAAAATGACACACTCCAGAATACAGTCAACGTGAAATCATGGACGTCACGTCATGTAAACGCAGTCATAAAACAAGGTGTAGCTGTCCAGATGGTTCTATCCTTTAATGGAAAGGTCACATATATACACATCCAATTTATCTTAGTGTCTTTTATAAAAATATCATCAACTGCAAATAAACAATATGTCATCATATGAACAACTAGTCAGTAATCATAATAATTAAAGGTTAACTTTAAATACACAAAACTCACTTTGTTTTGAGACAGACATCACTTAAAGTAATGAAAACCTACAGTTCAGTGAGTGAGTCTGATTCAGTGAAGGATTCATCAGACTGATTTAAACCAGTTTATGAAGATTCATTAAAAGATGAAAGGTTTAATACTAAGAGACGGGGATTTGAACAAGCCATTAAGGATCATGTGACACTGAAGACTGTAATGCTTTGCCATCACAAGACAGGAATAAATTACATTTTATAATATATTCAAATAGAAAATAGTTATTTTAAACCGTAATATTACTGTATTACTGTATTTTTAATCAAATAAAATGAATGCTTGGTGTGCATAAGAGACTTCGTTCAAAAAGATTAACAACATTGTATTAATCCTAAACTAATTTTGTGTTTCACAGAAGAAAAAGAGTTCCACTTGACTATTTCTTTAACATTTATGATGATGGATTTTGAGAACACAAAAATATTTTTGGGTTTTTGGACAACCTATGGGACATGTGCAAACTCATAGGTTTGACAGATCCAAAACAGTGTATGTGTGTGTATGTGTACACATCAGTATCGGGTTCAACTAGTGACAAACACCCACACACCAAGGCCTCTAAATTATGCAACAGCGCACAGTCCTATTACATCTGCCTTGAGCGGACTTGTACGGTAGGGAAATTTTGTTTGCTGACGCATCCAATTATGCCCGATTAATTCACAATTCATCAGGAAACGATTATTGTTCAGATTGCATCCAAATTATCCTTTCGAAGGCTTGCTTTAGCAAAGTTAACACTCGGTGTGTGACTAAACAGAGAAACTTTGCAAAGAGGTGAAACTCTAGCCTCGTTTAAACTTTCATTACGGCCACACACTGGGGCGATGAGCTACTCCTCCAGTCAATGAATGCAATGACTAAAGAGGGGAATTCAAGTCACACAACGAGGGTGTGCCGGTCGTTCACTTTAAATAGTTTATAAACAAACAACTCGGTTCATAAATGCATCTCAAAACCCAACCATTTTCAACACCTCCTTCCCTGCTTGTCTGTGGAAGCCAGACTGCAGCCGGACTGCTCGTTCCATATGGAAGTGATTTTTTCAAGCAGGATTTCCCCCAAGGTTCACGCCAAGCACTACACCACCCATCAGAACCAGACAGCATACAGTGGACCATCAGATACAGAGCCAACCGCATCCCCACACCTACAAAACCACCCAGAAGACCCAGTCTGTCCCTGCATCTGCAGCCCGAGACGATGCTCACGTCATGCTTATAACATCTTTACATGTGATTTCAAATTGGGCAGAGCAGGTTTCATAAACAGAAACAGATGTAGTGAAGACATCTGTGCAGGGAGGAGCTGCTTTTCATGTCGAAAGATGCTCTCTGGGGTCAAAATCGCAGTCTAGTTCAATAACCATCTGAGGGGCGGTGCTGTACTTGGAAACTCTCCCCTGCAGAGGTCATCTCCCATACATGCATTGTCTACTTGTTGCAATATTATTGCTCTCGGTAGGTAACGTCCCCCCAGCTCGAGGCCCTGGCGGGGTGGAGAGCTACAACGGAAAGGCCCGGACGACTGCCAAAGAAAGCACTTGCTCCGCTCAGGTATGGCTGTTACAATGCAGAAAGATCTGCTTTTTCAGGCTGGATTTAACATTCAAAAAATGTTAATGGACTAAAACACAAGCTAACACTGTTTATTGGCCTTATGGTGGTCTGCATGGACTAAACGCAGGAAATCAAGGCAGAACTGATTAAAAGGATTGTCGTCCTCATTATAAACTAGCCAATAATAGGCTTTACATCACAGCCTGCCAAAAGCACAATTTGCTACTTGCTATTGCCAGTCGATTGTAGATAGTATTGGAAGTACCTTTGGAGAGAAGTACTTTTTAAAAGTGTAGGCTATACTTTTAAAAACTTGCCTAACACACTAAAACAATTACACTAAACAACTAAAAGCCACAAAACGATCTTCATTTGACAAAAGAAAAGCTCTTTAGTCAGACATTTAGACCTCCAAAACACTTCAAATGTAATGATCAAAAATCACATTTAGTTAGGGCTACAGGATATGGGGTGATTTTTCTATTAAAATTGTGAAAGCTTCAGGTCTGCTTAGGGTTGCATAATTTGGTCCAAAATTTTGTGATTATATCTCAACATGGCAATAAAATAATAATAATATTATTATATAAAAATGTAAATGTAATAACTACAATACTAATATTTCATTCTCAATACAAGTTTGGGAAGATGGTTGGTGCATGTTGCATTCCCATATTATACGTAAGCAACCCAAACGAAGCACATGGAGAGATGAGCTCATGTGGAGCAGCATTTACTGCAAACCGAGCCGCTCTGAGACACTCAAATCATGAGCTGCTCGAGTGTAGAAGAACACATTCTTTTGATTAATCATCCAGCCCTACGTATAGTTGTCACTGAAAACTTAGACAAAAAAACAAAAAGTTAGAGCATTTTTCCTTAGTGAGATCCTAAATGCATTTAAGAGGCAAACGAATAGATTCGGGAAGCAGAACATCCTCTCTGAGGCCTGTGGTTCTTCCACGCAAGTCGGGATCATCAGTCATTAGGCATTTCCTGGGCTGTGATTTAGCAGAGCACTTTCAGACAGCGAGTAGCTGACAGGGCCGTCCCCGTTCTCCGTCCCATGAGAGCAGGAGGCCTTTCTGCTGTGGCTGAACTCTCATTCCAGTGTTATCTTAAGGCCAGCACACACACTCACAGGATGGCTCTGCTTATCTCCTCTGTCCAACACAAACAGAGAGCTGACGCTGTGGTCATTTTCCCTCAACCCCTCTCAGCAGCCGAGCTCGGCCCCCATAATTCAGCAGAGATTACGAGTCGAGCACAGGGTTTTTTTTACCCATATGCTTTATGGACTGAATCAGTAGATCTTTTTCAGCACTAATGTAGAATAAAGTGAAATGGATTTAAATACAATAAATGCATTAAACAGAGCAATACTACAAACTTCTTCTTAGCCAAAAGCATCCTTAATGCAAGACAAAATACTGAATATACAATAATGTAAAAATTCTTGCATGCACAAAACTCTCAAAACTCAAGTGGTTTGTTTTAGTATTACTAGTAAATACACCCATCTGCTGCTGAACAAGGTCATATAGGATCAGCCATCAAAATTGCACAACAATGGCCATTTTCAGTGCAACACGCATTACAACAACAGTGATATCAGCCGGCATGATACGGCCTGATTGTGCTCTGATAAACCACATTTCACACTCAAAAGCACTGAAGTAATAATGCACACACTGCGCCGTACCATGAACCTTTCAACAAGCTGTAATGATGTCATAGCCTCACATTCTTTGATGGACATTCCTCAGTCCAACCAAATGTAAAGCTCTATTGTGCTAAAGTAAGGACAGAAACACTATACCTCACAGATAATATACGATCGTGGTCGTACGGGGAGCGTGGATGAACCGACACATTGGGTAGTGAATCCACACCCTATTTCGACCGAGTGAGATTGTTTAGACTTAATGAGTTTGAACTAGGGCTAGAACTTATTCATTGAATAATCTAACGATTATTTTTTTTCTGGTTAATCTATTGTCTATTTACTGAATAGCCAATTAATACTTTGGTTTATTTACCAATAAATAATAACTAAATCTATGTACGAACTAATACCTAATGATACTATTCATGACAAAAGATAAGGTTTATGCAGTGTAGGCCTATTTAGGAAAGGTGTTTATATGGCTGCGTTCAGTCACTTTACAGCCGCAATTTACAGTTTAAATCCAATTATTTAAAGTGTAAATCCAGAAATATTTTGTTCATTCAGGAGATTAAAGTAGCTGCTCGAATGAGTTCATTCAGCTGTATGATCAACAACCATCACAACCACAATCAAATTCCTCCGCTTCCGGCGAGAAGGCGTACGAGAAGGTGAGATCGTGAGGAGATCTATTGTTCATCCAAAGCATCACTGAAATATTTTTAAAAAATATTTATCTAAATTAAAAGTTATGATTTATTATTTACTCTTACTGTTATATTTTTCAATGATTCGATGTCATTACAAAGTGAAACTACTACATGTGTTTTTCAATTTAAAAAAATCGTTCCATTTTTATAACTTTTAGTGAAATTGTTTGGTAGTCAGGGATGTGTGTGTGTGTGTGTGCGTGCGTGCGTGCGTGCGTGTGTGGTGTCAAAAAAAGATTTTTTGAAAGCCACAAAAGTTTGAGAACCACTGGATTAAGTCGACGCCTCATTCCAGCCTAGTTTGACGACCACACAGAAAATAAGACTGGTCACTGACAGAGTTGAAAGTGTGGAACATTCCAGAACAATGAAAATGGGCCAATGTGTGCCTCAAACATGGAATTTCTACTTGCTTAGTTTTCCTTAATTATGAGAGAAAAAGGCTTATTCCCATCAACCTTATTTGACATTACGGCTAATCCCACCAACATTCAATTTTACTTTAATTATATTTGGATTACATTTTAATCCAATCTGCATAAAAATATCTCCATCAAGGACATGGCAGCACAGTGAGCGCACAATATTATGAAATCATATATTGAGAATGATATGGCTTACATTGGTAACAGCACCTGTTTATTGTTTTTTTTTTTTATAACATTTTAAAAAAATAAATATAATTATAAAATATACATGGTTTTACCATTTGATACATTACTGTCTCAACCACGTATCAAGCATGGCACCATCACAGTACTTTCTGTAACTGTTGGTACTAAAAACCAGTGCAGTAAACAAGAACAGGCCTCATGAGCGGTCAAGAGAACTTGGACAAGGCGTTCCAGCCTGCTCGCCAACCGAAAGAGAGTTTCACGCTCATGGGAGGACACATGCGTAGTGTAACAACAAAAGATGCATTCCAAAATGTGCAACACGCCACAAAATATTTGGCTAAGCTTTGAGGAACATTTGCACTTTAGAAACAGACTTCAGGAGGGTGTGATGGGTCAGATTTCTCAACACTAAGCACTCAAAACAATACCATCAGAGATTTTCTCTAAAATTATATATTGCAAAAAGTATATTCATGCCTAAATTTAGGATATGCATTCAATGAGTCTGGGGAATGTAAAAAGAGAATTAACTGAAATAAAAGAGTCTGTCTGTGGTTGTAAATTGATGAGAGAGCATGTTGGAAAGACCAGCACAAACAAACAAGTCAACAGCTCTGAAAAGCCGTCTGATCCTGTGAGGTCACCTGTGTGTGACTACATACACGCACACAAGAATAGCGGGTCTGCGCACAATGGGTGTTTGTTGGAGGGAACGATGGCCAATCAGGTCAGCCCTGGAGCGGCCACTGACTGACCATCGGGCCTCCCAGGAGATTAATAGAGACTGACAGGCCAAGGCTAGGGCTGGGATCAGACCTCCCATTCAAAGGACATCCATCCAGTCTAACGACAGCCATTCAGCACTGTGACAATAAGGCGTTTGTGTGCACAAACCACAGAACCACCTCACAAAAATTACAGGATCAAAGTCACTGGGTGGATGAAGGAAATCTAGGTGCCTTGATCTTGGACTATGTGGATAGGTGATGCATTATATGCAACAAATACTATAAAAACAACACACTGCTTCTGAATTGCTACTTGTAGTCCATTTTATATGCAAAAAGATATGCAAGGCAATAATTCATGTTTTTGACATGCTTTAAAAAAAATTAAATAGGCCTTTGTGAAATTAACTAATAATTAGCTATGTTTCCATCCACCTATTTGTATGTTAATTTTGGGATATCGCCGATGTGCATGCCCATGAAAATACCTTTGCGCTCAAATGAGGCGGATCATTTTGGACAGAAACACATGTACCGAATAGAGAAGTCAACTCATGTGACTTCAACAGAGAAGTCACAAGAATGTGATTAGATAACTGGACTAACCAGCGGATCAATTTCATTGCACAGCATCCCAAATGTTGGTTTGATCATTCTGTAATGCCTGAGCCAAATTCGGTCATCAAAATGGTTGGGTATAATGACCTCCCAGAAGTATCTCACACGATTGAATTCCCAAAGACCAGACATCCGCTTCTGAACTCAAGATTACATGACAGTATTTATTGCGTTTCATCTACACGCTCTGAAACACAAGTCATTTATGATGTACGAATAAAGAGCCACAATGGCTTCCCCGATTTCAGTCTTTCCTTTTTATTACAGATATTTTGTGCTAATTTCCCAAGAAGTGATGATTTTGTTCTCTTGGACACATAGGATGGAACCGGTGCTTTATTCGCTAATGTCTTATGCAATTTCCCAATTTTGCTAATTTGCAATTTTGGATGGGAACATAGCTAATAAAATCAAAATGTCAAAATCCATTCTGTTAAAAACACATAAAAATAAATAAAAAAATTATAAAAAAGGTAGGCCTAGTTGCAAAGCATTTCATAGGTAAAACCAAATTCCTTTTTGCTATATTTTTCCATTATATTCTTATAATGTAAAAATTTCCATTAAGAAAAACAAAGCAGTTAATTTTGCTATAATCATTACATTTCGAAGACATAGGATACATGTACAGTATTCATCATTTTGATCTACAAACTAAATTTGTTGAACACCACATTCAAATTAACCATAACTGAAACATTCTAAAGACAATGCAAGTAGTACAGATGTTCTTATATAAACAGTAACTTTAATGTGATTACTGAAAAACTAAAGATTACTCATTTCTAAATCAATTATCAGACTAGCTGCAGCCCTACTTCGTAAAGTTAACACCAATTCTTAGAGATGCACCGATACCGATACCAGTACTCAGGTAATCCAATAATGTGCTCATGTACTATAGAGCTGGTAAGTCCCGCCCCCTCCGTAAAACCCCGCTGGACCTCAAGGTTGAAAAATCGTCAATGCAAGTGAATGGGAGAAAATAATTATTTTCTGGTCCCGTTTGAATTGTGCCATGAATGTGAACATATGTTGTCTGTGAATTTTTTATATAACTTTTCATGTTACAAGTTTGACAGTATATGGTATGATTCTTCGGCTAGCAGTTGTGGAAAAGACATAACGAGAAAGACTACATGTCGCCTATGTGACGTCACCCCATAAAGTTGACTTACCCGTGGTTTTCGCCAACCTCAACGATTTTGTCCTCTCCCTGAAAGAAGGTGGTGAAGTGCACCAAAGACACAGCCATGTTTAGCGGGATCCGTGAGCTAATGTCCGTGTGCTAGTGGTGTTGACGTTTCAAACGCGTCGAAAGCAGCGAGGAGTTGTAGTCCACAAAGTGCTCTCACACAAAGTCTAACCGTATCAAACTTCTACACGCTAAATTGTAGCATTCTTTACACGAAAAGTTATATAAAAAATTCACAGACAACATATGTTCACATTCATGGCAAAATTCAAACGGGACCAGAAAATAATTATTTTCTCCCATTCACTTGCATTGACGATTTTTCAACCTAGAGGTCCAGGGGGATTAGCGGAAGGGGCGGGACTTACCAGCTCTATAGCGCTCGTAAAACTACCCCAGATACAACTGCACCCGTTACACCACTTTAACGTAACGTTTCACATATCGCGTCTAAAAACGCGCAGAGAGCGCGGTCGCACCGTTTCCATAAATGTTTCACCCTCTTTCCACAAGTGCTTGCGCTCCCGTGGCGTCTGTCGTTGCTATGCAACCATGAACATAGACATGCCTGGAAAAATGATCCTCGCCTACATTTGAAATAACAAATTTGCATGCGCGAAAAACGCGATTTGTGAACGATCCCTTATGGCAACCTGACATTAGCATAACCTCTCGTCAGTTGAGCAGGTAGTCGGGGGAGGAGTAATGTCAGCCGTTTGGAGATATTTTAAGATAAGCAATGATGATAAAAGTAGAGTAGACAGTAAACTATGCTCTGCTAAATTGTCAAGAGAAGGGGTGAGAAATAGCCTAGCTCCTTAAACACAAGCAATTTGATTATACAAGGCCTATTTACTTTGTTACAGTCAGAGAATGAAAAACATCTGATGAAAATAAAACATTGTATGGTATTATTAAGTACTCATATTGGTACTTGGTATCGTATCGGCAAGTACCCAAATGTAAGTAGGCCTGCTTGTACTGAAAAAAAGTGGTACCAATTCTGATTCTCTGTTGACAACCTCTCACGCTGAACTTGCACAACAGAGCCGATTAGCTGTTTTCAAAGCTCTCCTGCAGGAGGGAGGGTGAAGCACATGTGTGTGTACGAGTGGAATACAGTCGCTGTACGAGGAGGAAAAGCGTGAGAGTGGAATACAATGATTCCGATAGCAACCCCACCCTCTGCACCACGTGAGGCCACTTGTTATGATTCAACACGCAGCCTTTGCACAGGAGCTCAGTCAACGGCTAAAGGTTCAGAGAAAACACCAGCCAAAACCTGAAGCTGTCACAGAGCTTCAGAGAATCACAGAGATTTATAAACGCAGATTTCATCATAAAAAATTCTGAATAATAAATTAATGCCAAATGACTTTATAACGGATCAGAACTAGGAAATTGCTAAACATGGGATACTTTAACAAACTCATGAAATAGCTTTTAGTCCATGTCTGTTAGATTTGAGCCTATATACTAGTGAAATCCTAAATTGACAAAAAGACAAGTATATATTAATTGTCTTCTAGCAAAATGGACCAAAAATATTTAAACACATTTTAACACTTTACGTCCTTTCCCATTCATCAATTGTTTGCAAAGAAAATTGATAGAATTTACGTATTTTGAAAGCGTCTTCATCGCTTTCATTCACGGTACAAGTTGTCAAATGTGATGTAATTTAAACTGAATGTTATTTTCTGAACACCATTTTAATCAAAAACATCTCGCCCTTACTTTCCTGTTTTAACAGGAAACACGCCAACACAGGGGAAAAATCAGCTCTAACAATTTTATGGGAGTTTTTGTGATAAGAGACAGTTCCACGGCAAAAATAAAAGACAGATAAAGCACAGATATTCTTGATGATGTACCCAAAAGTGCATTCAAATCCCCTCAGATTAGGGAACCATGGATTAGGATTTTTAAATTACTGCTGAGGGAAACCTCTTGAGTTTTATACCTACACAATTACAGCAAAGACCGCAGTACATTTCTCACACAAAAAAAGAAAAAAAAAGGAAATCCAGGCTCAGATTGTGCACATTCAAAGGCATGAAAATCACCATGGAGATGATTTCCCAGAGAGCCACACGCTGTTGAGGTGACAAAGCCTCTTCATTTCTAATACAACATTTTCATACCCACCAAAAAGTTACATCTTTTAGCTTGCGCACCTCATTGAACACAAAGACTTGAGTCTCCGATGCCCTGAGAAATCAGAGTTAAAGTTCATTTAATGCAGTATGTGATTATAATCCAGCAGTAAGCAGCACTGGGTCACATCTAATGTTCTCTAACAGCACTGAGTGTAAAATTATACAAGATGAAGTTTTGCACACAAGAACACTATTTGCCTACAAACGCTACATAGCCACTGCCTCCACTAACAGTTATTTATCAGCAATTGTGCATCATAAACATTATGCAAACATGCAGATAGACTTACAAACATAACATCAGACCTAAAGCTCTATATAAAGTCAACAAGTGTAAATGGTTGCCAAATTAGCACTATTATATATTAAATACATTTGGTTAGATGCTTCAACCATGAGGAAGAGAGAGTGAGTCTGCATACACAAATATTTTCCCACGTCCACAAGTGACACTGAACTATCACCTGCTGGGAACAATCAGGTTAAGAGAAGATACTACCATGGGAAAACCTGATTTGATTACTCTTTCACGTCACCTTTACCCTGAGCTACACATTATATGCTGAAAGAATATGCTGACTGTGTCACAATCTGTGTCACAATCTTTAAAGGTATACCCTCTAGACGCTAATCCATTCTTGATGCACAAATACTAGAGATTGAGGAATGTTTATTTGTTTTATGCTTAATTGTCCAATAAACAACTTGCAGAACTTAAATGTAATAATTTCTGCTTTTAGATCAACTAATATCTAAATCATTCGTCATTAGCTTCTGAACAGCCTGCTTTACTTGACTAATACTGTACATTAGGGTTGTCACAGTACAAAAATGCGTTTTCAAATGCATCCACTTTGGAGAGCGTTTTCAAAAAGCTTTGTTTTCGTTAATAAAATGACCAAAACGGAGAGAAAAAGATGCGTTTTCAAACAAAAACATACTAGTGTGGACAAGGCCTAATAAACAGAAAGCAAAAGAAGAGCCTCTCAATAAAGCACAAGCTTATTGAACTCTGCAATCTCGCGAAAACTCCCGTTATAAAAAAAGGTGTCTTAATTGTACAATGAATCTCTTATTTACATCATGTTTACACTTTGTTGGTTATAACGAAAGGATTTACTAGCGTGCGACTCGCATTGGACAAAACAAAACATTTTGGGTTTTCAGCGGATTCTGACTAAAGCCCATGTATACTGTTTTTTATGCGATACAGTCCAACATGTAGCCTTTCAAAGTATACTCCACTTGACAGTGTGCAAACAGAGGCGGTTGACACATGCGCTCTAGAAATGTTCATCTTCGTCCAGAGTTTCAAATTAGTTCACATTTATTTGTATAGTGCTTTTCACCATACTTATCATTTGCCAGTGGTGTCTGTGCTATTTTTCTCCAGAAGTTATTAAATGTCTGTATTCTGTTACGGCTATCTTGTCAATGCGGGCGTATGTTGTTTTTGAGGTCTGTGGGAAGCAGGACGAGGACGAGGCAGAGGGCCGTGAGAACGGGGAGAAGCCGGTCGCGTGATTAATAAATGAGCGTCACCTGCGCGCCGCACCGGTCTCGGGTTTCTCACGGAGGAGCTTCGGAAGCATAAAAGGAGGAGCGATGACAGTAAAGGAAGAGAGAGGACCAGGCCTGGACTATTTTAAGTTGTGTTGTGTTTATGTGTGTGTCTTTTTAGTTTAGCCTATATGATTAAAGTTGTCAAATGTTCACCGGTTCCCGCCTCCTTTTTCCCTGATCCTTTAACTTCGTTACACAGTCTTTGGTATTTTGTTGTTGTTCCATCTCTTTAGTTATATTTTCTCCTGTGAAACAACAACCTGCCACTTTTTGGGACAACTGATTAGTGCAAAACAAATTCATTGCGCAAAATACATGCAGCTACAAATCTCGGGCAGAGGATGACGAAGATGAACATTTCTAGAGCGCATGTGTCAACTGCCTCCGTTTGCACACTATCAAGTGGAGTATACTTTGAAAGGCTACATGTTCGACTGTATATACACATAAAAAACAAAGTATACATGGGCTTTAGTCAGAATCCGCTGAAAACGCAAAATGTTTTGTTTTGTCCAATGCGAGTCGCACGCTAGTAAATCCTTTCGTTATAACCAACAAAGTGTAAGCATGATGTAAATAAGAGATTCATTGTACAATTAAGACACCTTTTTTTATAACGGGAGTTTTCATTATTCTAGTGACGAAAATTAAGTATTCTGGAATCTAAAGCCAGAGACGTTTGCTTTGCTAGATAATCATTTCCATAATCTTTTGTTTTGTATTGTTTTTTGCCTTTTCAGCCATGGAATGGGCATCCAACACTTGCCAAAACGGTTGTCACAGAGCCAATCTTAGCCAGTGTGAGACACATGGGAATGGAATCACAAGGCTTTAGTAGGGAGGGGACAGTGAGGGCCATGCAACTGTTTCTGGAGGACATGACAGATGCAAATACAGGAAATGATGGCAGGCCTAATTTTGTTCCTCCATTCTCTTAAAAACACTGCGCTGATGGGTGAAAGTCTTGGTTTTTATATTTCGGAATCAAATGTGTTACATTAAACCATTCAGTTGCCCTATTACAAACAATTGCCTTATGCATCTTCTCTTAAAGCTCAAATAATCTTATGAAAGATGTCATCTTTTAATCATCTTATCTTGTAACTTTTTAGTTTTAATCATATTAAAAACAATATTCCATTTCCATTTAATATCTTAGTAGGTGCTTCATTAAAAAGCAAATTACAAACGAGCAACATCGCAATGTTTAATAAACAGAGGAAGCTACAGGAAGTATGAAGACTTCATAAACACTATCCATATTCAAACATGAAAAGTTTTATGTAACAGGAAGATGCGATGCCACATGCAAAACCATCCCTACTACAATCCCAGAAAACCAAGATGATAAATTATGCATGTAATAAATGACTAAGCTAGTTAAACACACTTGCTTATTTATTAAATATACAACAAGGCACTTTTTAAGTCTGCCCAGAATCTCCAAATTTGAACTGTAAACACACCCAAATCCCAAATGACTGTGATATTAAAACTGACAATGAAAGAACAGCAGAGTCCATCCTTGCACTACTACTCAGGATAGAGGCACAAAACAAATCCTGAATCCAAATGCAGCCCAAATGCATACAATTACGCTTCTTCTCTTTTCAAAATGCATATTTTCATGCATGCATCTATGAGCTAATGAGGTGACGTTAAGAGAAATAGACTGATAATCAGAATCTGTCCATTTCAACGTCTGGTCTACTGATTTACGACATAATACGTGTCTCCAAAAATATACAGTAGCACCAGCAGAACCCTTCAATTATCCCACTGCACATTCTACTGTAAACAACAGTGTTTCACAGGTAAAGTAACCAGCTTATCTAATGAGCTGTTTAGTGTTTACATACATTATTCCTTACATAACTCATTATCAAGTGAGAAATGCGAAGCATTTTAAACTTAACATCCCTAGCCAGCCACAGCCCAAAACAAAAAGATAAATGATTGGCAATCTAATGAAATTCTCGATAGTAGATCTGCACATTGGTGATTTGAAAAAAGAAAAAGAAAATCAGTACGGCTGTAAAACAGTAAAAATATTAGGTGATCTAGTTACTATACAGTATGCCAGTGAATAAAATGTGACAATAGAAGCAGACTTGCAAATCGGCTGTCACAATTGGTTGGAGGACTAGACGATTACGTCATCACTGGCTCTTCGACACTCCCGCTGATCTTAGGAGTTTGTGCTCATAAAGGGGGTGCTTGTAGGGGTTCTCCTATGCACTGTCCACTTCTTCCTAATCACCCTCTAAAGACCAAAACAACCCTAATCTAGGCTTTTATTGTGTCACATCAGCAGGTGCTTCGGGGGCTCAATATCACTTATGCATGAATTATTAAGGGCCAAAGAATATTCTCAGAGCCTATGGGGGTTTCCAGTAAATCAGCAGGAGAGACCCCCGACCTGATGCTTTACCCCCAACCCCCTTCATTCAAAGCATTCATGCACTGCCCGCCTAAAAACACTAATTCCCTACCAAAAGTGGCTTGCAATCCAATGCATCTGCAGGTGCCAAAGTGCATGCATGTACTCAAGAAAACCAATGCTTGTTAAACACCTCATTGATCGCGCGATTGTTTGCATCGAAAACACGCTGATCTAATATTGAAGCAAAAATAGTCATGCATGCTCATGCACCAGAATGACAACATGCATGACATTCAATGACGCTTGCGTTTTAAATATCTGAAAACATACACCGTGCAAATAAATGCACAACCATCGGTGCATTTCAAGTTACATCATTTATATCTAGTTTCTGCCATGTTATCACATCTACAAAAACATTTTTATGTTCATTACATTAACGTACCGTCTACAACCTCATGCAACATCATCATCATCCCGCACTATTATGCAGCTGGTCTGATCTAATCTGACAGTTTTGCATGCAGCTCTGCTACAAACTGCAAGCACCGATTTTTCCCCTGTAAATGACCGGCTCGTGCACGATAAGAAACGTTTTAACGTACAACGAAAAGGCCAATGCAATGCTAAACAGCAACAGGGACCCAGCTAAAAGTGCTCACATCTCATTCATACCAAAATATTTGTGTTTACTTCACCTTTATAATAGGCATAACCTGTAATTAACTGACTCAAAAATACACGAATTAAGTAATAATAAACCTAATGTCGAGATTCAGTCGTTCCAGAGCCACTTGGTGATTTAAAAAAAAAAAAAAAGATAATTTATGACAGATCAAGCGCACGTTTCTTCACTATAACAATCTCGCGTGTTGGGGGAATGAATCTCGCGGCACGGACAGCCAGGAGCGCGTGCGGCCTGTGCTCGCTCGCGGCTCCGGGGACTCACCTCAGTCGGTTGGCTAATCTCGAACAGGTCGAGCCGGTTGGCGTTCCAGTGGTTGATGATGTCGGCGAGTTTCCGCCGCTCCTCCTCTCGGCTCCCCGACATTCTCAAATCCCGACTAATTCTAGTCAAGCCGGAGAGAGAAAGAATCTGCCGTTTCCCCTCGTCGATTCGGTTTTATCCACTCAAACTGGCTTCTAATCCGACGACCTGAAATAAAAGTAAATCTGTTACACCCAGAATCTGGGCTTTCAAACGCGGTTTCTGTGGTGAGTGTCGCTCTTTCCCGCAGTCGCCGGTTAATGCACCTCAGCTCTATCGTCAACCGCTTCTACTGTTTCCGCGTTCCCTGCTCTCGTTTCGTTTGTCTTATCGCGCTCCGTGCGCGCTCCCTATGGCAAAGCAGTGGGACTGACTGGAGCTGTGCGCGCGCCCCCTATACTCCACACAAAATTCATGAAGGACGCTTACGGATACGCGCATAGCAACAAATAATGAAAGACACATCTCGAGCCAGGCACTTATTCAAAATACTTTATTGTGTTCGCGGATGTCGTTTGATTAAATTGTACAGGCATATTTAAGATTTTCCGACGTGATAAAATAAAATAAAATAAAATAAAATAAAATAAAATAAAGATAGATAGATAGATAGATAGATAGATAGATAGATAGATAGATAGATAGATAGATAGATAGATAGAATGTCAGACAGACAGAGATAGATAGAGAGAGAGATGCATTTGGTGGCCACAAGGCTGCTCAGTCAAACAGCATCATTATAGACCTGACATGACCAGCTGTGCACATCTGCAAAGCAATCAGCTCAATGAAGCAGGATGATCCACCATATAAAACTAATTCAATATGAGCCTGTTACATCATCATAGAGCCCTGTTCCTTTGTGCACCCAAAAAGTACTCATTTCAATACAATGCACTGCAATTCTGAAGTTTGCAAAGACCTTTTTAAATTAGTGGGGCTTTCGGTTTTCAAACCCCTTGGCAATAAGTATTAAACATTATGTAACTCGTCCTGAACCATTTGTAATATGAATGAGACCTGAAATTTTGTGGCTCATCTGAGTGATCTGACTTACCTAAAATGTGAAATACTTTGGTTAATAAATGAAATGGGTAACATGTTAACACAGCACAATGACCCTAAAAAAAAAAGGCAGACAAAACCAAGACAAAAAGCATCTCTCATTTACATTTTGTCTGGTCTCAGTTTTCCACTGCTGGAAGATTCTGTCTAGCGCTGCACTTTGGTGGTCTGGAGAGCCAGACATCAATTGTCCATTTGAAGGGCAAATTAAAGAGAAGATAGATTGGCAAATAAATCATCATTTGCTATCTAACTGATATGTGCTTTATGAGTCAGCGTTCTTTGTGGCAGCTTTCTTCACCTCAATCTTATTTCATATTGACGCAGATTCTGGGGCAGAAACTGACAAAGCACAAATGGAAAGATCTTATTAAAAGTGCTGTAAGTGATTCTTTTGAATATGATACATGAAATATATCTACTACCTGACTAATATCACTGCTGGAAATCAGAAATAATAATCTGTAATATTTATGATTCATATGCCCAAGCAACTGTTACACTAATAATTAATTTTGTAAGAAGGTTTTTTTTTTTTTTCCTCTATTGCTTAATCATGATCTTACAACTTGTAAATAATTATTTATTTTACCTCTATTTTACACGCGGTGATATATAGTGGTGAGGTCATGGGTAACAATAAGTAAATCAGTGTCTCAAGCTGCAATATCTGTGGTAGAAACAGGAAGCTTGTGAGAGCCAAAGCAATATGGTTTCCTGCAGCGGTCTCTTTTTAACACCGCTTTCATTTTCTCTCCCTACATACACACACACTCACTTTAAAGCTGAAGTTTAAGACTGAACTTTGAACTCAGAAATGTTTTTCTACAGACATCTGAAAGCACTTAGAGGATCTTTATATCTGCAACCTTCTTCTGTGATAAGAATATAATACTGTTCAGAAAGGCATACTGAGAGAGTTGCTGTAAAAGCAGAGGAATGTTCACGCTGCAGGGTGGAGGGGGAAGGAAGGTGCAACGAGGGCAACATGGAAACATCCTGCATCCTGATCCCTCCTGCTGAATCTCATATATTATCTCATTACATTCATGTAGGCAATTAAGCATCACTGACATCAGAAAGACAGACAACGCTGTATTGTCATGCCAGGTCTTATAATTGGAAGTTATACACTGCCCGGCCTAAACAAAAAAGTCGCTGTTTGGATTTAAATGCTTACGAGTCTATGATTGGATCATTATTGCTGTGATTATTATATTTATAGCATGTTATTGACAACAGTTCTTATAACCCTAATTGATGGAGTGTGTAGCTTTTAATTTCATTAAAGAAAATTATTAAATTCATTGAAAGTCTTGACCAAAAATGGCTCCAATAGACTCTTAAGCATTTGCATATCATATTATGTAATTGTGGTCAGAGTCATTTTTTTCTTTTCTTTGTGATAATGCAATGAAACATGCCAAATTGTGCAGACATAATTTTTGGCCAGGCTATTATACAAAGAAATTATGTACACATGCTAAAGCAAGAGAGAACCAATGAGATATTAATAACTGATTATGTTAGTAAATGTATGCTTTTTGCAAAATGTATGCTATATTTGCATTTTGTTTCGCATAATAAAATAAAACCTATAGCTGTAGTTTGCAAAATAATTTTGTCAAATAAATATCTTAACCAAGTTTAATGTTTTGTTTTTCCTTACTGTATATATACATATAAATATATAAGGAAATATATAAATATTTATATATAATATTAGATTTTTTAATCAAACTTACAAAAATTGTATGAGCAATAAGTTATAACAAACAACGTATTTCTAAATTGCTCTAACTCTTTTAATAAGTTATACAATATTTAAATAATTTAAGTCAGTTTAATGTAATTTAAGTAGAAAATACTTAAATATCTAAGTTGATTGTACTAAAAAATTTAAGGCAGCAACTTTTTTTATACAGTGTATCCTCTCTTGGACATCACTTTTGGCCACTGCTGTATATATTAAAATGCATATATTGAGCAAAACTATTCCAAAACTTTAATATACTATATTTATAAACAGTAAAAGAGTTTTGCTCAATGGAAATTTTCTCTAAAAAAAAAAATCTTACTGAATATTTCACTGGATGTAAAACTGGTTGTGAATGATATTACTGTAAATGTGTGGTGCTTTTCTTACTTGTAAATCCTGGCAAAATACAAAGTGGTGAATATGAAGTTAGGAACTCAGCATCTTGAGAAAAGTTACTCTTTAGGGACAAAAAAAATGAAAGCAGCTGTAACTAAAAATGACACACCCTGAGCTTCTCTGAAATATCATCCATGATTTAATAAACTCTTTTTATATCCACGCTTGCACACAACGGTAATGCATCACTTCCACATTAAATATTTCATGGAACCAGATAAACATATTGTGCATTTCAAGTAAAAATAGTACAAGCATAAATGCATTCATCTGCTTTAAAAAAATTGTATTGTGCAAAACAGCAATTTTAAAGATAAAACTGTGTAGTAGAAGTAGTTTGCAGAAGTGTAGATCATTATTAAGGTTAATAGGCATTTGAACACTCAAAAGTTGGTCTGATAATCATCAAACATTGAACTGTCTTTGCTGAGCACCACCTCAACTTGTGTTGCTCAGCAAAATCTGTATTGACAGAACTGTCTGTTTCCACTGACATGTCATACTGTAGGCCCATATGGCCAGAGTGCCACTTTCTTCATATCATAGGAGATGAACTGCATGTGGAAGTTCTAACATTTGCACAGAACAACCCATGCTAAAGAACACGAGATATGCACAAAGCAGTGGCCATTAATGCAGTCAATGTGAAATGTTGTCAATCCATTTTACATCCATAATGGGACATATTTATGAGGGAAACAGACTATTCTGTGAGAAAAATAAGATTTTTAAATCATAATGACTCATTTACAATAACACCAGACATTTGTATTTTACCTCCAGGTGCTTCAAGATATGCATGCCTTACCCAGAGCCAAAAGTGTCTAAATGGACAACACAATAAGAAACATCTCTGCTTTGTCTCACTGATCCACCCAGCCCATCTGTAAGTCATTGAACTCAAACCCAATGGGACTAATTACCCACCATCTTGCACGTACAT
The DNA here is from genome assembly GCF_949319135.1 of Squalius cephalus. Lineage (NCBI taxonomy): Eukaryota > Metazoa > Chordata > Actinopteri > Cypriniformes > Leuciscidae > Squalius > Squalius cephalus. The sequence goes on along the minus strand of NC_137133.1, from coordinate 31,753,081 downwards.
CACATTTTCACTGAGAGAAACCAAGGCTGAATCTTACATACTGTAAGGTGACAGACATCAAGCTCTATTTCAAGGCCTAAAAGATCTGAAATGAAACTTAATTCATACTTGGTGTCAATGCAGTTATGTTGTATTTAACAGTATGGAGGAATGTGTTGAAGCATTTGACATAGTCAGCATATTCTGCAGAACTTTAATTACATGTTCATCCTGCTTTAGTTGGCAGAGAGCAATATTTGTAGTTTTATGTCAAATTATTTCACTATTGTAAACTTAAGCTTTGTACTGCTCTACATTTTGTCATTTAACATATACTGTGATATGCCTTAACATAATATGAAAACCACCCATTTTTACAAGATAATTTGATTGCTATCATCTTACCAAAGTGCACAAACAATACAGCCAATAGCAAACAACAGCACATGCAAAGTCAAATGGAAAATAACAATGTACTTTCTGGACTATACAACTGAACTATAGTAACCTAACAGGGAACGTTCTGACAAGGTTCTCTCAAAGTTATGAGCAAATTCTTTGTGTTCATTTAATGTTCAAGTTATCTGGTTATGTGTTATCTGGTTTTTAATAATGTTCTCAAAATTTTAAAAGCACAAAAATGTTATTTATACATAGTAGATCATGAAATGTTTTATTTTGAAACGTATTAGTTGGATGGTTATATAATGTTTTTGAAATATAAGAGAACAGTCAAGTCAAGTCAATGTAACTGGTCCTACTCGACCTGCTTCGTACCGGGGTCTCCGGTGTGGGATGCGGGCGTGCTAACGAGGACGCTAAAGACCGCAGCTGCTAGCATCAGTTGCTAATGCGCCTCTTGAGGCCAGGGGAGTAAGGTTTACGCACAGCTCTTACTGGCCTTTGTCCATACTCAGCCACCTAAACCTCACTCCCACCCGGGTCACGGCACCAAATTTAACCGGTCCTACTCGCTCCGGGTGGGATTCGAACCGGGATCTCTGGCGTGGGAGGCGGGGGCCCTTTTGAGACCAGGGGAGTGAGGTTTACATACACAGCTCTTACTGGTCTACGTCCGATACATCAAGTCACTTTATTTATATAGCGCTTTATACAATACAATACAATGCAGCTTTACAGTGATAATAAAATGATTCAATGATGTTTATTTTGGCTGTACAGCCGCTCTAAAAGAAAATAGTGTCATTGTTCAGCTGAAGTCAGTTCAGTGTTGATTCAGTTCTGTTGTAAAGATCATCAATTAATAAATTAATTTCATCTATAAAGCAGTTCTGCAGAAAACAGTGATGTCATTGACCAGCTCAGTTCAGTTATCATCAAATAGTGTCAGTGCAGTCAAATCAGTAATATTGTTGAATATTAAGTGTCCCCAACTAAGCAAGTCAGAGACACCAGTGGCAAGGAACCCAAATTTCATTAGATCACTGAATTCAAAAGTAACATTATGTTCAGAGAACATTCAGAAATAACGTTTTCATAACCTAATGGGAGAGTTAGCAAAATGTTCTTATATTTGTTAGCTGGGAACACAAATACACAACATCCAAATTTACAGCGAAATATAAACCTACAATCAACTTTAAATACCAAAAACCAGTTTCAAACTTTTAGTCCAATGAATGCTGAGTAACCCGCAACGCCACAATACTGTTTAGTTTCTAACACAGAATTCGCATTCATTTTTAGGAGTGGCCCTCAAGGCCTGTTGGGAAAACATGCAGTTTACACAGCTGTCCCACACATCCTAATCATGATGAATATTTCCATCGCACTGGAAACTGCCTTCAGTTCTTCCTTTAGTGCTGTTTAGGGGCAAATCCAACTTTAGCAATACACTAATGTCTGGAATACATTATGAGGGGAATAATTACAGCTAGAATGTTGCAGTTCACTGATCATTTTCTATGATTCAATTTTCTTTATTTTCCAAATACAAGAACACAAAGACAATGATAATAACTAAAAACTAACTGTAAAGCTATTTTAGGCAAATTTAGCGTGGGAGAATATTCAATAAAAAATATATAAGGTTACCACAAATGACACTATGCTGGAATTAGTATATATATATACTGAAAAAAATGATTCGTTAAATTTAATAAAAAAGATTATCGTAAGTGGTTGCATTCAATTGATTTGATCTACATTTAAACAAATGCATTAAGTTGAACTAAAATTGATTAAGTTCAACTTAATGCATTTGTTTAAATGTAGATAAAATAAATTGAATGCAACCACTTACAATAAAAAAAGTGATTAAATTCAACAATAATTTTTTTCAGTGTATATATATATATATATATATATATATATATATATATATATATATATATATATATATATATATATTATCAACTATAATTCATAGTTGGTTTGTAAGTCTAATTAATATTATTATTTTATGCATTTTAAGGCCTTTTTTCCCGGAATTCAGTAGCCTATTACACTAGGTTTTTTCATTTCCATATACAGTAAGGTCACAACTTTCTACTTTTATATGTTTAAACAACATTTTTCCTACCCCTTTTAAACCAGTGACTTTCCAAGACTCTGCCATTTGTTTGTGTTCACTGGATTTTTAAAAATCATTTTTAGCCAAATATAATTCAACAAGTATTATATGTTATTGCATGGAATATGTTTTTTTATTTGTTTTTTTATATAAAACAAAGGAGCAAAAATGTAATTAAAAATGATGAAAAACTTTAGTGACCACCACAACAAATACATCTTTCTTTAAACATAAATAATTTTTACCTGAAATCTTGATGTTGGAATAAAGAAGCTCATATTCATGACATATAAACTCTTTAGTCAAAAAAAGCTCCCGGTATTTCCCATTTTCTGTGTAAATGCTGCTGATTTAAAAGCCACGGACTCATTTGTCAGGTCCATAGTAGTACCCGATCAAATTTTCAAGGCTGATTGTAAAAACCTTCAGTGTTGAGGTAAGGTTGCGCAGACTTGCTAAGCTAACAACCAAATGGTCGCCAAATTAGAGCAGCACTCCAGTAACTGACACAAATTGCCAGCTCTTGGCCTGCGAGATAGCGTTCTGCCGGCACAGCTGTGTTTGATATTACTGCGGCTTTACAGTGAGACAGCAGAGGCCTCGGCGCCCACAGAGCCAGAGGAAGTCTTCAGGGGAAGAGTCTGCTCTCTACAGCTCCTTTTCAACCCACTTATTCAGTGCAGATAGAAGCGGTGGGCAGTCGCCTCCAGTCCCTGAGGATGAGCTCTGGCACGGAATGCCGTTTCCGTGGCGATGGCTTGGCAATGGGGAAAGCTTCACCTCATTGAGCCTCGGTGCTTGTCAAGTGGCAGACGTCTCCGCATCTGCTTAGCCGTCTACACAAAAACAGAGAACCTTTTATGAGAGGCTGCTCCACGCTGATATAATTCAGTTTACATGCGACAAACAATAAGTTTCTGCTCTTGCATTCAACTGATGTCTTTTGAACGGGTCTGAAGAGGACCACCAGTGTAAACCATAAAACATGACGAGGGGACGATTCACGAGCATTAAGTGAATAAGAGATGCCTTGAAGTTGCACCTGTTAATTGCATTTACCATAGCAACCGGTGCAACTTCTGCATCTGTGGTGTAGGCTATAAGAGAGAGTTTCCACCCACACGCACACACTCAAGCAGAGCTGAAAGAAATTCATCTAGAAAAGCACCAACTTGCAGAGGGTTTACAGTTTATTAGTTTACTGTAACAGCCACAGACATTAAGGTTTCACTTATTTGGCAAACTGAATTGCTATTTCAGGCTTTTCCATCTGAGACAAGCTAATTTTGAGCTGATTTGTCTGAAGTAGAAAATGCGCAGTGTGTTGCATATCAAAGAATTCGTTTCTCGCTGAAGGTCTGATAATGCAGAAACGGCTGTCTAGACAGTGTTCAGATACACTGGGGGATCTCTCATTCAGAATGTATGATTGAAGAGTTCAGCCAAACCAGGGATTGATGCTTTCAAGCTTCAAAAAATTATGCAAAAGCACCATATCAGTAAAGTGGTCAGCATGACTAATGCACTATATTCTAAGTCATGTGATTGATTTGTGTGAACACACCAGATTTTATTATTAACTGACGATTTAGCAACTGAATTATTGAATCAGTGAGTTGAACTTAAGCATCAAATGAGTCCAATTCATAAATGAATCATTCAGACTGGTTTTTCAACTGTGGATGAACCAATTCATTTGATTCATTCACAAATCAGAGATTGCTACTTCTTTCATAAACTCTCAAAGGCCGCATTTACATTACATGATTCATTCAGATTTTTTCCTCCCACATGGCACAGATCAGATATGACCCATGAACGTGTAAGCAGGAAAAAAGCACATGGATTCTGATATTCCCAGATTGGTTTCAGGCCTCATTCATGTGGAAATAAATCTGATATGAATCGAATACATGCATTTGTGTCTGCCATGTAAGCGGACAGATCAGATATTCCCCTGTCAATGTGAGTCTTACATAATTGAATAAGTGATGGTGTGCGAATTAGCCTAGGTTAACTCAGGATGTCAAGATTTTCAACAAATGACATTTACTTTACTTTATTTTACTTTACTTTATTATTAATATATAAGAACTTAAAGGAACAGGTCACCAGAAAATGAAAATTCTGTTGTCATTTACTCACCTTCATTCCAAACCTTTTTGACTTTTGTTCTTCTGTGGAACATAAATATATGTGTATTGAAAAACATTGAAGTCCAAAGAGCATTGTATAAAACTTTCGTTGTATGGGAAAAAACGAACAAACACTGAGGCATTTGTCAAAATACAGTAAATTCGTTCCTGTTACTGTAAGCCAGGTTAAATAAATAATGACAGAATTTTCATTTTTGGGTGACCTATCACTTTAAGAGAAAGTGTTTTACATTTGTAATGGGGCATCCCACTGACAAGTCTATGCAATTATTCACAACTCTTGGTTTTCTCCATTAGAGGTCGATGGTTGGCAGATTAACTAAATCTCTAAAAACTAAAGTCCTCTGTCACTGTGCTGCCCTGGAATGTAGCGTTTGTATTTTGTATTCATGGTCCACAAATGCTGCCCTGGCACTGCTAAACAATTCTGAATTCTGAAAATGATCATACATGATATACAAAGCAAAAAGAAGTAATCTTTTATAGATAAAATGTGAATTATTTTTATCTGTGTGATTCGAAATAACACATTACTCATGCTGCGAATATAAATTCTGTGCGTGATAAAATATTCAGGGTAAAAGAGAGACTGACACTTTTAGAAGATGCTAATGGTAGTGCTTTGAATTTTTGCCTCAATAATAGGTTCCCACTGGCTGTTACTTCTCTTTACAGTCAGCAGACAAAAGAAAGCTTGAGGAACACAAATTTCCCACAGTTCCTTTTCCCAATAGCTGCTGCGAGCGTCGACTGTAATTTGTCAGACCAATTAAAAGGCCATTTTGGGAAGTAAGAAGGTGCAGAAAGCCATACTCTTTTCTCTAGACCGAGCTGAAATAAAGCTGTCGAGACTGTGTGCTGTGAAGAGGAGCGTACGAAAAAGGGGGAAATGAATAATTCATGATAGTTTTTTGTCACAGTTAAACTCCTTTTCTGTCTTAGTTCTTTCAGCCTGACCTTGACACCACTCATTCAGCAGAAAATCCGGTATTTAACGCCTCACACATGATCGCTAATATGTCTTCTGTCTATGTCATTCACGCAGCCCCCTATCTGACTCAATTCTGAATCACACATGAACAGAAAAAGCCATTGTAAGTTTGTCTTATCATCACTATCACAGTTATGATGAGGTGTTTGAGACAATGGGTTTTGTTTGAAATACATGCAGTTGAGCGGTATTCGCTCTTTAAAAAATTCTGAATGAATGCTTATAAAATTTTAATTTGGAAACAAATGGTATCAAGAATTACATTAGAATTAAATTACACTGATTTATTTTTTTAAATGATTATTTAATTATAATTTCAATTTATCCAGTAAGATAATAGCCTGTTTTATTCATGTTTGAGGGCTTTTGATACGTTTTATTTGCGATGCATTATTTTCCTTTAGGAATAAAAGTAGGGGTAAACCTACATTTGAACTTACCTACAAGTCTCTATGGATACAGACAGCTTTTAGCCCATGTTAATTTATTTTTGTGGTCAGTTCCCACACACTGTAAAGTAGAACACGTTTGACACTACCAATTGGAAGATTCTGTTTAAACGTTCAATCATTATTTGCACGTGCTTTAAATTTGTGATTGTTGGCAGCGAGTTCCGTAAACCGATTAATTTATTCAAGTAGCCTAACTATAAAGTTACACATTACTTTTAAATTTACAATAAAATATCCAGTTACTTTTTCAAATAAATTATGTAGGTAATTTCCTTTCCCCCATGTATTGACTGACAGCTCTCCTGTCCCCATGTTGAGATAAATCGTGAGTAAGTGCAGAGGCCTTGTGTGCACTGTGTGAACATGATGCTTATTGTAGTAAATGTGAACATGCATTTACTCATCTCGCTTGCACAAAAAATTAAAAGCAAAATCAGAATTTAACGCAAACCTGCAATATGTCAAATTACACAATTATACTTTATGTATTTAATCTCACTTTATTAACAAATGTCTTTGGTGGTGACCTTCGATGACTCAATTCAATCAATCATACTGAGAAAAATGACTGAAGAGGCTGCATCCAAAATCGCATACTTCCCTACTATATAGTAGGCAAAAAACAGTAGGCTATGTGACAGAAGTAGTATAAAAGAGTAGGCAAAAAGTACCCGGATGACCTATTACTTCCGGTGAGATTCTGAAGTGTGTAGGCTATATGATGGACACTTTACTATCCCATGAGACCACGAGAGATGATTTGTGAATGGCAGTGAAGCGATGCAATCAAACACTTGGTGGGTCACATGATAATGACAACATGGCAGATGTAGTACGTCTAGATTACATTCACTCATACTATATAGAACATACTTTTTTAGCGGTACCCTCAGGTGTGAATTCGCATGTAAAACAATGAATTTAAACAATGAGTAACGCAATATTGTAACGCATTACTTTTAAAAGTAACATTGCTACAAATGAACAATGACCCTCCTTTGCCCACGAAATTTCGTCGAAGTTTCGCTAATGTGACCGTGACTTTATAGCGACATCATATAAGAGACAAGTATTAAATATAACCAGTAGTATTTTTTTTGTGTGTGCTTGATTTGTGGACAGACGAAACAAATTTAGCCCCGGTCAAAACTTTACAAAACAAAATCATTTTGAGGCTTGAAGTCCGATTTAGCCCAACAAATGGAAAACCCTCATCCTCTCCCTTCCTGTCTTTCTCTCTTTTGGGAAGATGAGGTTAGGGGGAAACAGGGAGGACTGGTGGTGGTGAAGCACACACATGTCATCGTGAGCCGTTTCAATTTTGCTAAATAAAGACATTTTTGTAGGGTGTCAGCATCTCTGTGCCATTGTGCATTGTGCTGGGACCAGCAACAGAAAATGCCCTCCAGATCTACATCCACATCAGCAAACAGCAAACAATGGGCACTGCGAATGACTCACGCCTGTCATCGGTAGCTATCAGCAGGAAAAACCCGTCTGGCCTGCTGAATCACAAAGAAAACAAATGAGGTTGTGTGGGTCATGGAAATCTGGTGGCAAATGCCTAAATGTAACAAGCACCAGCGCCTCCTAGCATTAGAAAAGACACCATGCACTCATCTATCTAGTCTATTAACAGTTCATGCTTTCTGTTGAATGTCTCCAGTCACAATGACTCCAGTAGGAAGTTTCTGAATCAGTACAAAATCTTTTTAAAGGCAACATGAGTCTATTTACAGTACATTCTTATTGCAATTTCCACTTGCAATGTTTCATTCTGAATAAAACAAAAAAAAAATTAAAATGTCTTTAAACCAGTTTTTAATTCACAATTGATAAAATCACATTTTCCCCTCATTAAACATCCTGATTCACTAGAAATACATCACTTTACAAATGTAAAATGATTTGCACATATCTCACTTGTCTATTGTCTCAGCTGTCTGATATCTCAGTAAAAATGTTTTAACTCTATACTGTCAATAATAGTGTGTCCATTTTTATTTCTCCAAAGGAATTTTGGAAGAAACATCTGAGATATCTTGATACCTATATTAAATAGACTGTAACTCCATTAAGTTTGACGAGCTGTGAATGAGCAACTAGGGAGCAATAAAAATTCCTCCAGGTAAGCAAGTGTATTTATATATTTATATTTCAGTCTCTCAGTTGGTCGTCCCATGGAGAGTGTTTTAACTGCCTCGAGGATAAGACGGATACACTGCTGCATGAATGTCTGGCATTCCTTAAAGGATTTGCACAAGAACAGGAGGCTTGAGAAAGGGGGGAAACTAGACAAACTCCCACAGAGGCACTGCAAAGTTAGTGAGTGTGTAGACAATATCTCCCTCAGGTATTTGAACCTGGTCTGAGAACTTGATCATACATTTACATTTATGCATTGGCAGACAATTTTATCCAATATTGCACACATTTTTTCAGTTCATGCAATCCCTGGGAATCATACATATGACATTGGCTTTGTATCTAAATACATAAATGTAATTTCATTAGATAACATGCAAAAAAAAAAAAAAGTACATGCACACGTTTAATGCCAAACCTTTAAAGTGCGTTAGGGCTGAAATAATAGAACAATACATATACGGACACAATTATTTGGACACTTTCTAGGTGTCAACTGTTAATGGAACATGTTCATACAGTAGTTAATGTCATAAATGAGGTTACTCTGCTAGGGCACCTGTGTGAACCTTAGGAGAACTGACTTCATGATACAGCCACTAAAAATCACCAAAAACACCATAAAAGATCCTCCAGCCATGATTTGTTAAACACTGACCTCTAGTGGACCGGTAGACGCAACATCCAGAACGTCTTTGGCTGTTACAATAGTATACTAACATAGGCTACTACTTTTATTATTCTGTAGAATATAGTACGCACAGGGCTCTCAAGTGTCGCGCATTGAGCGTGACAGTCACTCATTTCGGTCTTTTGTCACGCACTCCCGCCACACATTGTATTTCTCACGCGGAAAAACTATTTATGCCGCAGCGCCCAAAATTTCTCTGGCCGTGCCGTTCTCACTATGGAACCGGCAGCCAGGAATCAAGCGCGTCTCCCCTAGCCGAGCCTGCCACTTATCAGCCAATCAAAAAAAAAAGAAAGGGGCTACACAATAGCCAATCAGAAAATAGCACTATTGTATCTGGGTAAGATTTAACGCAACAACCAATGAAAAAAAGCACATCCTGGAATTGTTAACGTGATTCTGCTACAGCGTCTTCGTTCAAAGTTTCGTTCACCCATAGAGGAAACCACTGGAGCTCCGAGCATCACTTTGAGCACAGAGTAAGTCATGATGATCTCCTGTTTTAATGTTACAACAAATTCACAACTTGTTTGACACAAACAGTGACAACTTGACTGCTGTTAGAGAATGTTTCCCAGATAATTAGCATCAGTTTTTCGTGAGTGTCTAACTTAGCCAACAGTTTTACAGCCTGTTCACTGACAACACCTACTCAGAACAAGTAGTCTAGGCCTTGTCATATTTTCGTTATCACACGATGACTGATATATTGTCACATTATAAATATATCTCTCTCCAAATAGGCTTAATAATTTTATTAGCACTAAATAAATTAAAATGTATTGCATAGTCGATGTTATAGGTCACTTTTAAAATCATGTCATATTTTATAATTATATCCTGGCCATGGATGCATTAATCATTGCATCTGTCTTTCAAAGATGTCAGGTAAAAAGCAATTAAGCATCCTCTCATTCGCCCTGAGAGGAAAGTCCCCTAAAAAGGCCAGGTTAGAGTATGCTATCCCAGAGAAGGTGGTGAAAAGGGTAGATCCATTATTAGAGGAGGAGACAGTGCAGGTGGAAGGCAACAAGTCCAAAAAGGCAACAAACACTTTCAATAAACAACACCAGTCATAATCTCTCTCTCTCTCTCTCTCTCTCTCTCTCTCTCTCTCTCTCTCTCTCTCTCTCTCTCTCTCTCTCTCTCTCAATTTTAATTGCACAGAGTCTAATTTGGACAGAAATCATGTGGAACCTCATGTACCCTCACGTCAGCGTCTTGTTCAGTTAAAAAAAACACATGAATTAATTGATATTTGGAGGCAGCTTAATGGAGAAAAAAGGCAATACACTTGGTCTCATGTTCGTGGTAATACAATTTCTTTAGCAAGACTGGATAAGTTTTATGTTTTTAAACATCATGGCAGTATTGTTGAGAGCTGTTCTATTATTCCATCAGGTCTTTCGGATCATAGTATGGTGCAGTGTGGTATCTGTTTAAATTCTATCAAGCCAAAGAGTGCTTATTGGCACTTAAATACCACTTTATTGGACGACAAGTGTTTTAGGGAAAGTTTTAAATATTTTTGGAGTATGTTTAAAACTACAAAGAATTCTTTTAGAACACTGCAGCAATGGTGGGACTTTGGGAAAGTCCAGATAAAGCAACTATGTCAGCAATACTCTCAGAACGTCACTAGAGAGGTAACCCTGGGTTTGAGCTCCTTAGAGACTGATATTTTAAAATTGCAAGAATTGGCTCACTTGCCTGAGGTGGAGTCTCATAAAAAGTAAGCAGACTCAGTTATCTGACCTTTTAGGGGTTAAAACGCAGGGTGCTCTGGTCAGGTCACGTTTTCTAAGCATAAATGAAATGGATGCACCATCAAGGTTTTTCTTTAGCTTGGAAAGGAAAAATGGGCAGAACAGAGTTATTCATGCCTTACGGTCTGAATCTGGAGCATTGCTGACTGACCCTAAGGATATCCGTAAGAGAGCAGCCAATTATTATGAGTCTTCATATAAAAATGAACTGGGTCCAGATTATAGGTGTGACAGTGCTTTTTTTGAAAATCTTCCTCAAGTGGCAGAGGAAGTCAACGCAAAGATCTCAGGTGCTGTGACCATGGAGGAACTGGTTAAAGCCCTCCAAGGCATGGCGTTGGGAAAAGCACCAGGGATTGATGGTCTGCCTGTTGACTTTTATAAGTCCCTTTGGTCAGAGATTGGAGAGGACTTGCTAGAGGTACTGAATGAAAGTTTAGCCGGAGGGCTTCTGCCGTTGAGTTGCCGCAGAGCGGTCCTGACTCTCCTACCCAAGAAGGGTGATTTGACGGACATCAGGTGCTGGCGGCCGGTCTCCCTCCTGTGCGGCGACTACAAGCTGCTTTCTAAGGTCTTAGCTAATCGATTGGCAGAGGTTATGGACCAGGTAATTCATCCTGACCAGACATACTGCGTCCCCGGGAGGTCAATTTTTGATAATGTTTTTCTGATTCGTGATCTTCTTGATGTCTCTAAGAGGCTAAATTTGGATTATGGCTTAATATCATTAGATCAAGAGAAAGCCTTTGATCGCGTTGAGCACACTTATTTATGGAGAGTTCTGTAAGCCTTTGGTTTTTGCAAAACATTTATAGATCAGGTGAAAGTTCTCTATAGTGACGTTCAGAGCATTCTCAAGGTTAACGGTGGTTTGTGTGCTCCCTTTAAAGCCTGCAGAGGTATTAGACAGGGGTGTTCCCTTTCTGGTATGCTCTATTCTTTGGCCATAGAGCCTTTATTACTGCAAATTAGGTTGAAACTTGAAGGTATTTCTTTGCCAACGTGTAATTGCAACTTTTCATGATCAGCGTATGCTGATGATTTAGTAGTTATGATTAGTAAGCAAAGTGATGTGCAGGCTTTATTCGAATTGCTTGGAGATTTTAAAACCTTGTCTTCTGCTTAGGTAAATTGGAATAAGAGTGAAGCCCTTCTGATAGGAAGCTGGAAAAGTGGAAAACCACAACTCCCTTCTGGTTTACAGTGGGAAAAAGAAGGATTTCGATATTTGGGTTTTTTTCTGGGTGAGGAGGCAGTAGTACAGAAAAACTGGGAAGGTTTAATTGAAAAAGTCAAAGGACGCCTAGACAAGTGGAAGTATTTGTCTCCAAAATTGTCATATAGAGGACGCATTTTAATTGTTAACAACTTGGTGGCGTCTTCCTTATGGCATAGGTTTGCCTGTGTAGATCCTCCTTTGCAATTACTTTTAAAAATTCAGACTCTCATGGTGAACTTTTTTTGGGATAGGTTACTGTACATTGGGTTTCACAAAATGTTTTGTTTTTGCCTAAGGAGGAGGGTGGCCAAGGACTAATGCATCTTCAAAGCAGAATTGCAGCCTTTCGGTTGCAGTTTGTGCAAAGATTGCTGGATGGACCTTCGGACTGTAACTGGCGCGCTGTTTCATGCCTGATTCTACGGAGTTTTGCAGGTTTGGGACTGGACAAAGCACTTTTTCTAATGGATCCCCTAAAACTGGACACCTCTAAGTTGCCAATTTTTCATAGGAATACTTTTAAAGTTTGGAGTCTCTTTGTTGTTCAACGCCCAGAAAACTCACCTTCTCTTTTCTGGTTACTGGAGGAGCCTTTAATCTATGGCGCTCGGTTGGATTTAACGGACAGTTCCTTTTTTCCTGGACTCAATAGGGTGCTGGTGGGACATGACGTTATCACTCTGAGTCAGCTACTGAACATTGTAGGGCCGGATTTCAAGGATGAAGTAGCTTTAGCTCAACACTTGGGAATCAGGTCTATTCGTCTAGGTTACCCAGTTGCTCATGAAATGGAAAGCTGCTCTTGAAACAACTGAAATGAATATTGTGAAGGCTCTTGTGTTGCAAATCCCAAAGACTCTTTTCCTTGTTTATCTTTGTCTATAAATGTTGAAGGGATTATTTCCCCTTTTTTTAAAAAATCTGCATCTCTGTGTAAAGATTTTTTTTAAGTGCTGGTAAATCTTTGTACAGGTCTTGTGTTTTGGTGTTTAGCAAAAATGTTTTAAGTACAAGAGTTGATACTCCCTGGCGTGCTGTTTTTAAACTGGATGAAGGCGTAAAGCCTGAGTGGAGGTCTTTGTATAAACCACCGTTGACCAAGAGAACAGGTGATTTGCAATGGAAGATCATTCATGGCGCTGTTGCGGTTAACGCTTTTGTTTCAGTTTTAAACCCTGAGGTTGACTCTGGATGTCCTTTTTGCTCTACTAGAGAAACCATTTTTCATGTGTTCATGAATTGTTGTAGACTACAACCTTTGTTTGAAGTTGTAAGCGATGTTTTTATGTGGTGCAATGAGACCTTTTCTCTGGAGACGTTTATTTTGGGGTACAAGTATGTGAGGAAAAAAAGTGTTGTCTGTCAACTTCTGAATTTTGTTCTAGGCCAAGCAAAATTGGCCATTTATTTAAGTAGAAAAAAAGAAAATAGAACAGAATCTAATTCAGAATATGGTTGCCTTGTTTTTTAACTTGGTGAAGTCAAGAGTTATGGTAGATTTTTTATATTATAAGTCTATTGATGATTTTGTTACATTTGAATGTATTTGGTGCTACAAGGAGGCTCTGTGCTCTGTTTTTGAGGGTGAATTGATTTTTGTGCTGTGAGTTTTTCTTTATTTATTTATTTTTTATTTATTTTGTACATATATACTTTGGTGTAGAAGTCTATGATAAATACTAGGTAATGTCTTGTATACTGTATTGTAATAAAAGTTTTGTTAAAAATCAAAAATCTCTCTCTCTCTCTCTCTCTCTCTCTCTGTACGCATGTGCGGGCGTTTGTTGAGTGGAGTGAGTGGTGTGGTGAGTGTGTGGCACTGATCTATATAGAATGATGTCATTATATAGATCAGTGGTGTGTGGTCTTTTTTTGTGCCCGCTGTGGCTTTAAAAAATACTTTTTTCTCCCCCTTTTTTGTGTTTTTTGTTTGTTTTGTTTGTGTTTGTTGTGAAATTAGCAAAGAAACCTAACTGAGCGCCTGCCTAAACCAGTCTTCGCACTGGGAAGCATGGCGACTCAAGGAGTTAATGTTCTCGATTCACTCACGCGGCGCCACGGTGTGAAGGTGGTGGCTGCGGGGAGTGTGGAAGAGTGTAGTGTAGCGGTCGGTGATGTAGTGGGTCATGAATGTGTGTTAGCGGCGTCCAAAATGAATAATTCAATTGTACTGTTCTTAAGTACAGTAGAGAAAGCGAATGAAGTCGTTGGAAAGGGAATAAACATACGTGGTTTAGTTACTCCAGTACTACCTCTTTCTACTCCCGCTAAAAAAGTCACCATTTCAAATGTACCCCCCTTTATTAAAGATGAGATGTTGATGAAGGAATTGTCACGCTTTGGCAAACTGATTGCTCCTACGCTAAAGAAGTGTCGCTATAGGATGTAAATCGGGGTTAGTGAAACGTAGTGTCGTTCAGGCGTTTCACGTACATGATTCTGAACGGAAATAGAACTGATCTTGATGTAAATTTTAAATTTAAAGTGGATGATTTTGATTACACCGTTTTTGTAACCACAGACACGATGAGGTGTTTTGGTTGTGGAAAGTCTGGTCATTTGATCCGCGGGTGTCCGGAAAACAGCGCTCATCATAGTGGGCAGAATGATGGTGAAAAAGGTAACGCTGAGCAGAATGGAGACGGAGAAGTCGCCAGTACTTCCAATGCGCCGAATTCTAGTGGTTCAAAAATAGTGTCTGTAGAAAAATTTTTTGAATCTGAGTTAACTAGACAAAGCGTTGAAATTGATGAAAGAAACGCAAACAAATCCGAAATTGTAACCTGTGAGAGTGTTGAAAGCAACAGTAGTGATTGTGGAGAAGCTCTTGGTAACACACAAACGAGGTTAAATCAGTTTTCTGATACTGAGTCACAAGTGGAGAGTGTAATTCAAAATGAGGATACATTAATGGATATGGATCAGGTTGTTTTTAAAACACCTCTGAAGAGGAAAAAAATTGGCAAGAGCATGGTTTTGAAACAGGCTAGAAAGAATCAAGAAGAGAATAAAGTGGACAATGAAAGCAGTGAGAGCGAGTGCTCTGATTCCAGTGGCTCCGTTTGTTCTCAATCCAGTTGGTCATGTCTTGAATATGGAGTAGATGAGATAAAAAAAATCTTGAAAGTGACCAAAAATATGAGAGGAGTGAAAATTGATGATTATTTCCAGATCTCAGAAGACTTCTGGAAAATATTAAGTGTTTAAAGGTAGGGTAGGTAGGAATTGTCTAAAAAACTTCTTTTCCAAATTTGTTTAAACTTTATTTATATATCAATACATAATTAAAATGTAAGTACTCTGAAAAAGAAAGTATAAAAATCGAGTGTCTGTAGACCTCTCACGACTGTTTTAAAGACAGCTCATTATTTCCATTCACTCCACCCCCTCCCTTCTGGGCTCCTTCCAAAGCCACGCCCCCAAAACACATGAACGCGCGACTCCGACCGCTGAGCTGGAGGACGCATTATTTACCTGAGACGAGTGGAGAGGAAGGAGCACAGTGCATGTGACATCATGTCAGAATCACATGTAATAAAAAAATCTAACTTTATCATTATGAATATAAACAAATAAGATGTATTTTAGTACTCACTATCAAGCTAGCATATTGATATTGGTAAAGTTTAAAATATATATTTTTTGATTCGCTAACAAGCTAGTTATATCTATAAGGCAAAGCTAAAAACAGGTTCATTGATACACGTTTTTCCATTACCATCAGTTACACTGTGATGAAGATGAATTTCGTGTAAGATTCATAACATATGGTGTTGTTCTGCATGTAAGAGTTTCCATGATGAAAACATTGTTGACTCTGATGAGGACTACACTCCAGAGACAAGTACCGCATCGTCAGCTCGAGGACAGGTCCGGGGTCGAGGGCGAAGCAGAGGAGGTCGTGCAAGAGGCCGTGCAACTTGGGTCTGAGGATATTGACACGCGTTTTATTTCTTTGTTTATCCAAAGACTTTTTGTTCATTACCTTTTCTAGTACTGTCTTCCTTTTTTGCCTTGTTTGCCTTCGCTAACTGCATATGCCGGTAATGTGAATTTTGATTGCTCTTTCTCTGCCATTGTTTTGCTATTCCTAGGTTCCGTGCCTGTTGAATTCCTCAAATCAAACGGGTTCGCGCAAGTGGGCAGATCCTGTGTGGCAAAAGGGTGGTTGCCATGGTTGCGAGAGAGTGACAGTCGCCTAAGCCAATCCTTTGTTTCGTCCCGAATGGAAATAATGAGCTGTTTAATGCAGATTAAACGGTCTAGAGTCACTCAATTTTTATACTCTTTTTTTTCAGAGTACTTACATTTTAATTATGTATTGATATGTATAGAAAGTTTAAACAAATTTGGAAAAAAGTTTTTTATAAAATTCCTACCTACCCTACCTTTAATGAGTGAAGGAAGATTTGCAGATAAAGAAGTATATCGTTTTTAAAAAATCGTAACAAAAATTCAACTCCAATTGAATAATGATGATGAAATGGTTTAGTATTTATGCCCTTATTGGATGTATTGCTCTCTGTGCTGTAGTTTCTTTTTCATTTTTATTTATGAGTGACATTCGCATTGCATCTTTAAATGTGAATGGGGCTAGAGATTGCAGAAAGAGAGCTCAGATATATGAAGTAGCGAAACAGAATAAAATTGATGTCCTGTTTTTACAGGAGACACATAGTGACGTGAACATTGCTGTTGAATGGGCTAAGGAATGGGGAGGTCTTCTTTTTCTGAGTCATAATACTTCACTCAGTGGAGGAGTTGCAGTTCTGTTTAATAAAAATTTTCTCCCTCATCTTGTTCAGTAGAGGAGATTGTAAAAGGTAGATTGTTAAAGATAAAAGCTCAATTTGAAGATCATGTTTTTGTTTTTATTTGTGTATATGCACCAACCTCACAGATAGAAAGAATGTTGTTTTTATATCAATTGAATACAGTAATAGAAAAATGTGATAATGAAGAATTTTTGGTTGTGGGAGGAGATTTTAATTGTGTCGAAAGAAATATAGATAGGAATCATGTAGAACCACATATGGCTTCACGCCGAAAACTGATACAAATGATAGAAGGGAATGAGCTTGGTGATGTATGGAGAAATTTTAATCATGATGTTAAACAATACACATGGACGCATGCTCGCGAAAATGTGTTGTCAATGGCACGATTAGATAGATTTTATGTTTTCAAACATCATCTTAGTTTTTTTGTAAATGGCTCAATTCTTCCAGTAGGTTTCTCTGATCATAGTTTGGTTGTGTGTAGAATGATTGTTAGTTCTGTTAAATTAAGTAGTTCTTATTGGCATTTTAATGTGACATTGTTGTCAGATTTACAGTTTAAAGATGTTTTTAGTTATTTTTGGGAGTCTTTTAGAGAACAAAAAGATCAATTTCCCTCTTTACAGGAATGGTTGGACATTGGGAAAGTAAATATTAGGCAACTATGTCAACAATATACTCTAAATGTCACAAGAGTTTTAACTCAGTCTATAAAGAAGTTAGAAGAGGAAATTATAGAGATTCAAGTTTTAATTCAAGAAACAGGAAATCAAGACCATTTAGATTCTCTTTTCATGAAAAAATCAGCCTTGTCTGAATTCTATAAAAGAAAGGCACAAGGGGCATTGGTCAGATCACATTTCCAGGATGTAGAGCAGATGGATGTTCCATCAAAGTTTTTTTTCGGATTAGAAAAAAAGAATGGTCAAAGACGGTATATTCAGAATTTAAGGTCTGAAGCCGGGGTTCTGTTATCAGACCCAGTCGAAATGAGAAAAAGTGAAAAAAATGAAAAAACATTTTATAAAAATCTTTATAGTTCTGATCATAGGATAGATCAAGATATTGATGGTTGTTTCTTTGATGATCTGCCAAAAAAAAATTATCAGAAAGTGCCAATGCAAAACTTAGTGAAGATATAACTTTAATTGAACTGTATGAAGCTCTCCAGAGTACGCAAAACGGGAAAGTTCCAGGGTTAGATGGGATTCCTTTTGAATTCTATAAAGCATACTGGAGCATTATAGGAGAAGATTTGCTTGCAGTTCTTAGTGATAGTTTGGTCTGTGGTTTTTTACCACTTAGTAGTCGGAGAGCAGTTCTTACACTCCTCCCAAAGAAAGGAGATTTGAGTGATATTAAAAATTGGAGACCTGTGTCTTTACTGTGCTCTGACTACAAAATTCTGTCTAAGGTATTGGCGATTAGATTAGGGAAAGTTTTAGATGATATAATTAGTCCTGACCAATCCTATTGTGTGCCTGGAAGATCTATATTTGATAACATTTTTTTAATCCGAGATTTGATGGATTTTTCAAAGATTTGTGGTGTTAATTTTGGCTTGATTTCCATTGATCAGGAAAAGGCATTTGACCGTGTAGAGCATGATTATTGGAAGAATCTAGATGCCTTTGGATTTATTTTGGATTTTAAAGGCTATATTAAAGTATTATATAATGACATTGAGAGTATGTTGAAATTTAATGGTGGCTTGTGTTTTCCTTTTAAAGTTCAGCGTGGAGTGAGGCAAGGTTGTTCATTATCAGGTATGCTCTATACATTGGCAATAGAACCACTTTTGCAAAGATTGAGAAGGGTAATGAAAGGCCTCTCATTGATGAGATGTGAAAGTACTTTTGTTTTATCAGCTTATGCTGATGATGTTGTTGTAATTGTAAAAGAGCAAAATGATGTGAACCTTTTAATGAAAACTTTGGATGATTTTGAAATGGTATCAGCTGCAAAAGTGAATTGGTCAAAAAGCGAAGCTGTTTTGGTGGGAGAGCGGACAACAGTGCCCCCCAAACTCCCTGGTGGTTTGACATGGAAAAAAGATGGGTTAAAGTATTTGGGAGTTTATTTGGGGGACGAGTCTTTTCAATTAAAAAATTGGGAAGGGATGATTGAGAAAATAAAGGGCCGCTTGGATAAATGGAAGTGGATTAAGAAAATATTGTCCAATAGGGGTCGAACCCTTATTATTAATAACCTTGTTGCTTCATCTCTTTGGCATCGACTGACTTGTGTTGACCCACCACTACTCTTTCTTGCCAAGATACAATCGATGTTGATAGATTTCTTCTTGGATAAGATGCACTGGGTGATCCATAACATCTTGTACTTACCAAAGGAAGAAGGTGGACAAGGACTTGTGCATCTACAAAGTAGGACAGCAACATTTCGTGCACAGTTTATACAACGTTTCCTGACAGGCCCAGAGTCTGTAAGTTGGAGACCAGTGGCAAGTGCTATTTTAAAAACTGCTGCAGGTATAACTTTGGACAAATCCTTATTTTTATTGGATCCAAAAACTTTAAATGTGGAGAAATTTCCAGTTTTTTATCGGAATCTTTTTAAAGTATGGAGTCTTTTTAAACTCCAAAGGATGAGCAATCCCACATCGTTGTATTGGCTTTTGGAAGAGCCTTTGCTTTATGGTGCAAGACTGGACATTACTAATGCATCTGTGTCACTGACAGAAGCCTTTGTAAAGGCTAAAGTGGTGACTCTTCGTCAATTAATGAGTCTGGCAGGACCACATTTTATAGAAGTGGATGCGGTGGCTACACAATTGGGGTTTTGATCCACTCGAGTGGTTGAGAAACTATTACGAAAGTTACAGACTATCCTTACAGTGGAAGAGACCGATTTACTCAAGAAACATTGTGAGGGAGAAATTACTCCCAATGATAAAGATTTTTTTCCAAGGTTGATGGTTTCACCTAATTTAGAGGAGGAAGGTGGAATTTTTCTGGAAGTAGAAAAAGTAGTGGTCATGGACTTTGAAGAAGTGAATGGCAAGAAATTGTATAAGTCATGTGTGAAATGTTTTAATAAAAAAGCATTAAATGGAAAAACTGATACACCTTGGCGAATTGTGTTAGGTTTGGATGATGTTTTTAAGCCAAATTGGAGAACTTTTTACAAGCCACCATTGAATAAGAAAATTGGAGATTTGCAGTGGAGGATTTTACATTGTATTATTGCTGTAAATGCCTTTATATCTGTGTTGAATCCTGATGTAGGTCATGAATGCCCATTTTGCTCACAAAGGGAGACTGTGTTTCATGTTTTTATGAGTTGTCATAGACTTAAACCTTTATTTGAAGTTTTACAAAATTTGTTTAAGTCTTTTGATGAAGAATTTTCAATGCAAGCTTTTATCTTTGGTGTTAAATATACAAAGAGACGACAGAGAGAGTGTCAGTTGTTAAATTTTGTTTTGGGCAAAAGTAAAATGGCAATATACATGAGTCGGAAAGATAAAATTGAACAAAATCAGGAATTTGATCTGGTGTCTATGTTTGGTGCCATGGTGAAGTCAAGAATTTTGATTGATTTTAGGTTTTATAAAACTACTTCATGTCTTCAGTGTTTGAGGATGTTTGGTGTTATGGAGGGGCTTTGTGCTCTGTTGTAGATGACAATCTTTATTTTACTCAATTTATGTAATTTATTTTAAATAGTTTGTTTTTAATGTTTTAAAACACTTAATTTGTAATAAAGGTGTCTCTCTCTCTCTCTCTCTCTCTCTCTCTCTCTCTCTCTCTCACTCACTCACACACACACACACTCACACACACACACACACACACACACACACGTGGAAATTGAATAAATACTTTGTATTTGGTATTTGAGCAATTATTAATAACAACAACAAAAACACTAATAATATTATTATTAATGAAACACCCCATTCCCGTGACCCGTTCATGTCACTCTTGCCTGTCTTCAAAACTTGAGAGCCCTGTACGCATATTATGTTCTATTAGGCCATTAAAAAAAAAAACAATGTAAGAGATGGCTGGTACGGTGACCAGGAAGGGACATGTTCGGTTCACTTAGTTTTGTCGTGGGGAACGTCGAATGTCATATTGTAAGTCGTGGCCACAAGATCATTTTTTTCGAGATAACGACATCCTTATGTCGTGGCCACGCTGTGTCAAGTTGTGGTCTCTAAGTCATCATATGTTGAGGGAACTATTTATATATATATAGTTTTTTTTGTTATTATTTTTTTTATCGTGCAGGCCACGTCTTCTTTATGTTTAGGAAACGATAGGCCTGTCTATTTTGGCCAGAATGATTACAGAATTTACTCTCTAAAACACTTTAATGGAAATCTGAAATGTTACCTTGACAACTAAATTCATTTTAGTTGGAATAATTTTAGAGTCCCCCTGTAGTCAATAATTTTATCCCCTTAAAACTCACCTTTTATCACCAAAATGACACATTTAAACATTTTTTCCTTGAAAAAAATTATTCATGCCTTAAAGTAGCTTGAATGTAACTCTACACCCATGCCTCATTTAGTATGAGCAGTTCTAGCAATGTGCAAATTAGCCCCGCCACCACTCACTCATTCCAGGGCTGCGTTCAGCCCAGACAAAAAGTTGCTAAACGTTTTCTAAACGGAAACGGTGGTGCATTGAACACCCGTTGAACAACAAGGCTGGTAAACAAGAGGTTGCTGGTTCGATTCTCACAAAGAGTGAGCAAATGAACACATACTTACAGTAACCACACTTAACCTTCTTACTGTGTACTGTAACGTCAGATAAAGTGAACACTTACTGTAAACAATATGGCCTCAAATAAAGTCTGAGGTACGGAGTGAAGCACACAGATAAACCTGGGTATATCACAGATGTGTAATTACTGACTGTCCCCGGCCAGCTGTCAGAAGAGATTACATTAGTTTATCACATCATATGCATCACAAAACCTAATCCAGCTGGTAAAATATTATCTGAGAGTGTTGACTGTAAAAGGAGTCTGCAAATTCTTCTGGCTATCAGAGTCAATAAATCTAATCATTATACTAAGTCTTGTGTCAAAGACAAGCATGTGTTGTTATGATGAAAATTTACAAAAGTAACTCTGAAAGGATACATTTGATGTAGCTTCATGATGCTTTGATGTTTGGTTATGATACGTTCATGCTAATAACTCTAAACATGAAAATAACATCTTGATATTCTACTTGTGCAAATATGATTAATAACTAAGATAACCGGAAAAGGGTTTTGTCAGGCACTTCATATAGAACCTTTTAGGGGTTCCCATCATGGGATCATTTGATTGATTTTGTTTTAATTCATTTTCAGTTTTAATAAAATTTTAAGAGTTAGACAGCTTGTAAACATACTTTATCACTAGAACAAAAATGAAAATTAAACATGAAAATATGCAAACATTTAAGACATAATTTCTCCTATTATAGAACCTTTTTGGCATAATGGGTTCTTTAAAACTAAGCCAAGAAGGTTCTATATAGAACCCTGAACCTTTTTTTTCCTTTTTTTGTAGAGAAAAATAAAGCCGTACACCACGTATCGTGTCTAGTGACATTCACAATATAGCATGACCTCTAGTGACTTCAACACTATCAGAAAAATGGGTCAGTACCTTTTCAAAAGGTAGTAATATGTACCATTTAGATGCTAATATGTTTCTTTAAGGTACTTATCTGCACCCTTTAGGGGTAAATAAGGTACAAACAAAGATGTACCTTTTGAAAGGTACTGCCTTAGTGACAGCTTTTTTTCTATAAAAAAGTATAGTATAGTAAAAGAGTATAGTCCAACATAATTCTTTATGATAGCAACAAAAGTTCAAGGTTTGTAGCTATATGGTATGAGGTTCCGATTGTGCCAAAATTATGTCGACATGCTATCTATCTATGCTGTGTGTCGTCTTCCATGTCTATGTGTCTGTTTACTGTTTATGTCCAAGTCTGTCTGTCTATGCTATGTGTCGTCTTCCATGTCTATGTGTCTATTAACTGTCTATGTCTATGTGATTGTGACGCATAGCAACGACAGAGTGAAACAACACATAGTCATGACACATACAGCATTGACACAGCAAGACGACACAGTCAAATGACAAGGACAGATGACAGGAGTAAGTTGAGTTGACAAAGACAAAAGTTGAGTCATGTGGGCAATCACATAGACATAGACAGTTAATAGACACATAGACATGGAAGACGACACATAGCATAGACAGACAGACATGGACATAAACAGTTAACAGACACACAGACATGGAAGACGACACATAGCATAGACAGACAGACAGACATGGAAAATTTAAAATCACTACATATAAGCCTGGTTCACCCCATCACTCACTGCAAAGTTTTGTATGTTGTTGCACTGCACTTCTGAGCAGTTTCCCTGGTTTTCATGTCTCTTGGTTCTTTGGATTTCTTGCCTGTTCCATATGGATTACTCTTGTGCCTCTGACCCCTGCCTGTTTTGTTTGTTTGTTTGTCTGTTTGTTTGGACTGCCTTCCTGTGCTTGACCCTCTGCTTGTGTTGGATTACAATTCTGGATAACCCTTTTAATAAACTGCATTTGGATCCTCTACCTTCGTGTCTCGGAGCAGTTGTACACCAGGGACAGTTGCAACATGTTTAAAATACCTTAAATATCACTAATTAACTTAAGCTTTTTGTTTAAATGTAAAAACGTTGGGTTATTTTTTTAACCCAACTGTTGGTGTATGCATGTTGGGTCATTATGTTGGGTTATTTTAAAATTTGTTGGGTTATTTGTTTATGCCGTTGGGTTATTTTTAGTGATAACCTAACCGTTGGGTTAAATACGTTCGCGCTTTGATGGTTCAAATATTAACGGACCAGTCAGTGACAGACAGTCAACGGACATCAGAGACATGATTGTGAAAGGTAAGTAATATGAGGTTTTATGATGTATGTATATATATATAACTTTTATAACATGAAATAATGTGTACTGAAACGTTAAATATATCTTAGAACTATTTTTTTATGTTATCGTTCACTTTTGTCTTTTTTTATTCTCCGGATCAGAGCGATATGTTGTTAGCTATCCCAGTTATAAAAGTACAAAAAACCCAGACGAAAGGGCCGCTGTTGTAAAGCAATCTGCTCTTTCTGCGGATTTTCGTACCAACGCCACACCACTCAAACATACATGCTATAACAGACGTTTGTGGGGTCAGGTCAGTTAACCAACCATCTTGTTTGTATAGGTAAGTTAGTCAGTTTACCATCAGAATAACTGTCACCCCCCTTTTTGAGAATGGACATTAAAATGCACTATTCAAGCTTAAATGGTTGTAATTCAAGAATGCTTTGGAGTATAGACCTAAGTTTGGTCTTGTTTTAAAGGTAAAAGATAGCAGATTATTGCTGAAGTGAAAGCACTTCAAAAAATTAAAGTATGAAAAAGTTATGGAAGTTTAAATTTACATTAAATCAAATATAATTTATTTAATATTTTTATTTTATATAAAATATATATTTTACAAAATATGTTTTACAAAAAAATTACTATAAAATCAAAGACAAATATCTAACCAAGTTGTGTTCCAAATTTGAAGTTGATATCACAAAAAATGAAGTTCCCATGAGATTTTGTTTAGGCTTATTACCAAAAATAGCCACCGGGTGTCATTGAATTCCATTGAATTTTACTGTATGCATTCTACCATAACAAATTAATAAATTTCTGTCCAAATATCACTTCTGTCACAAAATATGGAACCTTGAGACTCAGACCTTTCTGACAATATGTGTTTTGTCAAGATTAGAAAATATTTTGATCATAAATTATGAAACATAAGGATGCCCAAAAGGGGAGGAGCCTAATAAAATAATTTAGAGTACCGTTTCTATGGTAACACAATGTCCAATTTCAAAACAGTTTTCACAGGATGAATTCTGAGATCATAAGCTTTCAAATGATACCTAATTTATGATAACTAATAAAATATGTAATATAATAAAAAAAAAGCGATAAAAAATATAATACAATATTTTAGAGGATAATATATATATTATACTTTTTAGAAGATAATATTATTTTAGAATTTTTTATTGACAAATACTAGATTATAGAATTTCTAATGAAATTTTAGCATAAAAACCAACATATCAATTATTAAAAGTGTGTGCGTCAACTTTTTGTGACGAAGGTCAGAACTCCTGTTATGTAGATTTTTTGAGGTGCACTCTTGTCATAAATTCATCTATTTCTGTTCCTACATAATTTATAACAAAAAAACAGTCCTAAATATCTATTTAGGAGTCTTAGAACTTTCCAACGATATATAGTTTGTCATAATTAGATTAGGATGAAATAGTAATATAGGGAAGTAAAGTTAGGCGTCCCGTATACGGGACGGTGACAGTTAAGGGGTTAAAACTGATGTTTCAAGGTACATACAGCTGCTTTAATATATTAATGCATGTTGTATTAAATGTATTACAGGAGTAAGTTAATGGAATAGCATTATAGTATATGCTATGACAATTTTGCATTTGTATTAAAGGGGACAAACTACTGTTGGATTACATATTTATTAATATGTTTTAGATCTGCTGATCCTACTTCCTTACATAACATCACATGAAAAACTAAGGTAAATTACACTGTATTGGGCATTCAAGGTGAACATGATGGCATCAATTTACTGATCAGAAGTCAGCTGTAAGTCAGCTGTCTAAACATTGTAATAGTCAGGGGTTTTGTAAGTCTTTGATCTTCCAACTAAGAGTTGAACTGTGTGTGAATGTTACATAGTCTTAGGTCTCGTGACCATTTGTTATTTATACAATTTGGGGGGTACCATCAGCTCAGTTGGGGGTAATTGCCTCTATTGTTTTTAGCAGTAGTCATCCCTAAAGGCTGTGTATAAGTTCAGCACCTTTAGGGACAGCCCACTGAAATGCCTATAAAGAAACCATGTAAAGTTACGTTAGTCAGACAATGTTGGAAGTTTCTACAGCAACGTACAGCGGAGTTCTCAATAAATAATAACTTCTGTTGAACGCGATCCCAACTGTCTCGTGGTTTGCTTTGAAGAAAGAAAAACTTTACAACAGATGGTGCCGTGACCCGGATGGAGACAAAGGAAACCCAAAGAATTTTAAGCTCAAAGAACTGAATCTTGAAACTTCAAGCTCAACAAAAGATCTGACAAAGATTGGCAGACTGAATCTTTCCAGCTTCCTCCAGATTGAAAACTTCAACCTTCAAAAAGATCTCAATGCCTGACTGAATTCCAGATTGAATCTTGAAACTTCAAGCTCAAAGATCTCAACAAAGCTGACTGAGTTCCAGACTGAATCTTGAAACTTCAAGCTCAAAGATCTCAACAAAGCTGACTGAGTTCCAGACGAAATTTTTCTGTACAACCAACGATTCGGTGAGTTTCACTCCATTTCAAAGAACCAATGCAGACCAGTACAAATGTGTTTTTCCTCTGCGCCGTTCAGAGAAGTAGTTAACAAACAGCTGTAGAGTTTGGTTAACTAAAGATGAGCCTCTAAAAAAAGTTTTTTCTTTTAGAGATGAAATTTATCCTCTGTTGTTGGCAGGGAAGATTAACAGTTACATGTTAATATTGTGTGTATGCTCTTGATCTGTAAGCTAGAGAAAGTTAGCATCAAGTGCTAATAGTTGGTATCCTTTGCTTTAGGCAGAGAAGAATTAGCTTTACATGCTAGTTATTTCTGTTGATCCTCTGTTCTTGTCAGCAGGGAAGTTAAGTGTGGTAATTTGGAAAGTTAACAATAGTTAAGCTGTGTTAACAAGTGTACCCTCTATTGTAGACAGTAGAGAGAAGTTTTAATGTTG
The DNA here is from genome assembly GCF_949319135.1 of Squalius cephalus. Classification (NCBI taxonomy): domain Eukaryota; kingdom Metazoa; phylum Chordata; class Actinopteri; order Cypriniformes; family Leuciscidae; genus Squalius; species Squalius cephalus. The sequence continues at coordinate 31,726,516 of NC_137133.1, read as the reverse complement.
TTTTTTTTGTGGTAACAGAAATTCACAAAATGTTTAGGAAAAGTACTAGACTGATTACACCTTTTTGGACAGATAGGGAATTCAAGTCTTTGTTATCAGAGCACATGGACTCCATCGTGACTGAGAAAGTCAGATTGAATTTAACAAAGAAATTTGACATTGATGCAGACAAAGTGTGGTCAATTGAAGATTGTAAGAAGGTACTAGGAGAAAGTATTCGCAAGAACAATGTGAAAGCCATTATCTGTTGTCACAGAGAATTCGGTTTAACACTAGCTACAGAACAGTCTAAGCACAACTCAGAGCTAGAGAAACAGATCAAAGAGCTCCGTGCTAGATTATCTTCTGTGACTAAGAAAGTAAACCGCAACAAAGATGCAGAAAAAACTGATGTGGTAGCAGTTAGTCAGCCTGATAACAATTATCCTGACTTAAAAGCTTTCTTTGAAACAGATGTAGCCATCCAATCAGTAACTGATGAGCCTGTAGATTCAGTGCAGGTTTGTGGGGCTAGGAGAAGATCTCAGGGAACTGAAAGTGTTACTCACAACTCTTCTGTTGTCCAAATACAAACTGTTGTCAAAACATCTTTAGGTCCTAAAGATATTGAGAGAATTGCTGAAAGTTTGCCATCAGTGCAAAGAAATTTTTCTGAGTTTAGGAGAGCATTGTTCAGTAAAATGCATCTTTACGACATGTCGTTGCCGGAAGTTACACAGCTGATGTCACAAATTCTAACTGAATCTGAATTCAACAATTTTGAGTCTGCTGTTACTTCCGAACTGCAACATGTCAGTAAAGGTGATTTGAGAGAAGGTGTTTTGAAAATTTTAAAGAACATTGTTGGACCGAACGTGGACTGGTCAAAAATTACCAATTGTTTACAAGAGAAAAAAGAAACTGTTTGTGAGTACACAGAACGATTCTGTCAGACCGCTGCCGTTTACAGCGGAATTGCCGACACTCCAGAGAAGGTGTTAGGTCATAATGGTCCTCTAGTTCGCGCATGGTCCGATGGTCTTTTGTCAGAACATAGAAATGCATTGCCTTTCTTAGATCTTACATGGTCAAGTAGAAACCTGCAAAACAACTTGGACAAGTTAGCTACTTGGGAAAGAGACTGTGATGTCAAGGCAAGAGTAAAAATTGCAGCAGCATCCTTTACGGTCAATTCAGAGAAACAGAAACGCAAAAGTCCTAGAGAAGCCAGTTGTTCTTACTGTGGCAAGCACGGACATTTTGGAAAAGAATGTAGAAAAAACAAAAATAACTTAAGACAAGTTAACAATGTTATGCAGATTTTACTACATTTGTTTGCTACTTTGAAGCAACCCCTCCCCTCGTCATTGGACTCGTGGGTAAGCTTTTTGAGGTGTTAACCATTTGGGCTGTGATTGCTTAATCTCCCCAGTAACTTACAACAAAGATGAAAGACTTATTGACTGTCACAGTCTTTGTTTGGGGGACATTCAGTATACTCACAGCCATAAATGTTATGCCACAGAATATTGCAGTCAGACAACCATCCTCTGTTAATGATGTCTACTAGGACTGATGTTTCACTGGAGAATGGAAATGTGCCAATTTTCTCACACACTGTACTGTGTGTACTCAACACAGGGACAGAATAGGACACGGACAAGTGAGGTGCCCTAGTAAGAACTGAACGCAACAGGCTTCGGGGGTGAACCCAGGGTGAAGACACTACCTCATAGGCCTTTCCCGATTTAGTCCATCCTTACCTCACTGGTCCATAGGTGTCAAATAAATTAAGAAATAGGGAAAGAATGAAACGACAACAGTAGACTCTGAAAACGATAGAACCATAGTGTTTAAACTGCTACAACCGTAGTGTTTTGAAGAAATACTGCTCTCTGTTTTTCTGTTTTGTCTTACAGTGTGCAGATAAAACTTGATGGCTTTTTCGAGATCCATATGCAACGACCGTCTCATATGCGTATGAAGCCCCAACCTCAAGAAGACAACCAGACCCACTGCTGAACGAACTATCACAAGAGAAAATTAAAAATACACAACGCAGAGAATTCACGGACCCTAAATTGCATGTTTGTTTCTGTGTCCGCATGCAATTACAGATGAACAACACAGAGCAAGTTATATGTGCCTGTAACTTACACAAGTTACAAGAATTAACTTTTAAGTGTATAAATTTGTATTTTTGTGAGAGTTATTAGAACTCTCAAAGGGGGAAGTGTTGGATTACATATTTATTAATATGTTTTTGATCTGCTGATCCTACTTCCTTACATAACATCACATGAAAAACTAAGGTAAATTACACTGTATTGGGCATTCAAGGTGAACATGATGGCATCAATTTACTGATCAGAAGTCAGCTGTAAGTCAGCTGTCTAAACATTGTAATAGTCAGGGGTTTTGTTAGTCTTTGATCTTCCAACTAAGAGTTGAACTGTGTGTGAATGTTACATAGTATTAGGTCTCGTGACCATTTGTTATTTATACAATTTGGGGGGTACCATCAGCTCAGTTGGGGGTAATTGCCTCTATTGTTTTTAGCAGTAGTCATCCCTAAAGGCTGTGTATAAGTTCAGCACCTTTAGGGACAGCCCACTGAAATGCCTATAAAGAAACCATGTAAAGTTACGTTAGTCAGACAATGTTGGAAGTTTCTACAGCAACGTACAGCGGAGTTCTCAATAAATAATAACTTCTGTTGAACGCGATCCCAACTGTCTCCTGGTTTGCTTTGAAGAAAGAAAAACTTTACAACACTACAACAGTGGAACCGCTGCAATTTAATAGAAACATTTCAAGGCAAGTTAACGTTAATCTATTTAATTTAGTGATGCATGGTATATATATATATATATATATATATATATATATATATATATATATATACAGTGTATATATATATATAAGTTTTTGTTTGTTAATGGTAATGAACTGGTTCCCTCTTGCTCGGACATTTGCCCAAGTCAATGATATATGTTCTAGACAGCACAAAATTCAGTATGGCTTGATCTAAATTCAGAGGATACTGTCATATTGCCCAGCCTTAAAATCCTGCTCTATTGTAAATCATTATTAACATAACATTAGCCTATTGCCCCGTTTCAGAAACACGGATTAAGCCTAGTCCCAGACTAAAATCTTAATCTGTGTCTGTGAAACTGAGTCTATGACTTTCTGCAAATCTGCATTGAAACAATATATATTATGAAAAAGCACTATACAAATTAATTTGATTTAATGTAAAAAAAAAAAAAAATGAAAGACTCGTTTACTTTTCATGGACTAAATGATTCTTTTTCTGCTTCATTTTAACACAGAGGAAGAAGTCGATGAAGATAGCTTTATGCTACTGGATGACGCAAGCATTGCTGCGCTAATTCTGCGAATTGGTCTCAGGGTTAAATTCAAGAAATTTCATTTGGAATTTTTGGGAGTAAGTTTACACTAGCTAAACAATGACTGCGTGTTTGCTGACATGTTTTAAGTGCAATAAGGCAATTTCAGGGAAAAGAAAAGATCTTTTGCACATCTTAGATTGATTCATGGCATTAACAGTGCTAGCTCCTACTTCAGATGTAGTGGAAATGGCTGTAACAGAACATTCAATTACTTGTGGTCATATGAAACACATATTAAAAGAACACATTTGTCAAACAGTATCATCTACAACAGATACAGATTTGCACAACCAACATATTCCAACACTCTCACCATCAGAAAACATGACTATATCAACAACACTTGATGATTCTGGGGGTGATGAGGAAACCGAGGACTGGGATGATTTAGCAGAGGAAGATATGCAGAGTGGCATGCTTCCTTGCAAAGCTTAAAGCCCAATCAAATCAAACCTATTCTGCAATTAATTACATGGTGAAGCAAACATCTTCTTTGATCACTGATATTGTAGTTAACTTGCAGACCAAGACAATGGCTCTTTTGCATCGACTTGGTCACTCAGATCACCCCGATGTCACTACCTTAAATAATCACTTAGAGAGTGCTGCTGAACCATTGTTGGACCTGGATTCAGACTTTAAACAGATGAAATATTTTTCAGGGTTTTTCATTAAGCCAGAGACTAAGCATTTTCCAGGCATTTCGTATGTCCAGCGTTTGGATGCACTGTCTGGCAGTGTGAGACAGATAGCAGTCCAGGACACCTTTCAATATGTTCCTTTGCAGCCTGTCCTTAAAAAAATTCTAGAAAGTCCAGGTACCATGGAAAAAATCCTTTCTCAGAAGCAAAATAAAGATGGTGCCCTCATTGATTACATTGATGGTGAGCAGTACAAAACCAGCCACTTGTTTTCAAAAGATCTCTCCATTCCGCTGTCCCTGTATAACGATGATTGTGAAATTGTAAATCCCATCGGTTCCAAGACTTCAAATTCAATTAACTGGGGCTAATTTACTTCCAAATGAGATGTCTACCACCTGAGCTGCTGTCTTCATTGTCAGCATGCTTTCTGTTGGCGGTGTACAAGTCAGATGACGTCAAAACATATGGCATTGATGCAGTTCTTGAATGCATAGTTAAAGATTTGAGGGATTTAGAACAAAATGGCATTCAAATTGAGACCGAACAATTCAGTGGTACCATAAAAGTTGGTGTTGCACAGGTGTGTGGGGACAATCTTGCGTTGAATTCTCTTCTTGGTTTTTCAGAAAGTTTCGTAGCAAATAGTGTCTGTCGTTTGTGCAAAATTCACAAACCAGTTCTCCACAGCCAGACAACAGAGGATCCAAATTTGCTGCGCAATGCACTGAATTATAGTCAGGATTTACAGACTAACAATCCTACAGAAACTGACTTAAAACGGAGATGTATCCTAGACGAGCTTGCATTTTTCAGTGTTGTTGACAATGTTACACCTGATAGCATGCATGATATTTTGGAGGGTGTTGGCCCTCTGGAGGTGAAACTAGTGCTGTCTGAACTTATAGCTGAAGGCCACATTAGCCTGGATACTGTATACTACAGGTTAACCAGCTTTGATTATGGTTTTGTTGATAGGTGCAATAAACCATCAGTCCTGTCAAGTCATGAACTTAAGAACCACAGCAGTGCCATGCGTCAGATTGCAGCACAAATGTGGTGTCTGTTGCGATTTCTTCCCCTTCTAATAGGTGACTTAATACCACATGGCAACAAGTACTGGGAACTGCTGCTTCTACTGTTGTCTTGTATGGAAATGATATTTTCCCCATCCATGACTGCTGAGGCCACAATATACCTCCGAAGTCTCATTCAAGACCATCATACACTATTCCTAGAGTTGTTCCCTCACTTGCATTTAAGACCAAAACTTATTTTTTTTTTATTTTTTTTTTATGATGTTTTCTTTTCTTTAAATACACATGTATGGGAATTAGAAAGGGTGAGACCAATTCTGCATAGCTGCACCCATAGAATCTTCAATACAGGTAAAGGTAATTGTCATTGGATACTTGCTGATACCATGTGATATTTACCTCTATTTTTTTTTTTTTTTACAGTCTCTGGGCCATAGCCCTGTTAACAATCAGTCATGTCACAATCAGTCACCTATAAGGATAAACCCAATAACCCCAACTCAGACAATAGTGGAAAGGTGCCAGACAAGAACAACAAGCAACTCAACCTTTGTAATAACATGTCTTTTAATGCACCCGAACTTGAGTTTTTGGCAATTATTTTATTATATATATTTTTAAGAATGAATTGAATGGAATGTTTTAGTTCATGCATTCTCCTTTTCACAGGATATACGAGAAATACTCTGAAAATCTGGAGGATCAACATTAATATCATCCTTAGACCGAGACAGGCACCTAAGCCTCAAGGAGCGACGTCAGATGGTGCGGTTATTGGTTTCTCATTTGATGGAAAGTTTTGGGGAAACGTGAGTACAAGTAAAATCACTTGACCAATACATTTAAATAAATAAACTAGCCTATTTAAATGATTGTTTAATTGTAAAGCCCATCAGCTGAGATCAAAAAGGAGATGGCTTTTGCACTAAATTAAGTTTTATTAACTAAGTTCGGGAGGAGCACGTTCAGATAAATAACACGAGTAGATAGCACTCAGCAATCAATGACAACTCAGCAGTCTTACCTCGATCCATTGACAGTTTGCAGCATCCCTCAACCACCCCTTCTCCACGCTTCTAGTTCTAAGCACTTACATACGGGGGGAGTACTCTGGGTTCGGGCTGAATTCCGAGCTCGGAGCCCTCCCTCCGGACAGCACGCCAAATACGCATTAAATCCTACTCCCTCAAAATTATATGTAAGTGTGAACTCGTGAATTGCCCAGTTTCCTTGCCTGAAGAACAATGAGGGACATGGATGTAAGTTGTGCTGATTCTGATAAGAAGATAATCGAGAGCTGATAAAGAGTATCAGTCCCCACTTTTTTCATAAGAGTGATTTATTTATATTTCTTTGCTGCAGGAGTCATGGTATACACCTGGGCCGGGTTTCCCGATAACGATGTATCTTAGCTCTTAAGAGCGCTCTCTACGTGCAAGGTTACGAATGCTCGCAGCAATTCCACGAGCGTTTCCCAAAAATGCACTTAACATGCGAGAACGAGTTTTATGTGCTACTTAAAGGTTGTATCAGTGATTTCAGGCCCAAACATAAATGATCACATTCATCTAATCTTTCCTAACGATCCGCTAGCTGCTCGCCCCATAAGCATGCCGTCAAAAAATGCGTCTCTGTAGGCAGCCTAGGCTCTGAGATCTGCACACCAAAACAATAGCTTTCACCACCAACCAATCACCGACAGGGGTGGGTGTTGTGAGATTTTCGTGTGCAGCCGTGCACGAGTGCAAAACCTCACAACACCCACCCCTGTCGGTGATTGGTTGGAACACTATTTATTTTGGTTTTGAGTGGTGGTGAAAGCTATTGTTTTGGTGTGCAGATCTCAGAGCCTAGGCTGCCTACAGAGACGCGTTTTTTGACGGCATGCTTATGGGGCGGGCAGCTAGCTGATTGTTAGGAAAGATTAGATGAATGTGATCATTTATGTTTGGGCCTGAAATCGCTGATACAACCTTTAAGGGACACTGCCCTTCTATCTAATTCGTTTTAGAGGCATTGTTTTAACCATATAAAATGTTATCCACTGATGTCAAATAGCCTTAAACTGAATCCATTCTCAATCATTTCTCACTCATGACTGTTAAAACCATGAGTGAAAGTAGCTATATAGAGGCCGCCCTAAATAAAATCTGTGTATGACCAGAGCCCGTCTACGGAGAGCCTTGGCACTTCCTATTAGCCCCATTGTATCGATCTTGGTTGCAGTTCCATTAGAATTCCACTGGAGGTGATCGCGGGCGAGTGCAGACTGAATGGGAGTCTATGGGGCTATACGGCTAAATGTGTCTCTTTCACCTGATTGCCGTTGAGAAATCTTATATTTTATTGTAGGTTTTGCAAGTTCAACATGGGTTATAGGTCGAAAGTTGAATGAACGAGTACATATTTCTTTTCGATTTCTTACAGGTTGAGTTGTTGTTGCCCATAACACGCTAGCATTCTGCTAATGATGTCAGCATTCTGACGTCATTGACATTTTAAAAGACTTTTTAAACCAAATAAGTGACTCTAAAAAATCTAACACCCAGCAATGTGTAATTTCTTTGCATCTCCTTTCGAATACAACATTCAAATTACTAGACAAAAAATTATATCCTGAGAAAAGTGAATTTTGAGGGTTTTTCGCCATAGACCTCCATTCATTCTGCACTCGCCTGCGAGCGCCCCCGCATGGACAGAGACGTGTTACTGCAGCCAGTCCAGAAACCGGAAGTAAGCAGAGAGTGCCAATTCTCTTCCTATTAGACATTCTCTGGTATGACACATATTAAACCCATGCGGGCCCCTATTGACATGTTTGCTAATATTGTATTAACTTGTTACTCTCTGTAGCCTTATTAATGCTATGTCTACGAGGACTGGACACATTCACTGTCGTGTTGTGTCAATGGAAAACGTACTTGGTTACTTACGTAACCTCGGTTCCCTTAGAGATAAGGGAACGAGTACTGCGTTGCAAACGCTGTGGGAAAACTCCTTTTCTCGAGAATATTGAAGCCTTTATTTTAAAACGCATTGCTGCAGCACAGGCGAGAGCACCAGGCTCGCACGAGCGAGCTGATAGGCTGTGCTGTGGGCAACTGCACGAACCAATGGCGGATCGGCAGAGGCGCGCGAACCAATCAGGGCGCTTGGCACACTGCCAGTGTCAAGCGCGCGAAACTGCACGTGACCGTAGAATATAAATATAGAGAATAATCCGCCATTTGACAGGTATAATCGACTGAAGCGAAAAACACCTGACATAAGAGAAATAGCACGGCAAGGCAACGCAGTACTCGTTCCCTTATCTCTAAGGGAACCGAGGTTACGTAAGTAACCAAGTACGTTCCCTTACGAGAACGTTCTCTCGTACTGCGTTGCAAACGCTGTGGGAACGCTATTTAAAACGCCGTGCTATTAATCTTTTGGCCGCTCTGACTCACCAGAAGTTCCGGGAAGTTACAGAATAGCCAGGATAAACGAGACCGAACATCGGGCCCAGAGATTATCCAATAATTAAGATCTGGGCCGAGGGCCAGATTAACTTAACCACAATTCAAAGTGACAGCCGTGTGTCCAATTTCAAAACTAGTCTGGGTCCACAGAGCCAGGGTCTAGATGGAAAAAACTTGTGTCTGCAAAGCAGAGTCATTTAAGTTGTAAAAACTCACAAATGTGGACGGAGCGGACCAACCGGCCGCCACACAATTGTCCTGGATAGGAACACTCACGTGTTCAGGTCTAAAGTCAGACTGGGTCCGCAGAGCCAGGGTCTAAACAGAAAGAACTCGTGCCTGCAGAGCAGGAATATCTAAGCTGTAGAATCTAACAAATGTGGACGGAACGGACCAACCGGCCGCCGCACAAATGTCTTAGATAGGAAAACTCATGTGTCCGAGTCCTACAGTCAGTCTGGGTCCGCAAAGCCAGGGTCTAGACAGAAAGAACTCGTGCCTGCAGGGCAGGAACATCTAGGTTGTAGAATCTCACAAATGTGGACGGAACAGACCAGCCGGCCACCGCACAAATGTCCTCAATAGGAACACCACTCGACCAAGCCCACAAAGAGGCGACACCTCTCGTGGAGTGAGCTCTAACACCTATGGGACAAGAGAGGCCCAGTGAGGTCTAAGCCAGAGCAATGGCGTCAACTATCCATCTGGACAGCGTGAGCTTAGTAACAGGAAGGCCCTTGGTTCGGCCCCCGAAACAAACAAAGAGCTGTTCAGACTGTCTGAAAGAGGCCGAACGCTCCAGATAAATTCTCAAAGCTCTGACGGGGCAAAGCGTGAGAGAATCACTGTCCTCTTCAGAGGAGGGAAGAGCTGACAGAGAGATAACCTGGGCTCTGAACGGAGTTGAGAGCACCTTAGGCACATATCCATGTCTTGGCCTAAGAATGACCTTGGAGTCATTAGGGCCAAACTCCAGACAGGAAGCGCTAGTAGAAAGCGCCTGCAAGTCCCCTACTCTTTTAACTGACACCAGTGCTAGAAGCAGGGCGGTTTTCAGAGAGAGGGGCTTGAGATCTGCCGACTGAAGTGGTTCAAAGGGAGGTCCCCTAAGAGCCCGCAGGACCAGAGAAAGGTCCCAGGCCGGTACAGACGGTGGCCGAGGCGGGTTAAGCCTTCTGGCGCCCTTAAGGAAACGAACTATAAGATCGCTTTTACCTAAGGAGGCTCCGGCTTCCAATACGTGAAAAGCAGCAATGGCTGCCACGTACACTTTGAGAGTGGAGGGGGAGCGACCCGCATCCAACATCTCTTGCAGAAAAGAAAGCACTTTTGGCACTTCACAAGTGTGTGGGTCGAGGTTTCAAGCTAAACACCAGCTGGAGAACACTGACCATTTAAGGTGATAGAGGCGTCTAGTAGACGGAGCTCTAGCCTCCATAATAGTGTTCAGGACACCCTCTGGGAGATCCTGGGGTACCCGTTGAGTGGCCATACATGTAGGGCCCACAAGTCGGGACGGGGATGCCAGATTGTCCTGTTGGCCTGAGCCAGAAGGTCGCACCTCAGTGGAATTGGCCACGGGTCTGTTACAGACAGTTACATCAACTCTGGGAACCAAATCTGGGTCCGCCAGAGAGGAGCCACCAAGAGAACCGCGCTTTTGGTGTTCCTGATCCGTTCGATGACCTGAGGGAGCATCGAGACCGGAGGAAACGCATAGAGAGGAAGGTTGGGCCAGTCGTGGGCCAACGCATCCCTGTTCTTTGAAAAGAAGATTGGGCAGTGACAGTTGTCTTCTGAGGCAAAAAGATCTACTTCTGCCTTCCCGAAGACCTCCCAAAGCAGGAGAACTGTCTGAGGGTGGAGAGACCATTCCTCTGGGGGAACTCTGCCCCGAGAGAGCATGTCTGCTCCTGTGTTCAACGTGCCTGGCACGTGAGCTGCCCTGAGCGAGCGCAGGTTGGTGTGAGCCCATAGTAGGAGCTGCGTGGCTATGGCAAACAGGTTGCGGGACCTGAGGCCGCCCTGGCGATTTATGTAAGAGACCACCGACATATTGTCCGTTCGGACCAGCACGTGGTGTCCAGCCAGGTGTGGGAGGAAGGTTTTTAGGGCTAGAAAAACTGCTCTCATTTCGAGGCAGTTGATGTGTAGGCGTTTCTCCGAGCTCGACCAGAGGCCGGAGGCAGGCCTGCCCTCGTACAGAGCTCCCCAACCCGAGTTGGAAGCGTCTGTTGAAATCACCCTCCTCTCTGAGACCACCCCCATGCTTACGCCCTGCTGGTACCAGCTGGCGTCTTTCCAAGGGGCCAGGGCTTGAACACAGCGCTGGTCCACCTTGATAATCAAGTGGCCTGAGTGCCAGGCGTGGGGTGGCACCAGAGGTGCTAGCCACAGCTGAAGAGGACGCATACGCAGTAGGCCGAGTTGGAGTACTGATGATGCAGAGGCCATCAGGCCAAGGATCCTCTGAAACGTTCTGAGGGGTACATAAGAGCCCTCTGTGAACGATGCTGCGAGCTGCTGAATCGTTAGAGCACGGGCCGGTGTGGGCCATGCTCTCATAAGTACGGAGTCGAGAACTGTTCCCAGGAACGTGATACATTGGCTGGGCAACAGAATACTCTTGGCAAAATTGACCCTGAGCCCTAGACATTCCAGATGTCTGAGGAGCCAGGCTCTGTGAGTATGTGACTCCGCCTCTGACTGAGTCAATATGAGCCAGTCGTCGAGGTAGTTCAGGATGCGCATGCCCCGCTGTCTCAGGGGGGAGAGAGCTGCATCCATGCACTTCGTGAATGTACGAGGTGCCAGTGCCAGTCCAAATGGTAGGACTGTGTACTGGTATGTCTGCCCCTCGAAGGCGAATCTCAAGAATGGCCTGTGGTGGGGGTTCACTTGAATGTGAAAGTAAGCGTCTTTTAGATCTATTGAGAAAAACCAGTCGCCTGGGCGAATTTGCGCCAGGATGTGTCTGGTCGTGAGCATTCTGAACGGCCGTGACATGAGAGCCTTGTTCAGATGTCTGAGATCTAAAATGGGTCTCAGGCCGCCGTCTTTCTTTGGAACAAGAAAGTAACGGCTGTAAAAACCTGACTCGCTCTGAGAAGGGGGGATCTTCTTGAGTGCTCCTTACCGTGGTTTGTATAACCGCGCGAAAACGCGGTGGTCTGCGGGCGAACTGAAGCAAGTAACCGCGCTTTATGATGTTCATTACCCATTCTGAAACTCCGGGGATAGCTTGCCAAGCTAGAGCCCGCAGAGCCAGAGGCATTATCATATCTGGAACGCCCGGAGTTGGGGGTTCGAACTGACATGTATGTGAGGGAGAAATTTTGCTCGATTTGTGCTTTTTGTGGGTCGCTGTTAAAACAGCGTTTGTGTGCAGGGGTGCGTGACAGGTGACGGGCCCATGTACTGCATTTAAAACTGCTCCAACCGCCTGAACTGAAGAGGGGAAACGCTCAGCTGGCAGATGCCGGGATGCGAAGCTGTTCCGCTGGACGGCTGTTCGACGACGAGCGGCCTCTTTATCCGGAGAAGATCAGCGACGAGGTGAGTCGAGAGCTGAAGGAGATTAAATCTGTCAAATGGCGGATTATTCTCTATATTTATATTCTACGGTCACGTGCAGTTTCGCGCGCTTGACACTGGCAGTGTGCCAAGCGCCCTGATTGGTTCGCGCGCCTCTGCCGATCCGCCATTGGTTCGTGCAGTTGCCCACAGCACAGCCTATCAGCTCGCTCGTGCGAGCCTGGTGCTCTCGCCTGTGCTGCAGCAATGCGTTTTAAAATAAAGGCTTCAATATTCTCGAGAAAAGGAGTTTTCCCACAGCGTTTGCAACGCAGTACGAGAGAACGTTCTCGTAAGGGAACAGCTGACACGGACTGACACAGCAGAAGATCATAGACACATGATGTCTTTTATCAGCCAACAGCCGTTGATTATTCTGATAAAGAAAAAAATACAGTCCGAGTCTGAGACTGAAGGGTAATTTTGTCATGCATGTAACTATCTAGAACTAGGTCTATGGTAAAATGTATCTGGTTTTGTTCATGTAAATAATTAATTATGACTGAATATGATAGGTAGATGATATTCTTCTGGGAACACCCACCTCTGGCACAGAGAATGGAATGAGGAAGTAGATTGTTGTAGCCTGTCTCAGAAAAAGTGTCCCCAGGGTTTAGCTTGCTTAATTAATTTCTATGGACTAGACTAGAGAGCACTGCCATAATCAAGCATTAACTGACTTAAAGAGAGCTAAAGGAATCTTTATCTTTATCTTATCTTACTGCTACTAAAATCTGTTTTACAATGATCTGCATTGTAGTATAGTTTTGGTAATTGCGTGTGGGGGTGGGGGTGGGGGGAAGCCGCGAACGCTCAACACTGGCATCTGGTGGTCATATTGAATGAGTTCATATTTAAGCAAATATGAAAACGCTACTGGCAAATTTATTGTTAAAACACGTATCAGTCATCATATAATTTCTAGAGAAATTGTACAGTTCTTGGTAAGCCCACGTCCACTTAAATAAAAAGCTCGTCAAATGAAATCTAGTTTCTCTGTTTTGTTTTGGGCTGGTTGTCATGACACCGTTCAACACATGAAGTGCGAGCAGAGAAGGAGCTACAGTCACTATTATAAAGTGAGTAAAATCATTGAACAAATAGAATATGATGATTATTTAACGTATCGAAGCATATAGGATTACAGAAGCACGAATGTTTATTGAAATTTTTAATTGATGCTCAAAACATAAAATCTAAATGTCGGATGATAATTAACGATGATTTGATACTGAAGTCGATAGTTTGACCAAACTGAAGCAAAATTATACTTCTGGATTTCTGCTTTACAGTAACATACCATGTCATCCACTGTCTCGAATGCGTCTAACGTTAACTACCCGTTAGTGGATAAAATCATCGATGATGAAGCAGAGAGAGAGATTCTACTCTCTAAGCCAACATGTTTTATCATCATTGGAAAACCAGTGAGTTTCCAACATGCATAATTATTTCTCAGTCATGAAAGTAAATATTTCTCAGTCAAAACAAATAACAGTGTTTAAACATATGATATAACAGTATTTAAAATGTTTTGTTGTAAACATTGTGTGATTTCTTTTATTTTCAGGGTGTTGGCAAATGTACTCTAGCCAGAAAATTAGCCAAGACTTGGAATTGTATCCTCATTGATGGTAAATGATCTAGTGCCTCATTTAATGCCTCCATGCCATTGCTACAAATGGACTTTCTGAATATTTGTATTTCTTCACCCTTTTAGATACAGATCTTCTCAACAGCCACATCAATAATGAGACTGAACAAGGTATACAGGTGTGTATCACTATTGTTTATTTATTTATTTGATCATACTAGAAATAATTGAGTCCCTGCAAACAAGTCTAGCGGTGTCAAAAAACAATGTGTTTCAGCTCTTTAAGATTCTGGCTGAAGGGAAAGCTGTTCCAGAAGAGATGATGGTCCAGTTAATTGTTGACCGGCTAAAGTCACCTGATGTAGAACACTACGGTAAGGATATGAAACAACTAAAATAACATAATTTAATAAATAATTGTTTTAAAATCTGTTTATATATTTGTAATGACTTGTTTGAATGATGGTTGAGCAGGTTATGTCCTGGCCTGTTTGCCATCAATTTCAGAGGATTACCTAAAGATACAGGAGCAAATAGACCTGATTAAAAACCTCGGAATGCCACCAGACTTCATCATCAACATCAAGGTTTTTCATAATCTTAATACTATCTATACTATGAATTTTAAGATAAACACTATATTTCATACATTAGCAGCCATACAATTTAATTATATTGTTTTTGTTGTGCTGTTTTGCCATGTTTTTGCAATGCTGACATTGTGCGGTTATATTCACTTCTGTATAAACACATAAATGTGAAGTGATTGACATTGAATGTATGAGTGCAGTGTGCAGACAGAGACCTGATCCACAGGCTATCAGGTGAGCGTCAACATCCGGAGACAGGCCATGTGTTCCAGAAGGAGAAGTGGGACCCTGTGAAGAAAGAGTCAGTCATAAAAAGCAGCAGCATAGAAGATGAGGAAGAGGAAGAAACAGACGATCTGGAGGAAGAGGTAATACTTAAGCAGTGTCCTAAATGACGTACTGTACACTATGCACTTACCATACTGTATGGATTTTATATGGTTATTTTGTCATTCAACTTCGGAGTCTGATGGAGTCTGCATAAGGAAAGATGTCACAGTTGTGGATGAAGTGCATGAAGTCATGCACAGCAGTGCCTGAAGTGTCCAACAATCCATTTTTTTTCTTTCTTTTCTTTTTTTGGTTAATTAGGTGCTTCCAGGTATTTGAAATGCACTTTTTCTTTTTGGAATTTTCAGGGTGAGCACACTACTCACACTATTTAAATGCTAAAAATGGCATAGAATAGTGCATAAGTATGTAAACTGGGATGCACCTTTAAAGCAGCGGTTCTCAACCTGTTTAACTCGAAGACCCCTCATATAGGCTAAAATATTTCTTCCAGTATTTCAGATTGTTTATTAACAAAAACTGGTATATTCATTAAAATAACCAACCACAATTAATGTTGTGATTCCAGAAGTTTCAAGAACTCTATGTTCTGCAATAAAAACAACAGGAAATAAAGGAAATTAAAAAAAGAAATATCATTGCAGTTTTTGAATACATTTACAAAAATTTAGCATTTATGAAGTTAGATTATTTTATTACATAATCATAAATCATTAAATAGATTTAAATATTATTTTATTTATAATTTTAAGTTATCGGGCGGCCCTATTTGTTTTTGTAAATTTGCTACAGCCCCCTGATTGAGAACCACTGCCAAAAGTGACAGGAATAACAAAAGTGGAAATTGAGTTCAGTATATTATTTCCGTTATTTATTTCCAAGACACTTTACCAAAGCACTGTTTAAATTATATTTACAGTAAGTTGTTTCAAATGTTACTACTTCATGTTTCATGGATGCATTCAGAATTTACCAGTTTTGAAAGTCTGTGCACAAATGGCTAAATGCAATTTAAATGCAATTTAAAAAATTGTGTTTAAGATGGAAGAGATAGAGCTACAGAAAGACATGATCACACAACTAGTAAGAGTGATCGAGAATTACCCAGAGAATGCCAAGAGCAGGATCATGCGCTATAAGGACACCATCCTCAGGCCTCTAGAGGTAATGGCACCTATTGCACACACCTGAATACACGCTATTATTGAAACAAAGAGCAGTTATGCTTATGCTTGATGTGTAGGATTACATGGCAGACCATAATCCCCCATATTTATTTGAGCTGGATGGAAACAAGGATCCAGAGGAGCTCTTTGAGGTGGGTGCCCTCCAACAAGCTGTTCACTGTTCACAAGCTCACAACAGGGATAACTATTATGATAATTATAAGGTTTTAATAACTGCTATAATTCTATTAGAATAATGTAGTTCACACCACCACTATAACGATAATAATACAGGGCAACAATATCGTTGGAATAATTTTTTTCCAGCTGATGAATGATAAAAACATTGATAGCCAATCAGAATTCATCCTTCTTTAAAGACCTTGAGCATCTAAAGCGACAGCTACGAAATAATTCCTGCTTATAATAAACAGATCGTTATAGTGACATGATATACCTGTATAATGTAATGTAATAATACTGAACTTTCCAATTGCCTGTGCACAGTCAGTAATGTCTCGTTTGGAGTCCATGGCTGTGAGGTGTACAGCTGTGCCTGTGCGTTTGATGCCGACAGAGGACCCAGAGCTTGCTGATCAGATGGACGTGGTCAGATACTGCAAACACACACCTCTATAAAGTGACCTAGCCTACATTTTACATGCCTCTTCACCATGCCTATTTTTGTAGGAGGAGCTGTTTCGGACTCTGTCTTCCTGTAGGAATGTCGCACCAGGCTTTCATTGGCGAAGGAGTCGATGGTTCTTGAACTGCCCGGTGGCACTCAAAGAGGGCAGGATGGTCAAGGGCATAACAGAGTTCGCTGTTGGGTTAGTGAAAACGAATTTATTATACATTAAAATACTTAAATGTGAGGGGCCACATTTTCTCTCTTTTCTCCCCATTAGCTTCATGGATAAGATCTACTTCCTGTCGTCTCAAAATGCTGTGCAGAAGTTCACGGCGAACCCTCGTTGCTACCTGCTGCCACCCATGCCACATTTGCCTTGCAGGGTGTCTGTGATCGGCCCACGATGCACAGGAAAGAGCACAATTTGTGCACTGCTAGCAGAGTATTGTGGGGCTGTAGTGGTAGATGTTGAGGCACTGATGGAGCGTACACGGAGTATGTTCACACAAGACATGTTGGACAAAGTCCGTCACGACGCCACCCTCGCAGGCCTGGAGAAGGTCAGAGCCAAGATGCAGCATGAGGCTACAGATGCATCAGGTTTGAAAGGTTATGAGGATGCCAACTTGGTAAAACTACCAAACAATAAGCTCCATGGCATGATAGAATTAACTTTTAAAGCATTCTGGGACACCTTTGAGATGGTTTTTCTCAATTTTTGTAGGTAATGTGACAACCAATGAGGGAGAGTCTGATGAAACTTACTCAGGTGAGGTCAATCCACAAACATGGACTTTAAACCCCCCTCAGTTTCACTGATAACAATGTATGTTCTGTGCTTTAACATTTTTCGTTAACTGTTATCGTTCACATCATTTTTATATACACACATAAAATAAATGAAAATTGTACAAAGTTAAATAGTAATTCAGTGGTTACAGAGAGTGTTAAAGGTATAGGGATATGGTGAAGGGAAAAAAAAGTAGGCAAGTATATTTATATAGCACATTTAATACACTATGGTAATTCAAAGTGCTTTAAACAAAAAGGAATTAAAATAATCACAAAATAAAAGCAAGGAAAATTAAAACAGTTATAAAAGGAATTAAAAGAGATATCATGAGATGGAGGAAATTTAGTTGTCAATGCTTTTGCGTTCTCTCGCAACAATTTTGCGTTCATCCGGGAAACTTTGCGCTCCTTCCTAATTTGATAGTCTATGGTTCCCTCGCAAAAACTTTTGAATTTCGCAAAACGTTTTGTAAGCATTTGCAAAGTTTCTCAGAAGAATGCAAAACATTTGCAAGAGAACGCAAAAGTATTGACTTTTTATTTTTCCTCCCATCTCATATTTTTTTCCACCACCATGTCCCTTTAGGGCAGGGTTCACCAATCTCGGTCCTGGAGGGCCGTTGTCCTGCAGAGTTTAGCTCCAACCAGCTCCAACACACCTGTTTGAAAGTTTCTAGTATGCCTAGTGAGACCTTGATTAGCTGGTTCAGGTGTGTTTAATTGGGGTTGGAGCTAAACTCTGCAGGACAGCGGCCCTCCAGGACCGAGATTGGTGAACCTTGCTTTAGGGGCTCTGTCAGCAATACATTGTATGGGTCAAAAATATAGATTTTTCTTTTATGCCAAAAATCATTAGTATATTAAGTAAAGATCATGTTCCATGAAGATATTTTGTAAATTTCCTACCGTAAATGTATAAAAAAAATATTTTTGTGAGTGAATGCAGCACAATCGTGAAAAAAAATTGACAATTTTAAAGGCGATTTTCTCAATGTTTCGAGATTCCAGATGTTCAAATAGTTGTATCTCGGCCAAATATTGTCCTATCATAACAAACCATACATCAATGGAAAGCTTATTTATTAAGCTTCAAATCTCAATTTAAAAAAATTGACCCATGTGACTGGTTTTGTGGTGCAGGGTCACATATAAAGATATTTTTACTGAAATCTGAGAGATTTCTGTCCCTCCATTGACAGTCTAACGCAAAAAAGTTGCCATTGCAACTAACAGAAATAAATTAAATTTAAGCTGAAGTACAAATTATTCAAACGGAAATAAAAAATAAAGCTAAATAGAAATATAAAAAATATATAAAAATAATAAAAATAACAAAAGCAATAATAGCAAAACTATTGAAATGAAAACTGAAAATATAAAAACAAAAGCCAATCCAAAATATGAATAAATACTTTAAGTAAGGAATAATTGACGACAGGCCGTTGAATTATTCGAAAAATAATGCACACCCGAGGTGGTAATGCGGTCACGACGCGAAGTGGCCGTTACACCTCGGGTGTGGATTATTTTTCTA
Source organism: Squalius cephalus (assembly GCF_949319135.1). Taxonomy (NCBI): domain Eukaryota; kingdom Metazoa; phylum Chordata; class Actinopteri; order Cypriniformes; family Leuciscidae; genus Squalius; species Squalius cephalus. Next base: position 31,707,814 of record NC_137133.1, on the reverse strand, counting down.
ATAATTCAACGGCCTGAAGTCAATTATTCCGCTTATACTACAGTTACCACACCTCGAAACATTGTTCAGATTATGTATTTCGAGACGTTTGTAAAGTTTTTGTCATTAAAACGCTCTTGTATGTAGGACTAATTTCTTACGCATCTAATCCAATGCCTCCGTTGCTAATTCCAAAACGTCATTTTAGAGTTAGTAACGGAGGTTTGAGGCACTGATAGCAGACTAATGCTGGGGATACACGACTAGCTGACACATTCTCTGACTGTTTTCATCGCAGCATATTTTAAACACCGACTCTGAACACAGACTGAACGCGCTGAACACGCGTTTGGGCATGATCAGTCATCAAATTACATTCATAACCGGCCTTAAAGTGTGTCCTCGGCTCGGCTTTATGCAATTATTAGAGAGAGATGTTGCAATAATGAGACAGAAAAGCATGTGCGTCAATATTATTATTTATTTATTAATTCAATTCGTTTTAATTAATTCGTTCATTCTTTTTTTTTCTATTATTGACAGATGACAGTAGACTACCCAGATAGCAAGGTGACATTGATTATAGCCAAATAAATGAAAAAAAAAAAATCCTTTTAACAAGTAAGGCCTATCAATAATTATTTATTTGTTATATTATCTGCAATAAAAATCTGTGCTGCAGGACTATCCATTTATTTAGCCTATATTCAGTTTAATTTTCTATTGATTATAGATAGGAATATACTTTATTTATTAAAATTAAACTGCATGTTTCCATTGATTGTGAAGCTAGACATTGAAAATTGCAGATCAAGCGCATGGGGCTAAATGTTTTTTTCTTGTTATGAATTGTATCCTATTTTCCGTTATTACAGTTAACTACGCGAAGTGATATGGAACTGTAATGCGGTCAAGACCTGCCTGGAACTACTTTAGCTGTGCATTTCCCTGAAAATAATGCACACCTTAGAACGTTCGTCAACCAATCAGATTCAAGCATTCAACGGCCCTGTAGTATAATAGTATATAAATAATACTAAAATAACACTGAATGTGTAATGTGTCATTTTACAGCAATAGAGGTGACAGAAGATCATCCAGATGTTCAAGCTCTTGTGGAGGAAGCTATGAAGGAAGCAGCAGAGTCTCCAGTCACAGCTTCACGGGAGCTTTATTTGGAGGCCCTGGAGAAGCACATCAGAGAGGTAACTGCTGTGCTGCCACCCTCAGCTCTCATACATAGAACAACATTATTTGTGTTTTAAGAGTGCCTGTGGTTTGTCAGATTGAGGCTGAAGATGTGGATGCTGAATATAAAAGAGGATGGATACTGGACAACATTCCCAGCAGTAGATCACAGCTGATCACCATTGAGGAACTACATGGTGCTATAACACCTGAAGTCCTATTCTGTCTGCAAGACAATGGTGGAGAGGGTGAGAGAAAGACATGTATTGGCATGTATACTAAATAACCAAACATTTTTTGGTAATTTTTTAGTCCTGATTTTGACATCAAATGATACAGCCTATACTTGTTTAGGCCATGAAGTCCAATTGATTGTGATGGTCACTGGTCACTTGTTGTTGTTTATTGAAGGAAGGACTGTACTAACCAGGATGTATGAACAGAATAAAGAAGAGGTGGATCGAGCTGTGCTGGCTCGCCTAAAGAAAGATAGGAAACTGCATAAGACACAAGACAATCATGAGACACTGTAAGTGCAGCTAATATAAGGGCCCAGTTTCAGAAAATATAAAGTGGGAATTCAAAGTTTGAAACCTCTGGAGAAAATGCTTCTATTTTGCTTTTAATTTAAAAATTATATTATCAGCATACTTTGAATCTTACTGACCCTAAACTATTGAACGTTAGTGTACATGAAATTGAGAATTGAGACTCTCAAATGTCAGATGTTTGGATCTTGCATCTAAAAACATTAAAACCTGTGGAGAAAAATCAAACACATTGTTGATTTTCATGGTTTCATGTTGGAAAGTGGTGGTTTACGTATTTCAAAATGGAGGTGTGATTCGATTCTTTTTTTTTTTTTTTTTTTTTTGCTGTAGGAAACCTACTGAAGTCTCAAAGAAAGATTCACAGCCTATTGACACCCAGCCAAAACTCGAGACATTGATTGAGGAGTCAGGTAGTACTCTTTCACATCATTGCATTGCTGTCCATTAACATAATGTTGAACTCTGCTCAACCTTACAGTATTGTCAGTGGTCTTAGGTCTTAAAGGTATGAATAATATGTGTTAAAATATGTTTTGATAAATAATTGATATGTATTTACAGAGAGTTCTGATAAGTCTGATGATGAAGTCAAAAGTTTAAATGATGAAGGTTTGTAGTCTTATTATATATCTGAATATTTTTCCTTCAACTCTTACTTTTCCTTTACTTGAGTGTCAGTAATGATTTCATGACTTCTTCTGCAAGGTATATATTTTTGTATATCTGTATATGTCTGGGTGTACAGAGGTGGTACTTCCAACGGTGTGGGAAAATGGTTATCCTGACGGCCCAGAGATGGATGCCTTTAGTGTTCAGCTGAAGCAGTTTGTGGCAGATTGGGAAAGCATGGAGCACACCATCACCTGCAGCTATGTAATACTGGACATTACCAACAAAACACCTCAGGACATCCTCCAAGAGATGATTTACCATATGGAGAGTACGTGGAGTAGACTGTCTGTCTGTTTCATGCTCTCTAAATTAGCGGCCACACCCTCTCATTCACTATATCCTTTTTGTTCTGTCTTTCCCTCTCTAAATTTCTCTCTTAGAGCCATTTAAATACACAGCTTGGAGGATATCTAGTGCAGACCTGAAGGAGGAGGAAGAGGCTATGAATGCGCTGGCACAGGTTGAGAAACAAGATGATGTTGATGAAGAGGAGGAACAAGAATCAGAGGTTACACATCAGTAATCCAGCACTGAACACGAATGAAGCATGAAATCAAAACTGAACCCATTTACTTTCTTAATACACATTTCTAGTCTTATTGTAAATGTATCAAAACAATTTTTATCATTGAATATCCTGTTACACTTAGAAATATACATATTACATCAGTAAAATGGTTTGTGAATATCATTTCATGTTGATTACAGCATTAGGAGCTGTTCACACAGCATTCAAAAACAACTAGGTGCAGAATTGCTCAATAGAATGGAATAAAATAGAAAACAGGTGTCTCAAACATGAAACTCATGTTGTAAGACAAATTGCAGCAGTCAGAGACATCTATACAGAGCATATTTACTTCCGAAATGTCTTTAGCTGCTTCTCCACCGTTGGGCCAAACCTTTCTCGTTGCTTAACCATTCCCATTCCGTGCCGATCCGGCCCAGCCGGTATGGATGTGGTTTCATTTTCAACCGTGAGGCTGATGACAAAGCTCTTTGGAATGTAATACAAATGCATTAGTCATTGCTTTGGTAACTCATACAATTTCCAGACTGTATGAGATGTAAATAGCCAGCCAATCCTGAGTGGCGATGTCACTACACGGATTCTACCAGCACGGCTCATCACGGAATTCAGTTTGTACAGTTTGTAATTTTACTGTGTCAAATGCCAAGCTTAAGTGGAAATGTAACCGTTCCATGTCATTAGACATATTAGAACCATTCGGCCCGACGGTGGAAAAACGGCTTTTGTCCGCCGAATCCCTTTTTAAAATATTTACTTGAAGTACCCCCTAAGATATCAAGTTAATATTTCAATAATGTAACACATTTGCATGTTCATGGTTCTCTGATGTTGATTAATGGTTGCAAGACATGCATGTAAATAAATATTTACAATAATAATAATTATTATTTTATTTTAATTGTTTTTAAAATGATTTCAATTTAATTAAATATTATCTAAACCCCAATTTGGGAAACCCTGACTTGTAAAAAAAATAGAGCAGACCAATGTAAGAACACTTACTCTGTGTGAACAACCTGTTACTGATTCTTAGAATATCATACCACTCTTTTGTTTATGATGGTCTCAGGAGGAAGTCAGCTTTAAGAGGCAGCTGGGAGACACCAAGCATTTTTGTCCAGTGGTGCTGAAGGAGAGGGGTACGCTACAACCTTGTCTGGACGAATATGCTGCCAAATACAGAGACAAAGTCTATTATTTCTCCAGCATGGAGGCACAAGAAAAGTTCCTGCAGAACCCTGAACTCTACATATCTAACACACAACCATTAAAGGTATTTTTTATGATTAAAGGGACAATAAGTAACTTTTTAGGTATTTTATTATCTAAAATCAATATTTTTATTCATAAATATGTCCTCAATGGTGTACAAATACCTCTGCCAATGATCTGACTTATCCTCGTAAACGAAGAATTTATTATCTTTATATACATAGGACCATAGATATTATATAGAGACTAGATGCCCTATTGGCCGCTGGGCACTGAGAAATGCGGCCGCCATCTTAAACCGGTCGTACTCCTGGTTTCGTTGCGTGGCAGCAGTTAAGATGCCAGAACACTGTGGAGCATTTTCCTGTTCTAAATCGGTGGACCATCGCAAATAGGGCCCGGGGGATTACTTTTAACATTACCGTTCTATTGGTTGTATTTTGTGAATAGAATATTACCAGATAATTGAGAGGAGCAAGGATCTTTGATATTAATGTACTGAAATCGTAGCCAGCTAACGTTAGCTAGGCTTTGTTTACTGCACCTGCCGGTGTTCTCCCGACATGGAGAGGTGTGGAAAAAAGTAATAATTACGAGTTTCTCGGTTATTTTAGTCCCATCCGAATGTGCCATCTCAGTAATCATGATGGACAATGTCAGTAAAGATTACGGCGACTTTTACCTTCTGTAAAAAGGTCCGGGAAAATTACCTCAGGTAACGTTTATATTAATAGACCCTCTGTAAATAAAGTAATTTTGTGTTTAAAAGTAGTTTCCTGTGGTTGAAAATACATTCAGTTGCGTTCTAGACACTATGAGAAGTCTCCCCCAAATTTTCTCTCCCTCCCTTTACTCAAGTGTTTTCCACACACCATTCAGATCAAAAAGTTCGAAAGCACTTGTTAGAGGCACGAAACATACTTTTAGCGTTAGGTAAGTTTACCAACACAATCCAATCTGAAGTTAATTCATACATTGTTCTACCGGACATAACTGCTAATATTGTTATGTCCGGTCGAACAATTATGAATTTACTTTAGATTTCATATATATATATATATATATATATATATATATATATATATATATATATATATATATATATACATATACATATACATACATACATACGTATAAATATATATATATATATTATACTTCAGATATAGATAAAAATAGGTTATTTGTGTTTGCGCACGTGATATCAGGAAGTAATACACACGTTTCTTCAACTTATTAAAATATCTTACTTTACTGCAACTATCTGTTTCTGCTTCTTTGTCATATTTATAGTGTGTGATTTATAAAATACCTTATATCCTACATCACATATTTTGATTTTGGACGTCTGGTCACTTAATCTCTTATATCAGAATATTATATTACTGTCAAGCCTACTATTAATATTAAAATACGCCGAACTATGTGTCCTATATCATAGCTACATGAATGACCTTTGCAGCAAAAAAACCCGCGTGAAAATCAGTTCGGTATTCAGTGAGGTATGATTAATTAAATGCGCTGACAGCTCATTGCACCTGCTATACAGATGAGTGGAGTGGAGCGGGTGACCGGTCTAAGATGGCGGCCCCACGGCTCGTCAGCGCCAATAGGCAGTAGCGGTCGATAGGGCGTCTATCTATATGATATCTATGCATAGGACTGGTAAGTCCACGGAGGCTTCCATGTAGTTCCGCCATCTTGAAAAACTATAATAGCAGAGAGGGACAAAAAGTACTAGGCCAACGCGTTTCCACAACGCGTTTCGTTCAGAGCCCGCGTCACGTGACTGAAACCAGCAGAAACGGAGCAGAGCAGTGAGAGGCGCTTTTGTCACTGCCCCGGCAAGTTTAAAAGGCTGCACTTCACGGTTAAGTCACAGGATAACGAGTCCTCTTCGTCGAAAAAGTCCACAATAAGACCGTAAAAGGAAACGTGATCGGAGATTACAAAAACAAGGGTTATTATAATGTCGGGATAGCTAATGCAGGAGAAAGCTTTCAAAAGAGACGCTGAAGTTGCCTGCTTTCTTCTTGACAGGTAAGTCAATGTTAAGGTCTTAATTACAGGCTTTTTATTTTTTTTTTTTTATTAGCCTATATAGACCAGCGTTTCCCAGCGGGGTGACGCGGCACCCTGGGGTGCTTCTGGCGAGAGCAGGGGTGCTGTGTAAAAAAACAATTTTTACCATCAATCTCGGATCGTCGGAAGTCTCTAATAACAACAAATAATGCGCACAAATTTATAATAAAAATGCAAATCATAAGTTTTCGGCGTTGAATTGCGGAGGTTGCGTTTGCGTGTGATTTTATTCCCGTGCCTTATTCCCAGTGCGTCCACATAAAGCTGCCTATTTTTCATTGATGCGCTTACAGTCAAATACACACGAAAACATTGTCACAACGTCCGTCTTGCCGCGTATTCACATAAACACATCGGTTATGTCCGTGCTGCTGTCAACGCAATGCGTGCGATTAATGTTTTTCACTTTAACACGTTAAAAATATTTAACGCAATTAAAGCAGCATTTTTTTCTGTCATCCTTTGGCTAGCGTTACATTATATAATCACGTTCTTCTTCATGCAAATGCTTCTAACCATGCAAGCGAGAAAATACAAAAGAGAATGCGCTGTCTGTGATGCTGACACGACGCGCGCCAGACTCGACTTCTCTTTCGCACTTTAGCTTTGAGTATCCTCATCAGAGCAGTCTTAAATTAGTTAAATAAAGTCTTAAATGAACATTAAGAGTTGTGAGAAAATGGGACGCGTGTGGGATCCACATGTGACAGTGCAGCAGTGACATCAGAATCAAATAACACTTCATTCATAAAAATATGCCATTAAACAATTATTTGAAATATACTGTCTTTATGATGTTTCTACATTAATTTGGAGATTTACTGTGAAATTATTAGGCTACATAAAATATAGTAAAAACAAGCTATCTTGTGCAATTATAACAAAATTATCCCAATAATTATCACATTATCCCAATTATTATCCCAATAATTATCCCATACACTGAATGAGCAAACATTTAGGTGAGATTTGCAATGGTAATTGAGCAATGTTTATATATGAATAAAAAGCCTTAATTGAATATGTCATTATGTAAAGTGATCTCTTAAGAAGAAAGTAATGATTTCCTAGATTTTAAATGGATGGACAAAAAAAATAAGAAAATAATAGATAAAAATATCTATATGACAGTAGGCCTATAAGTTCTTCCCTGTGGTATTGAAAATTTATACATTTATTTATTTATTTATTTATTGCTCAAGTCATACATAAATGTTTCATTCATTCATTCATGCATTCGTAACATGCATGAACGAAGAAAAAAAAGGAACAGGAAGAAGAAAATCTTATGGTACCTGCCATTTATTTGTGCACAATCTGCACATCAAAAATTAAATAAAAAAAACCCCAGCACATTTCAAGGTATAGTATCAAAGTAGTATCTCTACTATTGAGTAAAGTAGAGAAGGCCCTATAAACAAGGTTGTAAGTTTTGTTTGTTCAAAACTGTAACATTCGTTTGTTCGTTGTGTCAAGTTGTAGTTTGTTTGAAATAAACCAGTTCACCCGAAGGAAAACTCGATGAAGTGCTATTAGAGGACATCCTGTCATAGCTTTTTGGTACATAATGGCTACCGTAGATGCAACACACATTTGAAAATGCGAGGCGCTAGAGAGCACTATTCATTTGATTGCAAAATACAATTTCACCACTAGATGGGAGAAAATCCCACTTACTGTCCCTTTAAAAAATAATAATAATAATAATTAAAAACTTTTTATTGTGTTTTAAATATAAAACTTTAATACACAGTCATTATAGTGATTCAGTCAACAGACCTTACTCAGGTGTCATATATATTTTTACAGGATAAATTCATCACATATATTTATATATCAGGATAAATTATAAAAACACACGTTGGAAAGTGACAACAAAACATCTTCTGCATCTGTGAAAACAAATAGAAAATGACAAATATGTACACTATGTGGCAAACTATGTACATATAACACAAAGCTCTGCTTGTATGCAACCAGCCACCTGCGCTGCGTGTCTTCATGCTTGGAGTGAGGGGCTCTGGAAAGACCACCCATGGGAAGTGGCTTGCAGAGCAGCTGGGAGTTTTCCACATCCAGTTCCGAGAGCGGCTACAGGAGCTGATCCTACGGAAGACCCAGAAACATGTGTCATATGCAGATGATTCTGAACCCCCTGAGGAACCTCCAGAGGAGCTGCAGGGCCTGCTAGAGGCTCAGGCCCAGGGTCAGAGCGCTGAATCCCCTCCAGACCAGGACGACAAGACCAGTCATGAGTATACTGTATCTGATAATCCTGACACAAATGTAAGGGGACTGTAAAGGCAAGACGTTTGAATTTTTGCTTGAATTTTGTTTGAATTTAATGCATTGGTGTGTTTGTAGGAAGAACCAGCATTGACTGATGATGAGGAGGCGATAAAGGCATACCTCCAGGATGGTGATCCTCTCCCTCTGGAGATACTGGAAATGGTTTTATTACAGTGGTGGGACCAGGACCCCTACAAGTAAAAATAAACTAATTCACACACATGCTACCTCATAAAACAATCCAAAAAACAACAACAACAACTACACTTGCAGATATAGCTGAAACTTTAAATCATCAAATATTCCACCTCAAAATGTAAATTTGGTCATTATTTATTCACCCTCACATCATTCCAAACCTGCACAAAAAAAGAGAGAAGAAAACCTCTTTCATACAATGGCAGTTAAGGTTTGACAGCTAGATAATGATAATGAACTCATTATCAGTTTGAGCGATACTCACACTTTTAAACGGATATCATTCTTTAATATCTATATACTTTTTAAATAACTTTTTAAAGTGTAGCTTAATTACACAGCCAAAAACAAATAAAAAATAATTTGAGAGTTATTTTAATATTATTTATTTACTATTACAGCATTTAATATTTTGAATTCAATTTCATTTTTATATAATAATTTTTGTAATTTTGTGCTTTTGTCATTTTTATTTCTTTTTGTAAATACTTTTTATATAGCTTAAATTTATTTTATATCAGTTTTGTTTTAGTAATTTTAGTACTTATTTCAGTTTGTTGTCTTAGTTTTTTTTTTATCTAATATTTATATTTTACTTTTAACAATAACACTGATTTGAGACCATTTAGATTACAAAACTTTGCATAAATATAATGGCACAAATAAAAATAATAGTAATATAATAATTTTTATTATAAATAATTATTAGTAGTAGTAAAATAATCATAATGCATGTTTTTATTGGTATCATCATGTATTATTGTGTCAAAAATATACAAATAATAAAACAGAATTAAAAATTGATTCTGAATTATTATTATTTATTTATTTTTATTATCAGATATCTGTACTGTATCTGTCATAAAAAGGCAGTAATAGTCAATCTCTAATATAAAAGCCAAGTAGTCCATATGACTTGCATGCTATTTTCCAAGGGAAAAATAAGCATATGTGTTTGAATGTAGGAGGGTGAATATATAGTGTATGAAAGACACAATTGTCTTTTCTTTTTATTTTTTTGCAAAATATTCCTTAACTTTTCTCTCAGATCCACAGGGTTTATTTTAGAGGGATTTCCCCAAAGCCAAGAGGAGGTGTCCTTCATGGTGGAGCGTCACTTGTTTCCAGATGTGGTGGCAGTGATGTCGGTAGAGGTGTCTGAGGTGGTGCGGCGTCTCCTGCCTTCGCGGCTCATGCGTTGGAGAGAGAGACAAAAGCGCAGGCAAGAACAAAAGCAGCTGGTCATTAAGCTGCGGAGTGAACTCAGGGTGAGTGTTTAAGCGAAAATTTCAGCACTGATAAAAGGATGTAAAAATCCAAATAAGCAAAATAAACACCTGGCATTTACCGTAAAGCAGGTGAAACAAAGTTTTTGGAGTAAATATGCATTGGTCTGTGTCAAACTGCAGGAGCGGGCCATCACCCAGAGAAGAGCTGAGCTTATGGCTGAACGTGAAACCAAAAAACCAAGCCCACTCACTCTGAAGCCCCTCAAAGAACAGGTCATTGATCGCTGTCATTGTGTCTTGCATTGGTGAGTGACTGACAGATTCTGACTGGACATTCTGTTGCTTCATCAGAAGGATGAGGTTGAGGATGACGAAGAGGTGCAAGAAGAAGCAGAGGCGATGGACAAAGAAGAGCAGGAATGGGAGGAAATGGAGGCCATACTGCTGGAGGAGTTTCCTCCTGTGGAGGAGGAGGAGGAGGCAGAGGATGAAGAAACAGAAACTACTGCAGAAGAGAGGCTGGAGACGGAGATCAGTCAGAGGTTTGAGAGGGATGAAAACAACCTCACCAGTATAACAGTAAGGAGAAGCTGAAAGCTTATATTATAAACAAATTTATAATGCAATTTAAGTCCCACGGAAATGTAACTCTTGTTTAACATTATAATTTAATTTAACATTATAACTCTTGTTCAATTCTAGAAATTCTGCTGATAATACATTGTTTTTTTCATAGGACTTTCTAACAGACAACCAAATCCCCCGTCTGGTTATAAACGCAGGCAGTTTGCCTCGGATTGTGAGGTATCAGCTCCTACAGGGAATCAAACCTCTGATGGTAAACAGAGACTCACTCTTTCAGATGTGTCAGCCAACCAGCTACAGTCTCGCCAGAAGACTCCTGTACTGCTCCTTTAAATATCCCAGTGCCTTCGGGTGCTGGGATCCTATTAAGGTAAAAGCAGATATACAACATTATTGAAAATGAATTGAATAATATAAGCCAAAAAAAAAAAGCCTTAACAGAGTATAAAACAAAAAATTCTGTTGGCCATTATGTTCTGTAGTACACAGAAGGAGATTTGATCCAGCCTCCACAAGGCCCTTTCAACACCACATTCCCTGTCATCCTACATCAGTTCATCTACTTCTTTGCCTCCAGGGAGACACGCAACACCTTCATCCTCAACCCAATCAAATATATTCGTCAACCAAAGCCCAACCCTTCCCTTCCAATCAAACTGGTTATCATTGGCCCACCAAAAGCAGGCAAAACCACAGGTCAGATTTCTGGAAATAAAATACACGTCATTATAGATGCTCATAAAAATATTGATGCCCGATTTCACATAAGAGGCTTAAGCCTAGTCCCAGACTAAAATGCATGTTTAAGCTATCTTAACTGAAAGCAACTTGTACTGACATATCTTAAAATAGGCTATGTCAGTGCTATTGTTTGGTCTCAATATGAACACCAGTAAAAAAAAAAATTAAGCTTTTTAAAATGTAAAAGCTATTTAAATTACCTAATTTAACTAAGGCCTAATCCTGGCTTAATCTAAGCCCTATTTGTGAAATCATAAAGCAAGTGTTTTTATAGATTTCAGAATAAGTAGCTTTTAACTGTGTGTGCACTCAGTGGCCCGAGTGTTTGCACGCGAGTACGGTCTCGCTCGACTCTCAATTGGGGATGCAATACGTTTGGTGCTCAACAGCCAGTCCAAAACTAAATTGGCTTATCAGGTGCAGACGCATTTGAACCAGGGCCTGACCGTTCCTGATGAACTAGCCATCCAGTGCCTGGAGGTGGCAGTAATGAGCCTGGTCTGCAGCACTCGTGGGTGAGGACCACATTTTTTCCAATCAAAGAAATGTACTTCTGCAAGAAAAAATAACAGTTATACAGTACATGTGTTTGATCCTCAGGTTTGTGTTGGATGGCTTCCCTGTGACCAAACATCAGGCTGAATTACTGCAATCCTGCAGCATTATTCCTATGCTAGTGATTGAACTGCAACTGGACATGGCGGAAGTGCTGAGGAGAGGCCTGAGAGACAGGGAAAAAAACAACAGGTCAGACCAGCACAAACACTCACACACCTCCGGTGTTTTTTTTTTGTATTATACTATTATTGTATTTATTAATATTTTGAATTAGCTTTTATGCTAATTGCTTTTTCATTGCTTGGACACAGTCACCTCTGATAACAGATCACTCTAAATAGTAGGGTGGTTAAGCGCAAAAATCGATCACTTTGCGATAAAAGCATCAAATTTGGTAGGAAGGCTGACAAAGGGGGTCTGATCAGATTTAGGACCGTAGGCGCTTGAAATTTGACCCCTGGGGGTCATGGCGGCCGATTTCGTAATGGGAAAATGGATTAAAAGCTGCCAGAAACATAAAATGCAATAACATATTTCACCATAAATACATGTAAATATGAGCACACTTTCACAAAGAAGGTCTTTAAACTTTAAAATATAAGATATGTTTTAAAATTTGCTCCTGTAATACTAAATATTACTATACATGGGTTAATGAATTATCTGTAAATTCATGTTATGTGATCAAAATTAGACATCACAGTGACAAGTGATTAAGAGCTGATCTTTGTCTGGTCTCTACCAAAGCAATTCACCAATGGTGATACAAAAAGGTTTTTAAACAGCTGACATGGAAAGAGACATGCAAGCTAATCCACCAGGTCTACTACTAACTTAAAAGATGTGTGCTAATACCTTAAAAAAATATTGGCTACTCTATTTCACTTAACTGGCACAAAAGAGATTAAATCGATTGCCTAATTGTGGTAATCATGCTAATCGTGCTAATTTACGTTTTTCTTGTGAGGAAAACTCGGTCTACAATGTGATGTGTAGGCCTACCTACTAAACCACTTGCAAATAATCCAGCAGGACTCAACAGTTCTTGCAATTAATATTTCTAATCAAGGTCAGAGCATTTGGAGAGCAAAGAATTGACTGAGATTAGCTTTGGGTGGTAGCCTGGTTAAAGGGTTAGTTCACCCAAAAATGAAAATTCTGTCAGTAATTACTCACCCTCATGTTGTTCCAACCGCGTAAGACCTTCGTTCATCTTCGGAACATAAATTAAGATATTTTTGATGAAATCTGAGAGCTGGATCACTTCTCCATAGGCTGCTAGGTGACCGAAACTTGCTGGCCCAGAAAAGTTATTATAGTCCAAGTGACTCCAGTGGCTTAATCTTAAGTTTATCAAGCGAAGAGAATACTTTTTGTGCGCAAAAACAAACACAAACACAAATAACGACTTTATTCCACTATTCATTTCCTTCTCTCTGGGCCTCTAGTTGGTTCACGTAGTGTTTTTGCGCTGCGCGTCTGTGTTACACGTCACCACGTAGGCTCACAATTGGCCGAAGCTGGTCATGTGTGTGATGCGTGATGACGTGCAACACAGACGCGCAGCGCAAAAACACTACGAGGCCCATAAATTAAGATATTTTTGATGAAATCTGAGAGCTGGATCACTTCTCCATAGGCTGCTAGGTGACCGAAACTTGCTGGCCCAGAAAAGTTATTAAAGAGATCGTTAATATAGTCCAAGTGACTCCAGTGGCTTAATCTTAAGTTTATCAAGCGAAGAGAATACTTTTTGTGCGCAAAAACAAACACAAACACAAATAACGACTTTATTCCACTATTCATTTCCTTCTCTCTGGGCCTCTAGTTGGTTCACGTAGTGTTTTTGCGCTGCGCGTCTGTGTTACACGTCACCACGTAGGCTCACAATTGGCCGAAGCTGGTCACGTGTGTGATGCGTGATGACGTGCAACACAGACGCGCAGCGCAAAAACACTACGAGGCCCAGAGAGAAGGAAATGAATAGTGGAATAAAGTCGTTATTTTTGTTTGTTTTTGCGCAGAAAAAGTATTCTCGTCGCTTGATATACTTAAGATTGAGCCACTGTAGTCACTTGGACTATATTAACGATCTCTTTAATAACTTTTCTGGGCCAGCAAGTTTCGGTCACCTAGCAGCCTATGGAGAAGTGATCCAGCTCTCAGATTTCATCAAAAATATCTTAATTTGTGTTCCGAAGATGAACGAAGGTCTTACGCGGTTGGAACAACATGAGGGTGAGTAATTACTGACAGAATTTTCATTTTTGGGTGAACTAACCCTTTAAAACCAGACCATTCTCAGTAGTAACTGAGTTATGGTCTGGCAAAGCTTCTTTAATAACTCATTTCCAAAGGGGCGTCACCAACGGACGTCGCTCAAATGCCTCTGGGCGCAATTGGATAGACCTAAAACCAATCAGAGCGATCGTCATCGTGTAAAGCCATATGCTGCGTCCCAATTCGCCTAAGTTACACTACACCATAAAAGTATGTACTCTTTTTGTGAAGAAAATGTATTTACTTTTGAATGTGTAGCAAAAAAGTAGGCAAGCTTTGGGACATACTACTTCGTCATCTTTATCGGACGGATCTGTCGCGTGCGTCCTGTCACGTAAACTGCCCTGTCAATCATCTTGTCACAGTTAAAATCCTCTATTAAATCTAATTTAATTTCCTACCGTTTCGGAGAGAAATGTAGTAGCACGTTCATCTGCCAGTGGGTCTTTCATGGAGACTGTCCTCATGTGTTTGCAATTTGAATATAATAATGCATTTAAAAGTTGGTGCGCTTCACCAACGGACGTCGCTCAAATGCCTCTGGGCGCAATTGGATAGACCTAAAACCAATCAGAGCGATCGTCATCGTGTAAAGCCCGCCTCAACGTTTCTGATTGGTGCCGCGATTTCGACGGCATGGAAATGGACTTGAATGAGCTCTTTGCCAGACTACTTGCAGAGCAAATCTAAATTTGCCGGAAGTTGTCTGGGTTTTCCCAGGCTATTTGGGTGGTATAAACTAGCCGTACAAGAGCACAGATTTACAATGAAATAAATAGGATAAATTGCAGCTAGTTTAGATAACCAGCCTAAATGAAATTCTGTGGAAATATACACCTACTTTATTTCACAGAATCCTAACTCTAAATTCCTGCAGACTAAAATCTATTTTATGTTATATTTGCCTGTCTGAGTTATGTTTGCTTACTTGCACTATTAGCCTACACTATTTTTACTGAGTAACAGTGAGAAACACATTCAACTGACTTTGCCTTTATCTCACTTGTAGTCAAGAGTAAAACATCCCACCAGTTCCCTAGATTTTAAAGAGAATAATATTTAACCACCACAAGTGGAACCTAGTGACTGAATAAGGAGGAGTCACTGACAAACTACCAAGTAAAAATGATGCGTATTAGTATATGCACACAATTTAATATTAAATATTTAAATATACATTTAAAAAGTACATAATTTCTGATAGATATCATAACCTCTTTTCCTTTTTGTTTAAAAATGAACTAGATTGATTAATGATCAAATGTGCAACTTTTTAAATTGTTAATTTCTGTCATCTATCCATTATGACATTATGAAATCCATATTTGGCGGCCATTTTAATTTTTTTTAAAAACATATCTTATATTTTAAAGTTTAAAGACCTTCTATGTGAAAGTGTGCTCATATTTACATGTATTTATGGTGAAATGTGTTATTGCATTTTATGTTTCTGGCAGCTTTTAATTCATTTTCCCATTACGAAATCCATATTTGGCGGCCATTTTGAAAAATGGCCCCCAGGGGCCAAATTTTGAGCGCCTACGGTCCTAAATCTGATCAGACCCCCTTAGTGAGCCTTCATACCAAATTTCATGCTTTTATCGCTAAGTGATCGATTCTGGTGAAAATCAGAATTGTCCTAATGTTATGACTAGTCTTAAATCTAAAAATATATAGCTTAGCCGCCCCACTAAAATTCGTAAATTGTAATGTAGACATGTATTTTCTGTAAAGCTGCTTTGAAACAATATCTATCGAGAAAAGCGCTATACAAATAAATGTGATACAAATGAATGTTTTATTAGTTAGTTGCCAAGGCACCAATTCTAATTTTCGTGTAAGTTTTTTTTTTTTTTAAGATTAAGTTTCATCTAATATTTATATATTTTTTTCAGCTTTCAGTTGAGGAAAACGATTGAAATAGTTTTATAAAAATAACCCTGACCTAAACATAAATCAACGTCACTGCTAAAAACTACACCATTTTAATGCCTTAAAAATATATCTATATATATATTTTTAGATTTAAGACTAGTCATAACATTAGGACAATAAAGTCATATGGTTTCGAGAATAATGTCATAATAGACCTTTTACGAGAATAAAGTCAGAAAAAATTATAAGACGCAATGTTATGAGAATAAAGTTCAATATTAAAGCATAAAGCTAAATATTGCTTGTATCAAGTAGATTTTTTATTTTATTTTAACGTTGACAGTGTTACAAATGGTGTAACATGTGGTAATATGGTCTGGCATAATATGTATATCGATGCAAATAACCACAATTTGTAAGATTATGGCAACTCTCTCCAACAGGCCTTACCCAATGAATGACAGTCCCCAGGTCCTAAACATTCGAAACTCTTGCTTCAGACGGGAAGCTGAAGCTCTTAGGCAACACTTCCACCAGCAGTATCACAACTGGACTCCCATTGATGCTCACAAGAGCAAGTGGTGGGTATGGGAGCGAGTTTTAGATGAAGTTCGCATAAGCATAAGACTCATCCATGCTTACCTGGAAAGAATTCACAAAGGTAAGAGCATGCAAATGATGCACATTTGTCCAACAAGAAGCACTAGTAATATCCATCCATGTATTAAGCATTACATTTGCATTAAAGCATCAATATGTGTAGTTTTGTGACAGCTTTCTGCCATCCCCGCAGGCAAGGCAGCCTGTATAAACAGATTGTGCATTACCCCAAGAGAGCTGCAGTCTCGGCTGGGCGAGTTTGGCCAGTACTGCCCAGTTAGCTTAGCTCTCCATCGCCATCTGGTGGACTGTTCACATAACACCTCACTTGAATTGGCTGCAGAGTTCAGGGGCCACTTCTACAAAATGGCCAGCAAGGAGTCTCTAGAGGTAAAGTGTCCGATGGTCCAGAAACATGTTCACAGAAAGTTTTGTGAACTCACTACCTCTCTTTATATGCTTCTTAAAAGAGATTTTTAGATTCCCCGGAGCAGTTTGTGGTTCCAGGTTGCCCTTACCCATTACCCCCTCCTCCACTCCTGCCTCATAAGCTCAATGCAGGCCAGGTGAAGAGCAGGTTCCCTCAAAAAGTGGAGATGAAGGGGTTCTGCCCCGTCACTTATCTAGATGGTCAACAGAGGTACAGCCAAGAAAACTTTTATAGTACTTTCTAATTTTTACTACAGACTTCATCATTAATAAGCTACCTTTTCACACACATTCTATTTAAAGTAAAAGTCACATTGTCATTTAAAAGCATTAGGCCTTAAAGGACAAGTTCGGTATTTTACACTTAAAGCCCTGTTTACAGATCGTTTCTGATGAAATAGAACGGTTAAGATAAAAATTTGGGCACATGCTGCTGTCCCGAGAATTTTAGGTTTCTTTCGCTTTCCCCCCCACCTCTAGAATGGCTGCATATGTCCACTGGAACAATCCTTCCTAAAACGCATTAAACTTTCGTTTACAACCTTTCCTTTCCAACAGGTGTTTTACCATTCGTTGTAAAACTGTGGACCTATTTTTCCAAACGCCTCACACCCGTACATTCTTCCGTTGAGAGCTTGAATAATAGACACTCCTACAGAAAGAATACAAACAACCCCACTTCCGGCGGAGTAATACCGTACCTCACAGCACATCCAATACAAGTCAATGGAGTTGGACAAAAACTACGATAAAACTTGTTGGAAAGCATCTTTTGCAGCGATTTTTGTGTGATATCAGTGAACACCCCTGACAACTCAGTGAGTTTCACATCTTTGTAAACGAAAGTTTAATGCGTTTTAGGAAGGATTGTTCCAGTGCACCTATGCAGCCATTCTGGAGGTGCGGGGGGAAAGCGAAAGAAACCTAAAATTCTCGGGCCAGCAGCATGTGTCCAAATTTTAATCTTAACCATTCTATTTCATCAGAAATGATCTGTAAACAGGGCTTTAAGTGTAAAATACCGAACTTGTCCTTTAAGTAAATGTAAATGATTCACAGTGCAGTTCTACCATGTTTTTCTCTTCATCTGTAGGTATGAGGCCTTGGTGCGTGGGAATATGGAGTATGCTGTTGAGTATCGAAATAGGATCTATATATTTGAGAGTGAGAAGAAACAAGAGCAATTTCTCCAGTGAGTAGTAATTTGGCTTGATTGGATTTTTTTTTTTGTTTAAATAAATTAATTTGTTAATACAGCAAGGATGCATTAAATTGATCAAAAGTGACAGTATAGACTTTTACATTGTTTCAGAAATAGTCAAGTCAAGTCAAGTTTATTTATATAGCGCTTTTCACAATACAGATTGTATCAAAGCAGCTTCACAGTATTAAATTAAAATAATACATCAATGTTTGTTTCTAGTGGAAAACGTCCACGTTTGGTAATGCTGATCAATAGTATTGTTGATTGATTAATTAAATTAAATATCCCCAACTGAGCAAGCCAATGGCAACAGTGGCAAGGAACCGAAAAAACTGGGAGAACCCAGGCTCAGTCGGGGGCCAGTTCTCCTCTGGCGTCTATGAACTAGAGGTCGGATTTAACTGTAAGATTAAAAGTATTATTTGAATGCCTGGCTGAAGAGATGCGTCTTTAATCTAGTTTTAAACTGGGAGAGCGAGTCTGAGCAACGAACAGTATCTGGAAGGCTATTCCAGAGTTTTGGAGCTAAATGTGAAAATGCTCTCCCTCCTTTGGTGGACCTAGATATCCTAGGTATGATCAAAAGCCTCGAATTTAGTGATCTTAAAGAGCGCAATGGATTATAGGGCGATAGAAGGTCCGTTAAATAGACTGGAGCTAAGCCGTTTAGGGCTTTATAAGTCAGTAGCAATAACTTGTAATTAATACGGAACTTTATAGGTAACCAATGTAGTGATGATAAAATTGGTGTTATATGATCATATTTTCTTGATCTAGTAAGAACTCTAGCAGCGGCATTTTGGACTAACTGTAGCTTGTTTATTAAGGATGCAGGACAACCGGCTAATAAAGCATTACAGTAATCTAGTCTCGAGGTCATGAATGCATGAACTAACTTTTCTGCATCAGAAACTGATAGCATGTTACGTAGCTTAGCAATGTTTCTAAGGTGGAAAAAGGCGGTTCTTGTAACATATGAAATATGATTTTCAAAAGACAGGTTGCAGTCTAGTATAACACCCAGGTCTTTTACTGTAGAGGATAAAGTAACAGGACATCCTACTATGTTAAAGTTGTAGTGTGAGAGGTTTTTTGAACCGATGATTAGCCTAGTACCTCTGTCTTGTCTGGATTTAATAAAAGAAAATTGCGCGTCATCCAATCTTTTATATCTTTAACACACTCAGATAATTTAGCGTTTTCATATGGCCGTGATGAAATATAGATTTGAGTGTCATCAGCATAACAATGGAAACTAATTCCATGTTTCCTTATAATATTTCCAAGTGGCAGCATATATATTGAGAATAACAGAGGGCCTAACACAGATCCCTGCGGCACTCCATAGTTTACTGGAGTTATGATCGATTTTTCTCCATTTAAATAGACAAAATGGTAGCGGTCAGATAAGTATGATCTGAACCAGCTTAATGCTTGTCCTTGAACACCAGTATAATTTTGTAATCGATCTAAGAGTATTGTGTGATCTATAGTATCGAACGCAGCACTAAGATCAAGTAAAACTAGTATTGAGATACAGCCTTGGTCAGAAGCTAATAGTAAATCATTTGTGATTTTAACGAGCGCAGTTTCAGTGCTATGATGCGGTCTGAATCCAGACTGAAACTTTTCATAGATGTCATTTTCTTGCAAGAAAGAGCCCAGTTGGGCGGATACAACTTTTTCTAGTATTTTAGACATAAAAGGAAGATTTGAAATGAGTCTATAATTTGCTAGGTTATTATGATCTAATTGTGGTTTCTTAATGAGTGGTTTTATAACTGCCAATTTAAATGTTCTTGGAACATGACCTAAAGATAAAGATGAGTTAATAATATTGAGGAGAGGCTCTTCCACTACAGGTAACACTTCTTTCAGTAGTTTAGTTGGTATAGGATCTAATAAACATGTTGTTGTTTTAGATGAAGTGATAAGTTTATTTAACTCTTTTTGTTCTATAGTTGTAAAGCACTGTAATTGTTCTTGCGGGGTGATAATTGAGGCTGGATTATAAGGCGCGATTGAGGACTGAACGTTTACAATTGTGGTTCTGATGTTTTCTATTTTCTCAGTGAAGAACTTCATGAAATCATTGCTACTAAACTGTAACGGAATATTTTGTTCAGGTGACATCTGTTTATTTGTTAGTCTAGCCACGGTGTTAAATAAAAACCTAGGATGGGTTTGGTTGTTTTCTATTAGTTTGCGGAGGTGCTCAGCCCTGGCCGATTTTAGGGCCTTTTTATAACGTGACATACTGTCTTTCCATGCGATTCTAAAGACCTCTAAATTAGTTTGTTTCCATTTACGCTCTAAATTACGGGTTTCTCTCTTTAGAACATGCGTAGTATTGTTGTACCAGGGTGCTTTACTTTTCTCTCTGACCTTTTTTCCAGAGAGAATGGTGCTCATAGTGCTAGTTAATTCCTCTAGTGCATCTATTTGTTTGGGTTCACTGAGCAGCTGAGACAGATCAAATAAGCTATTTGAAAAATTATCTATGGTGGATGGAAGGATTGTTCTGCCTGATCGATAACGCGGTGCAGCATGATATATTACAGGAGTACGTAATATGCAAGTTACCATGTAATGGTCAGTGACATCATCACTTTGTGGAATGATGTCTATATCGGTTGGATCGGTTCCATGTGATATAATTAAATCGAGTGTATGATTAAAACGATGAGTTGGTCCGGTAACGTTTTGCTTGACCCCAAAGGAGTTTAATAAATCTGTAAACGCAGCCCCTAACGCATCATTTGGATTATCTACGTGTATGTTAAAATCTCCAACAATTAATGCTTTATCGACATTGACTAATAGGTCTGAGAGAAAATCTGCAAACTCTTTTAGGAAATCAGCATAAGGCCTAGGCGGTCTATATACAGTAGCCAAGGCTAGAGATAATAGGGATGTTTTTCTAACATCTAAGAGCGTAACATTTAGTACAAGTACTTCAAACGAAATAAACTTATAACCCGTTTTCTGAGTAACATTGAGAATATCTCTATAGATTGTTGCAACACCGCCGCCACGACCAATCAGACGGGGTTCGTGCTTATAGGAGTATCCTGATGGAGTAGACTCATTTAGACCGAAATATTCATTTGGTTTAAGCCAGGTTTCAGTAAGGCAAAGTACATCGAAGCTATTATCTGTGACTATTTCATTTACAATAACTGCCTTAGGTGTGAGTGATCTAATGTTTAGAAGACCTAGCTTTAGAAATTGTTTTTGTTTACTAATAGCAACATTTTCTGTTTTAATAACAATTAGATTTTTCCTAGATCCTGCAGTAGATTTATTATTTGATCTCACTAAACGAGGAATAGACACAGTTTCTATGCAATGTTCTACACTAGTATTTATATCAGTTAAATTGGTGCAGCAGAGACTGTGATTTGGACTTTTGGTTACTAGTCAAAAGGTATTTAACATTTTGGAGATGTTATCCGACAGTATGGGTGTAAGCCATCAGCACGGAAAAGCCTAGGACGCTCCCAAAACAGATTCCAATTATTTACAAAGAGCAGTTTCTGCTCATTGCACCATGACATTAACCATTCATTTAGCGCAAATAATCTACTAAACTTTTCATGACCTAGTCGGTACGTGGGAAGCGGTCCTGACACAATGATCGTTGTTTCAGGCGATGTGCTGCGTACCGTATCGATCAGAGTCCTGAAGTCTTTCTTCAGAACCTCCGTCTGGCGCAGCCTGATGTCGTTCACTCCCGCATGCAGGACCACAGTTCCGACGCGCTCGTCACCGTTCAGAATCTCGGGAGCGCGAGCAGCGATTTCAGAAACACGAGCACCAGGAAAGCAGTGACTGTGCACCTTACTTTTACCTGACGTAGTGTGTACGTGCCGAACGATGGAATCGTTCTATTATTCTATTTCAAATAATAATAATTGAATAATCAAATAATAATAATAATAAAATAATAATTGAAATATTCTATTTCAAATAAATGCTGTTCTTGTGTTCTTTCTATTATCAAAGCATCTGAAAAAAATGTATCATAGTTTCCACAAAAATATAAAACAGCAACTGTTTTCAGCATTGATAATAATAAGAAATGCTTCTTAAGCTCCGAATCAGCATGTTAGAAAGAACGATTTCTGAAGGATAATGTGATAATCATGGGGATCATGCGAGTAATGAGTAATGCTGCTGAAAATTCAGCTTTGCCATCAAAGGAATAAATTACATTTAAAAAAAAAATCACAATATTACTGTTCATACTGTATTTTTGATAAAATAATACAGCCATATACATTAATAATTAATTAATAATTAATTAACATAACTGCCATTTATATATTATCTTAACTAATGATCATATTAATAATAGCCATAGCAACAGGCTATTTGTAATACTGCAACATGAAACAGATCATTCACAACAGAACTGTCCTCAGGTCACCTGAGATTTACTGGGACCAGAAACTTCCACATAAACTACCTCCGTTGGAAGATCCGGTCTTACTAACCTCTTTACCGATCATGGGCTATTTGGAACAAGTAAGAAAACACTGAAACACAGACACTCACTTCAGTCTGTTAATCTGCTGCAAAATGGTCTGTGTAACCATCAATAAACTATGCTTTTAACAAGTGGTAAAATAATTTTCTTAACCACTGATGAGATTGTAATTATTGTACATGTATATTTTTTATGTATGTATTTTTTATTTTTGTAGAGTGTGGCAGTACCCATAATCAAAGCCATGACTGCTGTTGGTCAACTCAAGCCAAAGTTCCCCTTTCTCAGTGTGAAGAGATCTGCTTTATTGTACCTGGCCTTTCATCTGAAAGGTGGCCTTGATTTTCTTATTTTGGCTTACTTATGAATAGCTGGGGATGAAAACGGTCTAGACTCTAGATAATATATTTTAATAACTTTCTACCCCTCCACCCTCACAGCATTCAACACAAGGAACCCAGACTATATTCGACTGAAGTACAAAAAGAAACTTCAAAAGTTTGAAGAAGGCTGTGAGCTCATCTCATACCTGGGTACCGACATGAAGACATACAAATCCCCTCACAACCTGCCCCCAGATTTTGCACTGAAGCTGGACAGGTTTCTGGCCCTTGAGAAGTCCACCAAAACAGCCTCAGGTCTGATACAGCTCGGGGGCAGTTGAAACTACTTCAAATAATAAAAAACTTGAGTCAGCACATCACAGTATTTGATCAGTGTTGGTTGACATTTGCATGAATACATTTTGCAAGCACTTTGTTAATGTGTTCTGTTCAATTGCCAATTAAATGAATGAGTCTAATAAATATGTTTTAATCTATTTTGTTAAGTGTATTTGTTTTCAACATATACCCTTGGTTTCACAGAAGCCTAGTCCCAATCTAAAATGCATGTTTTAGCTATTTTAACTGAAAGCAACTTGCTCTGACACATCTTAAAATGTCTGTGCCATTGTTTTGTCTCAATATGAACACCAGTAATGTTTTTTTTTTTTTTTTCTAGGGTAACGTAACGTTTATAAAAGCTACTTAAATGTCCTAATTGAGCTAAAGCCTAATCCTGGTATAATCTAAGCCCCGTTTGTGAAACCTCTGCAGGCCTTGGTGTGTGTGTGTGTTTTTTTTTACAGACATATTCCAACTGATATATAAACTTTAAGAAATATAAACTGTATGAATAAATAAAACGATAGATAGATATACGGAACGTCATCGTTGTGCGCCACTCGCATCGGTTACCCTGGCAACGAGACTCTAACTTGACACAACATGGCATCCCCTGTACATTTAGAGATCGTCGGTCTGTTAAGCGAACACAATTTTCAAAGAGCCAAAAGCATTGCGGAGGTAAAGTTTTTTTAAGATGCTGACCACTTTGCATTTTGGCGTGGCTAACTAATAAAGATGCTGACTGCACCTGTTCACAAAAGCTATAACGTCTGCTGCACTTACAGGGTTTGAAAAATAAATTCCCGGAGTCATTTGATGATCCAACAATTCGCCCGCTTCTTGAATGTGACTGGCATGACTATTTAGCAAACAAAAAGAAGGTATGGCACTTGTTATACTGCTCGCTTGTTTTCAACACTACAGTATATCTGCGGAACAAATCAAATAACGTTAGCCGACGTACGTTTTCTTCTCAAGGAGCTGAGAGGAGAGGTTTGGCAGTACACTGGATGTCTAATGTCCTTTGCAAACGGTCAGTTGCTCGGTGATGAGAGGAAACTGTCCACCTGGGCAGAGAAAGAGTGGAAGTTTTCTTTTCATCGACCACAGGCGCTTTATATGGCCCTGGCTGAGGAGTATTACACCAGCTATCTGCTAAGCACAGCTGTAAATAAACACGACAAACAACGGAGCGAGACATAACTAATAATACAAACCCAGAGAAATACATAAATAAACATACTTCATTTGTATGCGACTACAACCATTTAACATTTCTCATAATACCTCCAAGGTGTGCAACATCTGCTCTCTCTTTCTCACAGCACATTTTTGTTTATATGGATATTGAAAGCGGTGGAGAGGTATTTGGCAGGCTGTTGTTTGAGGTAAGGAAATCTTCTGCTTCTTGATGAGGTAAGTTACAGTGAAAATGTATTTCCGTACCATTCTTCTCTACTCTGAAAGTTTAAAATGTAACCTGCCAGCTGTTCTCAGACGTGTGTCCAAAGACGTGCAGGAACTTCAAGGCCCTGTGCAATGGAGAGGCAGGTTTGTCCAAGAGTAACCTTGAGTTGAGCTACAAGGCCTCAATTTTCCACAGAGTTGTGCCAAATGGCTGGCTGCAGGGTGGAGGTAAGAAGCAGTAATGCATTTACACATTTATGATAATTTAATACATTTCATAAATGTGAAAAATTGAATTATACATCCATTTTATACAGTTATACATTTATGTACACACACACACACACACACACACACACACACACACACACACACACACAATACCAGTAATACAGTTATGACTGTATAAAAATTTTATGTTTTTAATTACAGATATTTCACCTGAAAGGAAAGGCACTGGGGGAGACTCTATCTATGGTCCAACATTTGAGGGTATATGCTTATTAACAAATTTATGTGGCACACAAATTCTGTGTGAAATTCATACTTTAACACAATACTTGCTTAAAAGTATGAAATAGGCTACATATTGATTCATGCATATAAAAAGCACTAGGCTGTTCCCTCCTCTAGATGAGAGTTTTGTCATATCCCACAACAAGCGTGGCATCCTGGGAATGGCTAACCAAGGTGCTCATAGCAACGGCTCTCAGTTCTACATCACACTACAGCCAGCGTCCTGGATGGACTACAAATATGTGGCTTTTGGGTAATGACCCTAATAAATTGTCTTGACATTTGGCTTTGCATTATTAATGCAGACATCATACTCAGTTACCTTTGCTATTTAACACTCTTACAAAATTCAAAGTCTCCATCACAACTTTTTCCCTCTCTCCCAGGCAACTCATTGAAGGCACTGCGGTTCTAAAGAGAATAGAGGCAGTGCCCACCTACAACGAACGGCCCAAACAGGACTGCAAAATAGCAGCATGTGGAATATTTGAGCCCTGAGTTTTCACATGTGGCCTATAGATCAAGAAAGCAATACAAAAGGAGAAGCATTTTTAATAACCATTTGTGATATATGTGGACAGGTGTGCACCATGTGTTTTTTAATGGTCGACCCAATATTTTTGCCATATTGCCAATATTTCAGCATAAACATTCAACAAATAAATTGACCTAAAATTAAAAACCTCTCTTTATATGATTTAAATATTCAGTTTGACTTATTTCTATGGTGCTTTTCTTCCTTTGCCCATGGCAACTAACCGCTGTTGTTCCAAAAAGCAGTGATCTGCAGTGACGTGCACATTATCGTGAGCTTGGCAAAAGAGTCTGTTGAAGTGCTGCTGAGAAACAACCACGTCGAGTGTGCATTGCTGTAAAACAGATTTATTTACTTGAGATAGAGAGAGAGTCCCTGTCAGTTAAACCCAAAAAGACTAAAATAATGATGTATTCCGAAAAAGATCCAACCACCAAGACCAACATCATAGCTTTAAATTAGACAACATGCTCCTCGAACACACGCAGAACTACACTTACCATGGAATAAATATTAGCAACACAGGAAATTTTAACAAAGCTGTCAACGACCTCAGAGATAAGGCACAGAGAGCTTTTTATGCTATTAAGAGAACTATCCAAATTGAAATCCCAATCAGAATATAGAACCCATGGCGCTCTACGGGTGTGACGTCTGGGGTTCACTCACAAACCAAGAGTTTACTAAAAGGGACAAACACCCAATAGAGACTCTTCAGACCGAACAATGCAAAAACCTCCAACGAGTACAGTGCAAAAACTCAAATAATGCCTGCAGAGCAGAATTAGGATTATACCCAATTATAATCACAATTTAAAAAAGGGCCATTAAATTCTATGCCCACTTACAAAGCCCTGAACTACCAAGAGCTGATGCCAGAAAGAAACATCTTTGGCCAATTGGTCTTAGAGCTGACTACACAAACCAAAACATGTCTGACTGACTGAGAATAAAAACTTAGCCAGACCAAACCAAATAATTAAAACACAAAAAGAAAAATACCTCAAACTTTGGACAGATGCAACAGCCCAACAAAGTAAACTGGAATGCTATTTGGCCCTAAACAGATATTATAATTTGGCAGGATACTGAGCAGTGACCGTCCCTAAGCTTAGAAAAGTCCAGAGCATGTACAGACTTCCTATGTGCTGTTGCTTGGGTATTCACAATATTCATAAAACTAGGTGAAAAGTTCCCAGACTTTAGCAAGATTCTGAAATGCACTGCTGAATTCAGAACTACATATGGTACTAACTTACTACTCTTAATATTTTTACTACGATTTCTTTCTGTGGTAGGCTACAGGTAAGACTAGTACGCTAGTAGCCTATGTGGTTCCGAACTCATCAACCCTTGTGAAAAAAAAGTGCACTTAAGTGTACTTTTATAAAGTGTACTTATTACATAAATAATATAATTTAAATATATACACTTAAGTGTGCATTAAATGCCATCTTTTCGGTGCACTTAATGCACATTAAGTGTAATTAATTTCAAATATATCATATATTAAGTTGAAATAAAATGCAATAAGTTTCCATTAAGAGTGATTTTTTGGAACAACTTAATTGGTACTTTATTACAGCTTTATATATACTTTCATAATTGCTTCTAGTGTTTTTAAAATATACTTAAAGTGCACTACAAAATGTAATGACACGCAATTAATGTGATTTAAAATATACTTTGTCACTTAACAATACACTTAAGTGTGAATTAAATGCAATGTTTTCCACTCACTGAATGCACATTAAGTGCAATTAATTTAAAATATATCACATATTAAGTTGAAATAAAATGCAATAAGTTGCCATTAAGAGTGATTTTTTGGAACAACTTAATTGGTACTTTAATACAACTTTATATCTACTTTCATAATTGCTTCTAATATCTTCAAAATATAGTTAAAGTGCACTACACAATATAATGACACGCAATTAATGTGATTTAAAATATACTTTAATGTCAGTTAACAATACACTTAAGTGTGAATTAAATGCAATGTTACAATCAGCAAAAACTAAATGTAAAACCCTCTAAATTTACTGACAAAATAATTTTTAAAAGAAATACATAAAAACCTTTCTGTTGATGCACAAGAAAACCACAGGAAACACTATGCATAAACACAAACAGTTTTGGAAAGAGACATTTGGGTAATGCTTTACAAAAATATATTAGTTACCTACTTCAGTTAACATGAACTAAGAATGAATAATACTTTTAAGCATTTATTAGTCTAAGTAAGATAATAGTCTTGGCTAAAAAATAAACTAATATTAAAGCTAGGGTAGGTAATCCTGTTCAGAAACACTTTTTTTTTATACTGGGTGAAATGGTCCTTCCATCCTGAGAGTAGTCAATACATCAGGTGTCACCAACCCTGCTCCTGGAGGGCTACAGTCCTGCAGATTTCAGCTCCAACCCCAATCAAACACACCTGGACCAGCTAATCAAGCTGTTCAGGGTTGCTTGATAATTACAGGCAGGTGTGTTGGAACAGGGTTGGACCTAAAGTCTGCAGGACAGTAGCCCTCCAGGAGCAGGGTTGGTGACACCTGCAATACATTATGTGTTCAGAAAAAGGAATGAAAAAAATCAGACCTCTGTAGCAGCTGCAGGTGCGAATGTAAAGAACCAATCAGATGCCTTCATGTCTCGTGCCCGAGCCCCACTGCGCGCGCTGCCCTGCGTGCACTCATCACATCTCACCGTTCCCGGAAACATTCAGCTCACTACACCGAGTAAGCAGGGGTTTGCGGCACAATGTAAGAGAAAATGCAGCAAAATCTACCAATGCCAGCTTTGCTGGTAACTGCTCGCCCTGATAAAAAGCCTAAAAAAAAGAAAATCGGAGGCAGAAAAGGCTGCAACGAAACAGGCACTGGATAAAGCCAGAGGACAAACTCGCGTAAACATTGCAGCATTTGAACGGTGGAGACAACTGAGGGAGCTGAAAAGCGATGCCGAGGTTGCGTTCTTTCTGCTGAACAGGTAAGTAATTATACATGGATTTCTCGGCAACGTCATCACTGCTTGCGCACGCATCCAGGAGGCAGAAAGACCCGCGGTCTTCGTACTGGAGTAAAGGGTTTAGGCTAGTAGCATACAGTAGTGGTGGTGTTGTCTCTAAGTCAAAATACCAAGGAGTTGTTGCGTAATTTATTTACATGCAGGCCTATCTGTTGTGTTTTATCTGCTCATTTAAATTATACATGTTGCAAGTAGTTCCAAATCTAGGCAAATGGAAGAGTGGGACAGAAGGAGGAAGTTGTATGTTATATTCTTTCTATTCATAATTTGACGAGCTGCACATGACCACATAGCACGTAGTTGTAGGCATCAAGGGATTTGTACGCTTTAATAATTTCTCTTGTATACACACTTGCTTGAATAAGATAATTATGGCTATATATAAGGCCATACAATTGCTGGCCACTTCTTGTCATCCACAATCCAAAGATCGTCATGTATTGCGTAGGGATCCGGCAAGATCTCACCATTGCTGAGAGTAAGTTTTATTTATTCTTTTTGCGGCGTAGTTTTTCACCTATATTTAACAGCGCTTCGTCAGAAGTATAAATACAACAGCCGTTTTTTAAATCCTATCCAATGGTTAAAAGGAAAGGAGTAAACACGGTCACTAGTAGGTTGTGACGGCTGTCAATCAAAATGTGGAGCGGTGTATTCGTTCCATGTGTTTCCTGATAATTTGGTAAATTTAAATTTAACAGAATTTATCAATTTGTTTCCTACTGTGGTTGTTTTAATTCACATCCTTTCTAAAAAAATTAAGATAATCTTAATATATAAGACTGTCAATGATCTAATTTCATGTTTTATATTTTGTTCATTGTTTATTTTGTTGGGTTTTAGTTGGAGTTGGTCAGAACTGTTTAAAAAAAAAAAAAAAAAAAAAAATATATATATATATATATATATATATATATATATGCGCATGATGCCTGCTGCCTTTGGACTTAGTGATGTTGAATTTAAATGACATGTAAAATAAAGACATGTTATGTTACATAGTGATGTAATGGTGTTTTCTGGAAGGAAAGGAACTAAAGAACAAAGAATTTTTATCAGCTGAAAGGCAGAATACAAATGTTTTTAGTAAACTAGATAAACATTATATAACAGTTTCAGGTTATGTTTTGGTGTTGGTGTCCCACATTGTCCCACACAAACTTATAATCGTCCCACATTTGGTTTGTTTGATGGTGGTCACCCTAATTACATTACTAACTTAGTCTAACATAGAGGTGGGCGATATATCGTTTAGACGATAATATCCAAATTGTTGTCTGGACGATATGCAAAATTGGGATATCGAATATTTCATAATTTGTACAATCCGACCCCCCAAACATGAAAAGAGCTGATAGAAGTTAAAGAGAAAACAAATAACGCACACTATAACCTTCTAAACAATTATATGTAGTGATTTTTAATACTGTAGGGCAGTACTATTCCCGGAAGCAACCTCCGATGGTCCCGTGTCGTCAAAAACGCACATTCATACGTAAATTCGAAATAGTGCGCGCAGAAGCACATGCGCAAAACCGTTTTGGGAAATTATATATTAATTATTTTTATTTTATCATATGTCATTTTACAAAAGGACATTTTACAAACCTACGTTTTGCGCATGTGCTCCCGCACGCACTTTTTCAGTCACAACACAGCAATCAGAGGAGGACGCGCTGAAAACTGTAATGCTGTTCTCTTCCTTCATAACTCGTATTGAGAAGGTTTGAGTTGCAGAGGAATTTGTGACTGTTTCACCTGTTCAACCACATCAAAGTTTCGTAATTAGTAAGTCCGTGCTTTTCTCTTTTTGTTCTTATGTGCTGAAGGGCCGCTGTGCCTTGGTGAAACGGTGTTTGTATGTGAAGAGCTCTTTTCCAGAACGCCATAAACCTAAAAAGCTGCCTCAAAGAACCAGCAAAAGTAATGATTATGAATATGTAAAATATTGCAATAAGACATTTTAATTGTTTATTAATTTCTGTGTCGGCTGCAAAGATGAAGTTGACGATCTACTATTGACTCGCGATCTTCGCAGTAGGCTAGTGAACGCACCGGAGAAATGCACATTTATTAGGCTACATAGTTTTATTTTATTTTGTTTTGGATGGTTTTGTTTAACCAGCTTTCTGTAAATATATTTAACATATTTTAGGCCTGTGAGGCGAGTAGGCTACGGTTCGGTTCGGTTCATGATGATATCTACAGTTCAAGCACCTTATGTTGTGATTGCTAGCCTATATTACTTTTTATGTATTAAATTCAGGAAATTGGTGAATGAAAAATGTATTAAAATTAAGATACAAATAATACAAAACGAAATTCGTTTTAAAGAAAGGCTTTGTGCTTTCTGTTTTGAGTTCTCTGTGAAAGTTTGAAAGTCTTTTAGTGCCGCTTTCAGAGCGCGCGTCCATAATGGAGAACTGTCACGTGATATTGTTTTTTCCTCATAAATGCAAACACGAAAAATAAAAGACAAAAGACTTTTTTAAAAAGACAAACCATCAATTTTTGGAAGAAAATGGATGGATTTATAGCGTTTTGAGGAAAAAAAGGCGTTTTGGGGAAAAAATGGATGGAATTATAGTGTTCTGAAAATTTTTTTTTTTTACTTTGAATTATCATCATCAACAATATTGTTTGATTTAATAATCACTGTTGCAAGAGGTGCCTAGTTCCATTTTTTTTTTTTATTGTTTTATTTTGTAAGTGGAAAAAGTAGGGGCTACCTCAGATTCTGTTTAGTTAGCTCCTTTATTGTTTTTTCTATAGCCTACAATAATAGGTCAAATGCAGCAAGTCAAAAGACCAACTGGACCTTCTTTGCCAGTTTGCATACATTTCTTTGAAGGATGGCAAAAATATCGTCTGAATATCGATATCGAGATATTGGAAAAAAATATCGAGATATTCATTTTTGTCAATATCTCCCACCCCTAGTCTAACATGATAATTCATACATACATCACAGTATGTCCGGATTTTGATTCGTAAACAGTTGGACGTTTTACATAATGTTATATTAATATGAAACACAAACAAACAGATCCAACTCTGAAATTGCAGTTTATTATTGAGTGAACAAG
The DNA here is from genome assembly GCF_949319135.1 of Squalius cephalus. NCBI lineage: Eukaryota > Metazoa > Chordata > Actinopteri > Cypriniformes > Leuciscidae > Squalius > Squalius cephalus. The sequence goes on along the minus strand of NC_137133.1, from coordinate 31,675,876 downwards.
AAATTACAAACAATGCGAAATCTACGTTAATTACAATGTTCTTTTACAGAACTCGGCATAACAGCTAGCGGTTTTCTGCCTCCTGGATGCGCGCGCATCCGGTATTGTTTGTATACAAGAAACCCGTGTATTTGTTTTGCTTCGGGGGGATTTGTTATTTCCATGATATATGTTACGTTAGGCAACGTAGCTACTTTTGTAGCTAGTATTAGCCCAATGCTAACATTAGCTTCTCTGTCGGTGTAAGCCAGTTGCGTTACAGGTCTGCTTATCTGACTTTTAGGACATGACATTTTGAACATATTGCACAGCCATAGTCGCAAGTGTCTGCATTATAATTGTGATAAAATTACGTTAATATATTGCTTATAAACGGGACAACTGTGGTGATGTGTGGCATAACTGTTATGTGTTTTGTTAGCTACGAGAAGAAATGTTTGTTACTGTGTGAAATGGAAACAAAGTTGTGTTGTCATTCATTGTGTGTCTTTGAGATGCAGTAATTATTGTCAGATGTGTAATTGTGATATTCTTCCTAAAGGTAAATCACTGCCAAAGGAGTAGATCACCACAGCAGACGACGCCTCATGCAAAGCCTGACCTGTCAGTCATCCCTGGACACTCCTTTTCTTATATATATATATATATATATATATATATATATATATACATATATATATATATATATATTATTTATTATATGTAAATACAGATTGTTTATGACAATCAAAAGCAGCGAAAGTACAGATACTTGTGTAAAAAGTATTTCTCTTAGGTCTCTCTTGTTCGTTTTTTTTTTTTTAATAAAACAAAAAGTGTTATACCATATTCATTGTCATTATTCATTTAGCATGTAAGGAGGTAAGAAAAGTAATAGCTTGTTTATGCTGAAATGGTAAAGGAAAGGCCATTTATCATTTCAAAATATTTATTCCAACATGACAAAAATACTCGGCTTTCCTGTGACCTGCAGCTGACTCCGACTGTGGATGCGCGTTCATGTTTGTGGGGGCGTAGCTTTGGACAGAGTACTGATGGGAGGGGGTGGAGCTTAGAAGAGGTGCCGCTTTCAAATCTTGCTAGCTCTCCAACATTACCTACTATAGCTTTAACAAATGAGACCTAATAGGGTATATGTCGAACGCCGCATTACGAAACCGGAAAACAGAACGCATCGCTTCCGGTTCAGGTCTTTTGTATGTGCTTCATGCATTTTTTTACTGTTTTACTCAAGATAACTTAAAAGGAGCGAGCAAAGATGATCATAACCAATGTCCCTCGCATGTGAAGATCGATATTTAAAAGTAAAAAAAAATAAAAATCTTCACACTAACGTTTAGATATTTAAATAGAATAAAAAGCCAATAACAAAGTGAGATAGGTAGGTTAGCTGATTACCTTAAAATTCCATAGATATCGGCATCAGTTCATACGGCTGTTAACACTTTCTATGACAAGCGGATGCGATGAGACCAGGTTTCCGGTTTCGTCACGCGAAAGTGTTACCGAACCTTGTTATTTAGCTCTTAAAGGGATAGTTCAGTTCAGTTCAAGTTCAGTTCAACCTTTATTGCAGTGTTGTGTACTCGAGACTCGGACTCGAGACCATATTTTAATGGTCTCGGTCTTGTCATGGACTCGTGTGCATTTTGACTCGGAATTGACTCGTACTCGAACATATTAGGACTCGGACTTATTCCCGAGTCCCATTCAAAATATTTCATGATTGTTACTGTATGTTAATATTTCTTTAAATTGTTGTTTGATTGAAACGTCCAATGATTGCTGACTTTCTTGTGCGCAACTGCGTATGACTTGAGACTAACGTTCGCGCCACGCAAATGCAGGAGCCTTTTTTACTAGGGATGTCCCGATCCGATCACGTGATCGGAAATCGGACCCGATCACGTGGTTTCAGACTCGATCGGAATCGGACGTTACCTCCCGATCAGGACTCGGATATATATGTATATATATTCTCATTTTTTAACACATCTATAGTTATGCGGCGGTGGCACAGAGTTATGCCGGTTTCACACTGCACGCGTTAGCAGGGCGTAAGCAGCGCAGGAGCAGTGCGTATGGTGAGAAGGAGCAGGACACGCGCGTTTTGCTTTCACACTGGCAGCGTTTGTCACGCGCGGCTGAACCGCGGTTTGTGTACAGACAGAGTACTCCATAATGGATTAGTTGGCATCAGGGACGGACTGGGGCTAAAAAACAGCCCTGGACTTTCTCCCAAATAGGCCCATCATCCGGCCATTCGCCTAGCCGTGTTCGACAGACACTAGCCAGGATGTCCTGATACTATATGCCACAATACTGTAGCCTATCAGACAAGGTATTCACAGCAAGTAACATCTCAAAACCAATGGTGATTATTGGGGTTGTGTTTATTAATGAAGCCTCAGCCTTCAAATAAAAACAAAAAATGTACAATGCCATAAAATACAAATAATGAAATGTCACTGGCTACAGAAACCCCAAATTACACAAACTTGTAATTATAAAACATATAGTTACTATACCAGGGGTCTCCAACCTTTTTGTGTGCGAGGGCTACCTCAAGGGATAAAATAATCTAGAAGGAATTTTTATTTGTTATACTCCAATATTTATTATACATAACATGGTGAAGCTATTTTACTTTTCACCATCATATGGGAAATAATAAAATATCTTGATATTCTGGTTCAGACTTACAAGCGTTTAAAAAAAAAAACAATTCCTGAAAAATTATGAAAATATTTATTGATTTTTTTGTTGATTTTCTATAAACCTATTGTATGTGTTATCAAAAACAGTAGCCCAAACATTTAGTATAAATATAAATGAAAAAATAAATAAAAATAAAAATAAACTGCCAGAAACAAAACATTACTGCATTAGGCCTACATTTAATACATTTATACATGACTATTAATATAACAGCATTTTAAATATGAATACAGGCACATTTCTGCCAAAATTTTTTTGTTTTACTAAAGTTAATTCATATGTTTTGGTGTGAAATGTCTTCTAGCTGGTTTGTTCTCGGGAACAATGTTTCGCCTGTTTTTTTTTTTTTTTGTTTTTTTTTTTGCGTCAATATGTTGAGAATATCAGCGCTGTTTCATCTGGCTTTTTACTAGCTTAAATCACATAGTCATTTGTGGGTTTAGAGATAGAGAATTCTGCGCTGAATTTAAATGCTTCTCAGTGGATCGCGCAGCTCTGTGTAATAGCCTAATGTTCGCGTGATCGAGATCAGCCCGCACAGCTGTTTTGGCCGCGATCGCTGTTTTTTGGGCCGAGCTAATAATGCGCTGCTCAGATCAAACAAGTTTTGTTCCGCTTTTTGAGCGTTTGCCATTTGATGTTTCTCATACGCAACGCAAATGACAGCGAATAATCAAAGAGAGTTGGGTAATTTTGTAGAGGCAAAAGTTCAAATTGAAACGTTTAGATGAAAAGGTCGCAAAATTATACCATTTATTCGAAGTCTGGAACCCCGACGGCAAGTTGGGGCTATTTATAGAATGTGTTTAGCGGGCAACTCACAGGCACCACGTTGGAGACCACTGCTATTCAAATATAATGTAAGCAAAATTAGTGCCCCTGCTGTTGGCTGTTCATATTGCTTTATTAGACTTTTTTTTTTTTTTTTTGTGCCGACGGCCCTCGGTTGGACGGCCGTTCTGGACTTTTCCAGAACGCACAGATTGTCAGTCCGTCCCTGGTTGGCATTGCTTTATTTCATTTTCAAATACATTTAAGAGAAAAGACTTGTCAAGAAGCTTATTTTATTAATAATTTCATTTATATAACTTTTGGCTCTACTTTGTTTTTATTGTTCTGGCAACAAGTTTGTTTTGGACATTTGTTTTCTTTTTTCATTGCTGTTGGTCATTTGATCGACTGTTTGAATATGAACACAACGCGTTTAATTGAGACAGTGGTATTAAAAGACCAAACTCAGGAAACACCATACAAACAAAGCACACAGAAAAGCAATTGAGCACAGAATATGAACGCAACAATTGTACGTTTTCTTCCCATAGAAAACCAAGAAAACGCTTAATGAGGCTTAATGGATCAACAGTTATATATATAAAAAAAAAAAACAATAACAAAAAACATAATTCGTTGCATTATTAATAAAACACAGGCTGCTGCTTTATTTGCACTGAACACACATTTGCTTTCTTTCATCATATTCTGTGCTCATCTGCTTTTCTGTAGTATGCATTATTAGCATGGTGTTTACTGAGTTTGATAATATTGTTTATTTCTTTTAATATCAGTCTAATAGCGTTTCAGTGCACGCGGGTTTCGTGACATCATCGAAGTCCCATTTCATTGGCTAGGTGCCAACCAATAAAACGGCTCCTTTGACCCCCCCTCCTCCCGCCCCCCTTTCTCTCTCACCGCCTCTGAGTTTCAAGTGCACAAGTTAGTTTTGCACCTGATATATCGCGAAAAGAGTAGCAAAAGTCAAGGCGCGAAATTTGAACTTGCAGTGACAGATTTGAGAAGTTGCAAGTGCCTAATTGAGGTTGTACCGCGAATGTGAATGTAAGATTAAACGCAAAATATATATTACAAGTTTGTGTCTGTCGTTGTATTTCTGTGAATGGCATTTTACACATTTGTGTCTACTTGTCTGCAGCTTCAGATTCATAATACAGGTTTGTGACTATTGTCTGCGAGTGCAAATTTCAACATTCAACTTCAGATTTTTATTTTACAGGTTTTCACATTTGAGCTGTGAGTGTAAATGTTCATGTACAAGTACGAATATTTATTGTACAAGTTCTCAAATTCACATCTACGTGCTCTCGAGTTTTGCTACTGATTTACCTTCATATGAATCCGGCCAATCATGGAACAGCTGTGTCGTCATCAGCCTTCGTGCAGCCGCTCTTAAGAAGCTGCTGGCTGAGTTCTCCGGCTACTCTCGAATCGCTCTTGCGGTACTTTGATGGCATACGTCACAGTCACGTGGTGTCGGTGCTGTATCAAGTCGGACAAAATTTCTAACCGGCATGCACTGCTTTAAGTCAGCCGCCGATCGGTCTGCGCAGAGCTGCATGAAGTCGAACAAGCCTATTTTCTAGTGAAGCTCCGTATCGGGGCGTGTATCGGTTTACTAGAGTCACGTGATCGATGACAAACGAAAGGTGTGTTCGACATCGGCTGCGGCTGGATGTAACCGATTGGCGAGAGTAGCCGCGTGCAGGCGGGGAGGAGCTGCAAACAGAGATATGAGGTGTGTTCGACATCGGCTGCGGCTGGATATTATGGAACGCCGTTGGGGACAATACTTATTATATGCAACGCGTGAAATTTGGACGCATTAACACGCACAGTTTGTACGCGTAAATACGAAGTATATGTTCGGGTGTCGCGTCAGACCGCACAACAGCCAATAGCGTTGCTCTATTTAGGATTTCATTTGCATTTGTGATGCGATGGCACGTTGCTGTATACATATATAAACATCAGACGACATTTCTTTCCGTGAGGGATGATGTGCTGTTAGGTAAGCAAATACCTATGCAAACGTCACACGTAACATTTGTTCGTGAATGAGATCGTAATTTTACGTTGGCATGTACATAGGCAAGCGTAAAACTTTAGAGTCAATGATGCATTTATACGTTGGTTGTGATGTCAGTGATGTGTCATGCTGTCATCTCATCCCGTTTGTACTCATGCAGGTTTTTTGTCTCCGGTAACGTGGAAAAGTGGATTGCTCTCTACGATGGCTCTTAGAATTTTTTTATTAAACTTTCAAAGAACTTTTACAGACTGCGTTCAGTTGGCATCCTCTTATAACAGGCTATATACACATGTATAACATATGTTAACGTATACAACATACAACACTGGATACGGCCATAGCCAGGGTATAATAATTATAGTGAGGTCCACGGTGGGGTGTCAATAATTATAGATAATAGTGCCAATAAATGCCATACATCATTCAACTTTAATAAATACAATGAATAATAAAGTTAGCAAAGGCTAAATACTAAATACTGTGGCTATCTTTTTTTTTTTTTTCTTCTTTCAAAATGACTGGAGTAATCTCCGAGTGGGCCAGCATCAATCTGGTATGAGAGACTCTGGAATGCTCCTTGAAGTCGGGATGTCAATTTGACTGGAAATAATTAATACACATATACTGTGTACTGTATATGTCAGATAAAAAATAACAATATATTGTAACAATCACAAATTTAACAATTATATTATAACAATAAGGCAAATACAAAAGCAGAAAACAAAGCACCAGTAGCCTATGACAATTTACAAATCTTTATTCAACATTTAAACACAGACACAATCATACGACACATAAACATTACAGAATCACTTCAGCAGGCGGACCACGTAAACTGTGGGGCAGCCAGTCCAAGTCCAAGTGTAAATAGCAACAGTTGTGGATTCAGTAGACATTTATGCTATTTACTTATAAATAGTGACAGATAACGTTACTATTTGTTGAAGGCTGAAGGCTGTCTTTGTAGATGTTATAATGGACTACAAGTTTTGTCTTCCGCCACATGCGCTCTAATATGGCCTAGTGTAATTAGTTCTGTCAACAAGTAGGCTATTTGCAGTGGTCCAAATAGACACCTCAAATGTATTAACCAGAGGGGAAATATGGTCGTTGGATCACAGAGACCACTCACTTTACCTACAGGACAAATTCCTTTAACGTTACAAAAGAATATAATGTTAATTCATGCAGTCATTGGATGTATTTAATCATTGACTCTAAATTATCACCAGTTTAACTAAAACAGAAAAATTTGTATGTTGGACATCAAATAAGACTCAGAAATATTACACGTTCAAAAATGTAATGTTTACACGACGAAAACGTTCGTCTAGAAACACGTAACAAAAATACACGGCCAAAAATGTTGCGTTAAGGCGATACAAACGATCGTGTCTTTAAATAACATGTCAAAAAACTTCGCGTTTAGACGTACAAAACGTTCGCGTTTACACGGACCAAAAAGACGCGTACAAACTGTGCGTGTTAATGCGTCCAAATTTCACGCGTTGCATAAAATAGGTATTGTCCCCAACGGCGTTCCATAGGATGTAACCGATCGGCGAGAGTAGCCGCGTGCAGGCGGGGAGGAGCTGCAAACGGAGACGTGAAGTCGGACACTTTCTGGTTCCCGTAGTGACCGCTCACGTGGTGTTTGCATACTTTACCAAAGCTGAAGTGAAATAAATGCAATATTTGCCAAATAATACACAGATGTTTCAGAGACATTTTCATTCGATACTTGCTTCATACAGCGTCTGTTTGAACAAGAATAAAGTTCAACATAAGCTACTATCAATGAAGTGGAGTCTACGTTTTTTAATCAGTTTTAATTTGATAAACATGACACAATAACAACGCAACGACATGAAAAGAGTGTTTACTGTTATAAAAAAAGTGATTTGAGAGCTTTAGAGGAACTAAAGGTGTTCGAATAAACACGAAACACACGTGATCGTTGTCATGCAGTGAATCTATGGAAGGCCAAAAGGGCCAAAACGTGTGAAACTGTCGTGTAAACACGTAATTACGTGTTAACACGCAAATTACGCGTAAACACGCAATTTACGTGTTAACACGTCATTACGTGTTAACGCGTAAATAACGTGTTAACACGTAAATTGCGTGTTAACACGTAAATTATTAGACATTAGCACCACCTACTGGTTTGGTGCTCTTGCTCAAACACACAGAACCTAATTAGATTAAGGTTGTAAAAAGCCGTTTTTAATGTGAAAATACATGTTGAACAATGTATTTTCAGAATATAGGATACAACTACATATAATAATTATTTTAAATGGGCCTATTTAGACAGTTAAGTTAACTATAACTAATCAAGCCCTGAAAGGCATGACCATTTTCACAATCACAATAGAAATTGTGTAAGGATAATTACACATTTCTCCAAACAGTATTTTCATGTACACTTATACCATATTTCTAAAGCATCTTTTTATAATTTAACCTCTATGCATTTGTTAGAGAGCCCCTTCTGATAACACCATTAAGCCTTATGAATCTGAGATAGTGCATTGTTTTGCTGTGTTTTTCGAAGTTTATATATATATATATATATATATATATATATATATATATATATATATATATATATATATAGTATATAGTATATACATACATATATATATAACAAATAACAAAGTTATTTATATTACAACACACACACTACACTTTACGCATTGTATTACATTACACACACAAACACATATATTACAAAGTTATTTATATTACAACACGCACACTACACTTTACAAATTATACTACATTACACACACCACACACGTGATTTGCGTGCTGGCACATTGGAAACCATGGAACTTTACTGGCTGGTATGGCTATCTTGCACAAGCACAAATAACAAACAAATCCTGTAAATTTGCGCAACTGCATAATCAAGGTCAGTGAGAGAGATTGTTTCTGCTTCTGTATCAAGTCTTCATGTCAGGTCCAGCCGGAGGACTTTGTCCACATCACAGACAATAGGCCTAATCTCTGCAGGCAAAGGGAAAATCCAGATCCAGCCTTGACAACATTCTCCACACCTCCGAGAGAGAGAGAGAGAGAGAGAGCCCGCCCGGCGCGCGCACTCTCACCCTCACCGCACTGTCGACCACCACAGAAGACCAATTTATTATTATTTTTCTATAGTAAAACTGTAAGCCTATATTCGTAAGGGTCTGTCTGTCATCTATCTATCTTTACTTATTTATTATTCAGTTTATAATGACGTTTATAATAACTGCATCCAATTTCTAAATTTTGTCATTTGATTAGTTGTGCCAGTTGTGCTCATATTTTTATTTTAAGGACTTAAATTATTTTTTTACATAATTGATATCGATTATTTAATTATATGCTACCAAATGTCATCTCTGAGGAAAAAAAAAATGAGAAATGGGTTAGGCTAGGGACATTCACTTAGCCAACTCTCTGTTAATAGACATGGGGGGATAATTCGAAGTCGAAGATAAATAATTCATAACTCTGAAACAACATCAAATCGTATTGATTCCAAATGCAACGGTATTTTGATTGCATATAATGGCAGACTAATCGCGAAGCAACTCATGACAAACTTAAATAAAGTAAAAAAATAACTATTTTCAACGTATACAACCCACCGTAATATGTTTAACAGTGTTTATTAAAACCGAAAGTAGCTATGTTTTGTGCTGTTTGTTTCACGTCTCTGTATTTACTATACGATGCGCATCACGGGCGTGCACCAAACTGAAGATGCCAGGTGACGTAGGCTCAACGTATCCATTAGGTAAGAGCTCGTTCACAATCTCATGAATAAATACAATACAACGAAGGTGTGCATCATCACATTAATAGTCATGAGAATGATTACAAACAGTTACGACAGGCAGTGTCAACGTGACACAACACCTTTATTTCATTTGAATTATTCATGATAGAGTGACGCAAGCACAACGCTGAGCATACCTCATCAGCCATCATAAGCCAACGACACTGACGGAAGGGTATAACTTGCAGGAAACTGAATAGATAGATCACGAGTGTAATCTCCAAATCTATCCAAACATTGGCGAGAATATAGCATAATCTCTTGTTCTGTGTAGTAATATTACAGTTTATTTTAATAATTGTTGGTCTTATATTCACAGATTTCACATTTGAATATCCACTGTAAAATGTCATTTTATGGCAGGAATTCTGTCTCATTTCAATTATTAATAATTCAAGCCACTCTCGTCTTAGATTATTATAATGACATACGCATGTGTGTATAATATAAATAATATAAATAAGGGGGGGGGGGGGTGTGTGTGATGTAGTATAATTTGTAAAGTGTAGTGTGCGTGTTGTAATATAAATAACTTTGTAAAATATATGTGATTGTGTGTGTAATGTAATATAATGTGCAAAGTGTAGTGTGTGTGTTGTAATATAAATAACTTTGTTATATATATATATATATATATATATATATATATATATATATATATATATATATATATATATATATATTAACTTCGAAAAACACCGCAAAACAATGCACTATCTCAGATTCATAAGGCTTAATGGTGTTATCAGAAGGGGCTCTCTAACAAATGCATAGAGGTTAAATTATAAAAAGATGCTTTAGAAATATGGTATAAGTGTACATGAAAATACTGTTTGGAGAAATGTGTAATTATCCTTACACAATTTCTATTGTGATTGTGAAAATGGTCATGCCTTTCAGGGCTTGATTAGTTATAGTTAACTTAACTGTCTAAATAGGCCCATTTAAAATAATTATTATATGTATCCTATATTCTGAAAATGCATTGTTCAACATGTATTTTCACATTAAAAACGGCTTTTTACAACCTTAATCTAATTAGGTTCTGTGTGTTTGAGCAAGAGCACCAAACCAGTAGGTGGTGCTAATGTCTAATAATTTACGTGTTAACACGCAATTTACGTGTTAACACGTCATTTACGCGTTAACATGTAATGACGTGTTAACACGTAAATTGCGTGTTTACGCGTAATTTGCGTGTTAACACGTAACTACGTGTTTACACGACAGTTTCACACGTTTTGGCCCTTTTGGCCTTCCATATGAATCCGGCCAATCGTGGAACAGCTGTGTCGTCATCAGCCCTCGTGCAGCCAGTCCAGCCGCTCTTGAGAAGCTGCACAGGCTGAGTTCTCCGGCTACTCTCGAATCGCTCTCGCGGTACTTTGATGGCATACGTCACAGTCACGTGGTGTCGGCGCTGTATCAAGTCGGACAAAATTTCTAACCAGCATGCACTGCTTTAAGTCAGCCGCCGATCGGTCTGCGCAGAGCTGCATGAAGTCGAACAAGCCTGAAGCCTCACTTTCTGTCAAATCACGTGCACGTTTCGCTTTGGGTGTCAGAAGGCTCGAACTCCAGATCGTATTTAACAAGTCATTGTTGCCTTAAGTCTGGTTGATGGGTTTGTGAGGAGAGTGCTGTACTTTGAAAGTTAATCAATATTACATTTAAATAACCAACATTTATTTTTCACTACTTAGGTTATTATTTTTTGTTGTTTTTGTGTCTTTTTGTTTTTGTAAAATCTTTGCACTTTTTGGTGATTTTAGGTAATTTGGTGTTGATATTTGGGTTTAGGGTGGGATTAGGGGGGAAGGGATAGGGTGTTGGTGTTTGGTGAAGGGTTTGTATTTAGAGCAATGCCAACAGCCAAAAATAATAAATATAATTAAAAACTTTAATTATAAGCACAACAAGTGTCATAAGCACATTTAAGAGTCGCTGTCCATTAACGAAGTTCTGAAATATAACCTTATATGGAATCGTATTCTGAACGTTTAGCCATAATTATTAGGTTTAACCTAATAATCGTCATTTGTGGATTAGCAATCAAGACAAGTCTAAAGTCTACATTCAGGCGGAGATAGCCTACTGACAGAATGTATGAACAAAAAAAAAAAGAACAAAAAAAAGAAAAGATACCTTTCAAAAAAGATGTAATTAATGTAGGCCTAATTTTAGAGGAGATAGAGCGAAACAAAGATGTTATTTTTAACAGATTTAAAGGACACCATACAAATAAGGAAAAACAAAACATCTGGGTGGACATCGCAAACTAACTGCAACCCGGGGTGTTCAAAGATCAGGGAAGGTGGTCTGCAAGAAATGCCCAATACATGGCTGGTTTTCTTGCACGTCACCAAGTCATTGACAGATTTTTTTTTTATTCATCCATATTTTGCCCAGCCTTTGAAGCATATTTCCCACATTACGTTCTTTTATGATTTTTTTTGTTCATTCATTTAATTTAGATGTGTATTTTGTTCTTCCCTTTTTTATTATTTAATTTATACATTAATTTAAACAAAAAACAAGTACAATAAAGTGTACAATAAAAAAGTACAATCAAAACCTTATATTTGTACTCACTTTGCAGTGTAATCTGTTAAATCTAGATAAAAGTGTAATCTGCCGGTTGTCCTGCAGGTGACCTCATAAATCTGTCTTTTTACGATGCACTTGGGGATTTACTATTAATCCAGAGCACTCGTAGTTCTACGAAGATTTTCTAGTGATACTTAAGTTACGATACTTTTGGGAAACAGACCATAATATTAAGATCAGTCGTACGATCGTTTTTACGAACTTCTAAAGGCTTACGATCCTTTTGGGAAACGCAGCCCTAGTCGTTATCGTCACCCTGCAACAGGTTACCTGGAAGAAAGACTACGTAATGTGAGGAAACGTCTTAGAGCCCCACACAGTCAGAGACAGCACAACCATCCACAGCCATCACAGAATTCCTCTTCCCGACCAAGTTTTCCACTGCCAGGTTAGAACTAGGGATGTGTCATGATTGTCCAAAACAAGTGCATTTTTGAAGGGGCAAGCGATGACGGATTTCCGTCAATTGCAGGGTTCCCATCTGTCCTTAATGTCTTAAATTCACTTTTCATAATTTTAAGGCCGTAAATAGGCTTTCATTTCTCAAATAGTGTAATAAATGTCTTAATTTTAAAGCCTGGACTGGAGCGAAAACACGTTCCTCTCTCCACTCTAAGTATTCTGCAATCACTTTGCTCATAGTCCACTCCGGGTTTTCAATTCCCGTTCACGGAAAAACTGCTCCGTGTTCACTCAATTAATGTTAGTTTTGGAGAAGTGCATGTTAGGCTACAGGCAGCTGAGCGCTGATGTAGAACTATATTTCAGTTACCATGGACACACTTATAATGCAGGAAGGCTCCGATGTATCGGAGTTCGTGGGCTAAAAAATCAAACAGCCAGGTACGTGTCTTTGCACAGTGTGTCACAGGAGACTTCAATATAGCAATAATGGCAAAAAAGTGCTAGCTCGCCATCAATCAGAAGCTAGTCACAATGCTGCCGTTCATGCTCTACAGTACACATGCTCCCTGCCTGGTGCGACAAGTACCACAAAGGAGGTCCATGCATCTCTGGCCGACCGTGTGTGCGATCTAAAAGTGCACATATGTGTTCTTTCATGTCGTTCACAGTCTCACATAGGCTATATATTTTTTTTTCATAGATTAAAATAGCTTTTAAAATATGCAAACTAACTGGTAAGGTTAAAGCGGTTTAAAACTTCTCCCCTTAAAACACTATTGGTCTCGACTATTTAAATAAAGTTAAAGTAATATGACTTGGCCTGAAAAAAAAAAAAAAAATGTAGTCAGAAGAATTTTGTTCACTTTAATCCCTGGAACTGAAGCAATGCTCTTATGGCTACAATTGCTTGAATGGGATGGATTACTCAAATAAGCAAATTCAGTCATTTACATCCTAAATTTTAGCTTCCTAAATTATTTGCCTATATGTTTACAACAACTTCCAACATGGTTCTGTCAATCATAAACAAGGACCAGAACTGTTTTTTTTAGGTTAGTAAATTATGACATGATTTCATTTTTTGTTGTTGTTAATTATTAATTTAATTGGTGTGTGCCTAAAAAGCTGATAATTTGAATCGGGTGTTCAATGATTGAGTGGGTAAAGAACAACAGAAGCACTCACAGCCAAGTTGAGGAGTTAATGATACGTACAGCACCTCATCGTGCTGCATGGATTCGATCCTCTGGTACAAAAACTGTTGAGGAAATAAACAGAGAATATCCCAGACTTCACGATTTTCCTGGAATGGTGAGTATAATTATATGCATTTTAGGGAATTTACTGAAGGGTTGTCTTGGCCTGTAGTAGAAATCCTACATTATTTAGAAAAGTAAAATGCTTCATTTTAAATGTTTTTGTTTAGATATCACAGGACTTTCGAGTTTTAGTCCCTGACAATGCAGACCGCCTTTATGAGTTTTGGGCTCCTGTCTTCACTTTCCGGATTTTACTTTTTGCAAGAAAAGAACCCAAGGCTGCTGATGTCCTTCTAGAAAGTCTGGAAACATTGTCAAATGGTAGGACATCCTATTAAAATCACAAAGTATAGGCTACCATTTCTAGTCTCTGCACAGGTAGTTTCAGATCTGTTGACCAAATTATAGTTTCATATCACTTATATGAAATTTCCAAAATTACTTTTAGTATCTAAATATCTATGGTAAGCACACTCTTTCTGGCATGTTATTGAATAAAAAAGGTACATTTCTTCAGGAATACTGTAATTTAAACAAGAAAAAAGTAGGGTGAGACTTGATTTGATCCATTGGTTTTTGAAAACTGTAAGCATTCTTTCTGTAAACTTGTCATTCAAGATGTTCGTGGTGAAGTTGGCTTTAAAACCCTTCCTGCTGTTCTGCCGTCATCGCCATACCGTACAGATGGGAAAATGGTCCGTCCAACTTATGCTGAAATAAAGCGCAGCTTCATTGACATTAAACCAGTAAGTTAAAGCAACACTGAAACATCAGCTATTAACTGGCTTTATATATATATATATATATATATATATATATATATATATATATATATAAAAATTTTGCGCAAAAATGTAATGCTTTGGATAAAATGTAATATATCATAAAATATGATTAAATGTAATGTATTCACAAAACAAATTATTATTATGTTTTGCCTCATTTGCAAAACAATCTGCAGTTAAATGTTCTGAACAAACAATCTTCTGATTATCCAGAATGATGTGCAGAAACACAAACATGCTGTTTATTATGGACATGTCAAAGCGCATGTTTCAAAAAAAAGATCAGCTCTTTTCCAGGAGTACATCAGAAAATAGAATGGGGCATCGGTCTACAATCTAAATCCAGTGTGTTTCACTGTTGCGTTTTATTTGCTTTTGACATGACGCCAAACTCCTCCGGTGTAGAAAGGTGTTTGCTGGCAGGTGCAAATATGTGACATAGTAACATAGTAAAGTCACAGAACAAATGTTTTTCCTATAGACAAGTTTCCCGGGCACTTCCGGTTTACTTCCTGTTTCTGCCAAGAACTTCCGGCGCAGGTTGAGTAGTGGCGTAAAAATGGCTTTGGAATGGCAACATTCGACCGAAAATCTCATTAAAAATGGTGTTTTGACCGTTCCGCATCCAAGTAAGGTAACATCATGGGCGGACAACATGTCGATATGGCCCAGCATCACAACATCCAAGATCTTTTCTTATTTTATTGATTCCATGGCGGTGGATGGGAACGCAATTAATAACCTGAAAAGCTCTGAGGCGTTTCAGTACCTCCATTCCGACAAAGTGGGCTGTGTACTTTTACACGATATGGGTAGTTTAATTTACCTAAAGGCCGATGTTCAACCAAGCCAGTCCGTTAATAATTCAGCGCATAACGCCTGGGTTTTGGTTACCAAGACGGGAGATGTGGAGACTGCAGGCTGTACATGTATCGCCGGACCCGGACGTTCCTGTAGCCATGCAGCCGCCGTGCTTTGGAAGGTACGTTAGCCCATCTTATGCTTGTATTAAGATGTTTGTATGTATCTGTGTGTTAATCTATAAGAGAACACGAAGAGTAATACAAATAAAAAGTAATCCCCTCTAGCCTGCCTGCCTAGCATTTTAAATGCTCGTTGATCGGCGCTGATAGGAAGAGAGACACTTTGCATACATTGCGAGTTACTTTTACTTTTAGAGTTACTTTTAAGACAACAGCAAGGTGTTTACAGTGAGCGCAGAATGCGGGGGTGTTTGACAGTGCTTTAACCCTTGTGTGTGTGTGTGTCTGTGTGTGGTTTATGAGGACACAACTGTGTATAATGACATGGGTATTACAACGTATACATGGTTTATGAGGACATCTGTGTTCTCATAAACCAAACGGCTAAAAAACATACTAAATGGTGTTTTTTGAAATTCAAAAAAGCCCAAAAGTTTGGCAGGGTTAGTTTAGGGGGATAGATTATACAGTTTGTACATTAGAAAAACCATTACGCCTATGGAGAGTCCCCGCAAACCACATATCCAAGTGTGTGTGCGTGAGTATGTGTATGTGTGTGTGTGTGTGTGTGTGTGTATATATGTGTGTGTGTGTGTGTGTGCGTATGCATGTGAGAGAGAGATTGTGTCTAAGTTTATTGTGCAAACGTGTAACCATATCGTATCATTTATCACTTTATTAAATGTTATTTATTTAATATTTAATTATATTTTATTTTATTCTTTTATTATTCTTTTCATATTTTTCCAGATTTGTTTTATATAAGTCTAAATAAATTCAGGCATTAAGGGGTTAAACAATGATGTTGATGGCTGCAGGCCCAGCTCATTAATTGTTTTGAAAAGTAACAAAAACTCTCTACCTTCATCATACCCTTTTTATTTTGATTTACAAAATGTTTTCTCTAAAAGAAGTCAATTGTGCTGTGATGCTCAAACCATTATTTAAAAAGTGTGTGATTTTGTTTCTATCTGTCTGCAGGTAGAAAATGCTGTGAGGCAAGGGAAGACAGGGCTTGCCTGCACTGATGTGCAGAATTGCTGGAATGCCGGGACAAAAAGCAATACTGGGCAGCAAAAAATCAGAGATGTGTCTTTCCGAAGACACAGCAGAAGTAATCTATACCAACCAGCATCACAGGCATCCTCCTCCAGCATAGTCTCTACACCTAGTCGCAAGGTAAAAGTCCATGAGACACTGGAAGAATGGCAAAATTACTGTCTCTCCACACCAATAGCGGCACTTTTTACTGCACCTGGCAGTGGACTAATGCAGCTCACTTTTAACACCAGCCTCCCTGCTCAGTCTGCCGAGACGTCAAAAGCTCCACTGCCCCTACATCATGGTGATCACAACACACAACTTGAATGTGAGAAATGTAGGGCATTCTACACCACATACATTGACATGACCACAACCCAATTTATGTACATTGAGCAGCACACAAAAGAACAGAGCAGGGAACAACTGTGGCATGACATGCGACGGGTACGGATAACAGCAAGCACAGCCAAGAATGTGCCAGTTCGGGCTACCACAGCACCAGACAAATTCTTGTCTGAACACCTCCATCCTACCTTTCACGGTAACGCGGCAACCCGGCAAGGAGCAGAGGGTGAAGAGCACGCCAGGCAATACCTGCAAGACCAAGGTCATGACATTGATGTGAAAGGTTTGGTGGTTTGCCCGAGTGAGCCATGGCTTGCTGCGAGTCCGGATGGTGTCATGAACGGAGACACACTACTGGAGATCAAGTGCCCTGTCTTAGTCAAAAACCAGTCCCTTACTGAAGCACTTGCTGCTAAAAGCAGTGAGATCAAACGCATGCCCACAGGGGACTTCCATCTGTCCTTCAATGGGCCAAAGGGATATTACATGCAGGTGCAACTGGGCATGCACTGCACAGGGCTACGGCAAGCCTTGTTGGTGATTTGGAGTAACACTGAATGTCTGCAGCTCAACGTGCTCTACGACCAAACCTTTGTTGAGGGACATATCTCAAGGCTACACTCCTTCTATTTCACCCACATGTTGCCAAAAGTTGTCGATGACTTCGATGATGGAAGGCTGGAGTTGTGCTCCAGATACATGGATGTTGTCAAATCAGCATGACCTGCTTATGTGTACTGGGGTTATTCGTCATTCCTTTTTTAACCCCTTGTCCCCTGTTGTCACAAATTTGTGTCAAATCCTTTCTAGCTTTTATTTATTTTTATCCAACTGATTTATTTTATTTATTTTCTTTTACTTTTATTTTTAATATCAGTCACTTATTTCTTTATTTATTAATTTTATTTATTTAATATTTTATTTTATTCCAGTCTTTTTCTTTTTGTAATATTTTGAGATTTTTTCCTGTATTTACTTTGTTTTTATTTAATTATAAAAAAATTCAGCCATTAAGGAGTTAATTAAATTGTCCCTTTGTTATGGAATAGGATCAATAAAAATGAATTCATTTCTTCTCAAAAATCAAATTGTTTATTGTCATGTGTCAATATTTACAATACAAGAAAAAGAATAGCACTCACACAAGTTTTTCTTAGTTAAAACTCTGTTTTGTCTTAATAATCACAACACCAGAAAGGGAACAATAACAATACATTTACACAGGTTTTTCTAGCTGAAATTATTTATATATATACATATATAAAATAAAATAAAAGGAATATGTACAATTTAAAAAAAAAAAAAAAAAAAAACAACAACTGCAGGTGACTTTTCATAGGGACTTACACCTCATGTGGCAGTCGGATGAGTCTGGACCTCATGTTTGCTAAAGCAGCACATATGGTAAGAATCTTGTCCAACCTCGGGGTCATGGAGATGGGGACAGTTTGGGACAGAATTTTGAAGACTTTAAGTCTTCGGATTGCCCTCTCTACATGTATACGGACATTGGCCACTCGTCTAGTGCGCGTTACCTCCTCATTGGTCAATTGACCACGCTTGTGGGTAAAGGCAGGAATATTCAATTTCACCTTCCTTTCATGTAGTACATCTCGAATTGTGAAACCCCTGTCAGCCATTACCTCATCACCAGGCCTTAGGGCCTCCAGAAACCCACTGTTTATAGTGATGAACTTATCACTGCTTTTACCAGCATAGGCCTCTGATATAAACATTATCAGCCCATGAGGTGACACAGCAACAAGATATTTGGCAGTATTGGTTCCCTTGTAATGACTGAAAGTGGCACTCCTACAGTTAAGGTTTGTGGCTCTCTGAATAGCCGTTTCAGCACAATCGATGATGCAAGTGGTCTGTGGGTGGTTCTTTTTAAAGGATGGTGGCATGTTAGCACGAATAACACTTCTTGGCAGCCAGGCAACCATGGGTTCAAGCTGCTCACCCAATGTATCAATCCAGTGAGCAATCACCTTACTTACTTCACCTTTAGACACTTTAAAGCGCTTTGCCACATCCCCTAACACAAGGTTCAGTTTCAGTTTCATGAGGGTCATCAGTATTTGGTCAACAACAGGAATACAACATGATGGTTTACTAAATGGCAACATCGTTTTCACCAAAGTAAAAAAATATACCAGACGCAGTCCTGTGTACAGCAGCGAGGTATCATCATCCAGGAGCATATCATCAGCCACAGTCTGACCCCCAGTCTGCGTCGATTTGTTCACGTGGTCCAACTTTGCCGCGTAGCTGTGGTCAGTTTTTGTCAGGTCCTCCCATTGTGTTGCAGCATCTTTAAACTTCGGCTCGATGCACACTTCTAAAAGACAAACAGCATAAACTATAAATGTATATAACCTACTAACACAGGACAGAGACACATATATCAACAGTCGAACTTAGGCTGCAAACTTTAGCTAACCAGAAAAATATCAAGATACACTTACCATCCGATTGCGTGTCACTTGTGTTTCTGTCGAGTTTACGTCTCTTTTGCTGGGGAGGTCGCTCGTATCCCAACCAAAGTTCCGGGAAAGGGTTTTCCACTGTGGGCTTTTTATCAATGAAGTGATAAGAACAAACAAAAAGTCTTTTGGGCGGATTCTTCAACTTCAAAGCCGCTAGCCACTTCCGAGATTCAACATCTGTTTTTGGTTTCTCATACAACGCATACGGGGGAGCACATCCACATTGGCGCCTTGTAGATGGTTGATGGTCGAAACATTCTCCTTCCGACCAAACATTCAGCAATCGCCACGAGTTGTTGCAACCGCGAACAGCACAATATGTCCCGGAGCCGTGTCGGCGTGTAACACCATCCATAGTTTACTTTTTCTGCACGCTAATCAAAGACAGTAAAAGACGCTAACTCGCTAACCGGAAGTAATTGGCAGACACAACCGGAAGTCGTTGGCAGAGTGAAAGGCTAATGGCGGCCCGCCTATTTCACTCAGGAAACTTGTCTATAAAAAAAAAAAAAAAAAAAAAAAAAAAAATATATATATATATATATATATATATATATATTTATATTTTATAGGCACATCTGTGTACGTTTTTAATTTATGTACAGTATAGCCTTTTTTTAATAAGCATGTTTATTTTTACTGTGGCACATCTGTGTATGTTTTTAATTTATGAACAGTATAGCCTTTTTAATAAGTATGTTTATTTTTATTGTGGCACATCTGTGTATGTTTTTAATTTATGTACTGTATGTGCACGCATGTTTTAAATTTAATATGTATATTTTAATATTTTCACATCATAATTGTTTGTTCTCTTTATTATACATGTGTATATTTACATTCTAGGCTCACTAAACATGTTAAAACATATTTATTGTGTTTATACTCCAATAAAAAAATCTATTTGAAAACAATGTCTATTTTAAAATAAGGTCATAAATAAACTCAATGTTAACATAAAATTACTCAACTGTTGGGTTATTTTAACCCAACTGGTATTTAACCCAATGCATTGGGTTAAAATAACCCACAGTTGGGAAGGTGCTATACCACCCCATAGTTGGGTTATTCGTTGTTATTTTTAACCCAACATTTTTAAGTGAGTAGAATTCTGAAAATATTAACTGCTTTAGGCCTACTAAAATATTATAGTATTATTTATTTAAATAATATTATTGTTGCCTATAATTTATTTATTTAGTCATATTTATCAAATAACAGTTATTGAGTTTTGTTTGTTTATGTGTAGAACATAGGCCTACATAGATTCAGTGTGCAGGCATTACAAATGCTATTCAATCCCTCCATATTTCAGTGTCAGACAGGAAGAATTGAACAATTTGCAATGCAACAAACTTTTATTAAACATGCAATTTATAACTTGTTGCAACCATCCCCAACCCTATTAGCCATGACAGAACATCATATGCCTGCTAGACACACTTACTTTGACACATGCTAACCATGTCACTTAGAAGTCAACAAAACAATAATTCAAACTAAGTAAGGTTTGATTAATTCATACAAAATGTCAGGACAGTATGACAAAAATATATCTCATGAAAAAATTTACTTTCATACCTCCAAAACATGTTTTGTTCAATAAATGCAGCAGCAGATGTTGAATATGTCTACTGTCTTCTTGGTGGGGGGAGGGTCTAACTGTGCATGTGCAGTATGAGTGTCATCACTCTAGCTTGTTTCTGATTAGAGAAAAATGACATGTTTCAACCATCCCCATGTTGCAACTGTCCCCGGTCTCTGGTAAACTGGTAAAATCTGGTCTACTGGTAAAATCTGCTGCACATGTCTTGGCTGACGTGATTACACACATATCAAAATATATGTGAAATATAGCACAATAAAGCAATCAGCAGCACTGATATCATAAAAACATTCTATTTGACAACTGCGTGAAAGACTGTTAGCACAATTTTGACTCTTTATATATATATATATATATATATATATATATTTATTTTTTTATCTTAGGTTGATGTTTTAAGAACCAGGAACATGCTTTTCCATCCTAAAATTTCCTTGGAATAACTTGTTAAAAGCACTTTTTGTAACTGATAAGAGATCGGCAATCATTGACCAAGCTTTAGTAATGTATACTGTATAATTTTTGATTGCATTACACTGAACTTTGTCCTAGAGGATGTTCAGCCTAGCTATATTAGTTCAGTGTGAATTCCAAATCAGTTTAGAATCCGTTTCGTTTTGACACGTGACACATTCACTGGAGGAATTCCTTCTTCTTGAAGCATTTACAGGATTTCAAAATGAAAAAATTTATGAGCCGAACCACCAAAAATGTCCTTGTGGTTTCTTTTGGATTTTTGCTCTTATTCACAGCATATGGAGGGCTGCAGAGTTTACAGGTAACTAATATAAATCAGAGATCATAGATTGTGTTGCATTTTTTATTTGTATGTCGCTTTGGACTGCGTTTGATTATGCCACTGTAAAAACTAAAGGAGCCTCAAATATCCTGTCGGATATTCAAGGAACTTCAAAAATGTTTAAGCGCCTCAAAGCTCTTTCTCCTATAGTAGGGTTACTGGAGAAGCAATGACAATCTTTGAGGTTCTTGCTGGAACTTATGGGATCCTTTAAGTGCTTTGTATTTAGTTTAGAGGTTCTGGAGTCACCTTTTCATTACCATGAAACCTTGAAGTACTTTGGGGGAAAATAGAGAGATGGTCCTCACTGCAGTCCAGATGGTCCTCCCACCTTACATATACCTAAACCTACCCATCTCCATCCCCTGATCCCCTCACTTAAAAAAGTTGAGTTAAAAACGACCCAACAGCTAACCCAATGGTGGGTTGACATAGCACCGACCTATTGTTGGGTTATTTTAACCCAATAAATTAGGTAAGTAGTTTTACCCAATAAATTGGGTTACAAAAAACTAATCTGTTGGGTTATTTGGCCAAAATGCTTTAATCAACCTGGTATTATTATAATTACTATTATTGCCATGTAATTAAATAACTCACAACTTAAGTATATTAATAATGCTTTATTTACATTCAATTAGACATTGCATTCAAAAGTTATTGTTGCAATTGTTTTAATGTATTTCCTAAAGGTAAGAAATTCTTTCAATAAATAAAAATAAAAAAGTAATGCAATTAACTGCCTCATAAGGCGACAGTGTTGAGGGAACACCTCCAGGCACAGAATATTAATGCTAAAATTAATTTAGAATTATGTTTTAAGTTCTAAGAAACATGGAACACAAAAACACAAATAAACAGTTGTAAACATTACAAGTTGTAAACATTTTCATTAAGTTATTGTTTGCAATCGCTTTAATTGATAAGAAATTCTTTCAATAAATAAATAAAAGTAATGCAATTGTAAACTGCCTCATAAGGCGACAGTGAGTTGATGGAACTCCTCCTGGCACAGAATATATTGTGTGTTGTAGAAACTGCCAAACAGCTGCCGCAGGCTTTGGATACTCAATGTCTAAAACATAAAATAATTTAAAGCATGTTACCCAAAATGTGTTGTCATAAATTATGTACCTACAGGCTGTAAATCAACAAATGCTTGTTTTGCCTCCATGTAAGAGGGCCGAACCATCTTGCAGCCCATTTGTATGGCAATGGAGGAAGGATAGCTGGCAGGGTTTTTAAAGCAACATCTCCAAGAGTGTCTTTACATAAAACAGAAAGAACAATGGATTAATCTTTAAACAAGTGCATTATATTATAGACAAAATATTATAACTTGACATGAAAGTACGGAGCTGTTGTGCAGGATTTTCTCACCAGAAGAAATGTTAGTCTGAACTTCTCGGCCTTGCAATATGAAAGGATTCGTTGAGATGCATGTCCCCAAATTTCAAAAAGATTATCTTTGGCATGTGGGTATAAAATACCAAAGTCCTGAGCAATCTAAAAATTAATAAAGAAAAAGAAAAGTTAAAATCACACCAACACCTCATATGTAAGGGATAATGTAGAGCGAGGCGGTTGTTATAGCGAATACAACCCAGACAGGCTGATCAGGGGTCTTGAATCAGCCTGAAGGGATTGTATTCGCTATAACAACCGCCTCGCTCTACATTATCCCGCTTATTACATGGCTACCTACCAAATAAATCAATAATTTGACACAAAATATTGATTTAAAAAGGAGTTTATTGATTTAAAAACGATTGTATTGCTTCCGCTAAAGAAAATAGTCTGTTCTGTCTCTACGGTTAGAATCCCACGTCCATAGCAACGCTCTGTTTTTCATGGCAATGGTGTGTTATACTTAGCAGCGGTCTGTTATCAAGAAATAACAGACCGCATTCTACATTAGAATTCAACCAAGCCATGTAATAAGGTGCAGTAACAATGAAAGTATGGACATTTGTTTATCAATATGAAAAAACAAGCTTAGTGAATCAAATCAAGTGGGATTCATTTTTATACTATGTCCAAGCAAACAAATGAATTGTTTAGGTTAGTATTAATTATTTATTCAAATGAATGCGAACCTCATTTTCTTATAGATTTTCTTTTAGATTTAACATTTCTTTACCATTCCAGGGGTGTCCAGAAGTCTTGGATACTCTTGGGTGATCTCTGTTAAAGATTTAGACCCGTTCTCTCTTATCCACTGTGCTCTGTAGATAGCTGTTCCTCTCATAAATTCCTCAACTTGACTAACTGGTTGCTTATTCTTTTTCAGCCACTCTGTCATTTTGTTATTGTCTGCCTCACTGACTTGTGAATCTGCATGAATCAAACAATATCAGAGTGATTAATATCTCAACAACGTAAAGCAATGTTTGAAGAATGTTAACAGGCCGATGTAACAGTTACTACTAAAATTACCAAAATTAGGAGAAAAAAAATCTGTGGATTATTTAGACAGTTGCACATTGAACTGCTTTGATCACACCACAATTTGGATTTAAGGAATAAAAAAGGAATAAGTAAGAAAGTAGAAAGAAGAACGTAAATAAGTTTTCAGCACCTTTGGTAAAAATTTTCTTATACCTGGCAATAAATAATCCTCTCAGTCACAGTAGCTCGGCGCTCATCTGTGGTTTGTGACCTCTGTCTAGATGTTGAACTGTGCCTGTGGAGGCGTTTCCTGATATTACGGAGTCATTCCTCCAGAAACGCTGTGGCCGGATGGCGGTATCGCCCTGGTGTATACCATACCTCCTAAAACATCAACCCAAATGTTAAATGGATAGTTTTCCCAAAAATGTCTCAAAAATGTCTTGAGTTTTTCAAATATTCTACTTCTGTGTGAAGGTGAGTGTAGTTCTGATAAACTTGGGATCAGCATACTCACATATCCACTGCCCTCTGAATCTCTAAGGCATGGAAATTGTGTGACCAGGGTCAGAGCTAACTCTTTCTTTCGGTCTGGTGATGGACTTAGTGGTAGAAGGATTGTACAGATATTAGGTTACTCATGAGTAAATAGAATTGACAGCTTATGACTGAATGACTTTATGTAAAGTGGAACAATGAATAAAACATGACTTACTGTATTCCCCAAACTTCTCCATTAAATAGGACACCAAAATGTGAACCATTTTCCTTCGGTCTTCAAGACTTGTGGTTTTGTTCCAAATTAGAGAGAATAGAAGACCCATGTGTGTTTCCCTCTAAAATCTGTCGTATATCCTTAATGGAGAATTTTTTTTAGAATTACACATCAGCATAACTTCATAATGCAAGAGAATTTCAGATGTCAGAGAATTTCAACATCACCGATGAATGTCTCTATAAAGTGTGTATTTGTAAGGTATTAAATATCAGGGAAAAGGAAATACGTACAAATGAGGTTGAATTTTCCACAATAGTCAGTGTCACAGTAGGAACTTCAGTAGGTACCTCGGTTTCACTAGCATTGTTTTCAGAGTGTTCTTCTGTCTGTATGTGAAGAAAATACATTTTGGTTTTTAATTGCAGTTACAATATACTTTACATAACCAACTAAATACAAAAAGGATATATTAATAATTGGACAATACAGCTCCTGTAGATTACCAACCTAACATATGCCCTGCAATTGATTAGTGCACCACACCAAGAATTGGCCTTTTAAAATTATTATAACAAACCTTAAAATTCTAATATATACATATAACCTATGGTAAAGTGTGTATGTCTAGATGTACAAGAAGCTTCTATTTATAACATGAATTTAATAAAGATGTACTGATAAGGGGGGGAAAGTAAAAGCTTGTACAAATCATTTCATGTAAAAGAAAAAAAAATACTGCCTTAAAAACGTCTGTAGCGCAAGGGAATGTAGTACAAGTCATCGTCTACATTATATGATTTCACTGCATGCAAGGGCTGAAAATCATGCAGTGAGTTCACAGAGACACTCTCGAGAGCTTCATCAGGGGACACCGCGTATGCAAAGTAATGGCGGTCAAAACCCACAGTGTGCCATTTTGTTACAACAAGTTTCACATCAACATTGAGGCCGATAGTTACAATAGCTTTTATCAGTCCAAACTGAGGTACTCCATCCTCTGTGCATCCCCTTGTAATGGTCATGCCTGGTCTGTACTCTGTGCCTTAACTACTACCCAATCAGGAACATAAACCTCAGCAAATGGGGGTTTTTCAAGACCCTTCACAAATTCTCCCTGAATTGCAGCAAGAAATGAGCGGTGTCCTGGTCCAAAATCTGTGTTTTTGGAGAAAACACTTCTGTCAGTAAGCGGTAGCACATCATCTGATTCCTGAATGCCATAGTTCTGCAAATATTTTTAAAATTACAAACTACATGGCCCAGCTGTTTAAAGAAATTATGTCTTGCCTCAAATCGCATTGTCCAAAATTCTTTTAATGGACCAATCTTCCGAATGGCTCTTGGGTAATGGAGGAGAAAGTGGTGTTTGGGTTTCAGGTGCAGATGTGGGTAAAGTTGCAAAAAAACTGTGTGGTGTTCCACAATTAGATGTTTCAGGTATATGGCGGCCTCTGTTGTGATGGAAGGGGAGAAAATGAACTCCATGCAAGAAAGGAGAAGTAGTAACAGTTCCCAATGTTTGTTCTCTTTTGGTATTTTGTCTCCAATGATGGAAAAATACCTTAAGAAGCACCACATTTGAGCAGCAGTCTGTCTCATTCAACAACCCCTCAGAAACAGGACTCAAACGAAAATGTGTCTTGAATGATTTGAAGTACTTCAGTGTTGTGGACAATGTAGCTCCGGACATCATGCATGGCATTCTTGAGGGAATTACTGGGACAACATGAACAGTAGGTTCTTAAAGGAACACTCCACCCATTTGCATTAAGCTTTGCAATGTTAGAAACCCAGTCATACTATTGAATGGTCGTGCAACATTTTCTCATTTTCCCCTGAGACGAGAGAAATCTGTATTTACCTCTTTACACTTCCTCCTACAATGACGCAAAAATCGTCATTTTGCGTCATTGTCGGAGGAAGTGTAAGAGGGGGGGATTTCTGTTAAGACTACAAGCACTAGTTCCCACCCTTTCAAATCCGCCCATAGGGGGTTGGACCTAATGCGCTAACAGACCTATCACAGATCAGTGCCAGTGAGTTTGATTTCACCGGCAGAAACCTGCATGTCTGGCCGTCGAGATCGTCCAAAATGTCCAGGATTCGGCTTTGCTTTCTACGGTCGCCATTCATTGTTTACATGCACACCTTTTGTTTCAATCTAACTGAATTCATTCCGATTGGTGAATCTGAATGTAGTGTTTACATGAACGCTAAACAAGTGATCGGTTGATGTGCGTTTTACCATTGCTAAGAAAATACCTGCTCCTCCGTGAGAGATAGCCCACGAGACCGGTGCGTCTCACAGGCGCCGCTCATCAGTAATCACGCCACTGCTTTTGCGTTCTACAGTCGCCATTCATCATGTTTACTGTGGCGAGCAGGACGAGGCTAGGGCCGCGGGAGAAAGACGCGAAGCCGGTGGCGTGATTGGTTGATGTGCGTTTTACCATTGCTAAGAAAATACCCGCTCCTCCGTGAGAGATACAAGACCAGTGCATCACAGGTGTCGGTCATCAGTAATCACGCCACCGGCCTCGCGTCGTTCTCCCGCGGCCCTAGTCTCGTCCTGCTCGCCACAGTAAACACAATGAATGGCGACTGTAGAACGCAAAAGCCGAATCCCGGACATTTTGTGCGATGCGATCTCAAAAACTCGGGCAGACTCACGGAGACTAGTTAGCTTTATTGTTTACAACTGCTCTCTAACCGGCAGGCGTGGCTTGGGAGTAGTCTCGTAGAGCAGCGAAGCAAGTGCATTCTGGGAGTTGTTGTCTTTCATCCACATGAGCCAAAAATACATTTTCTGGCTTTTCTCAGTCTAAAAAGCTCCAAATTCAAAAATAATTTCACATTTCTTCTACATAAATGACCCAATTTAAATACACATTCATCTTTCCAGAGGTGGAGTATCCCTTTAAGTTCATGTTGTCCCAGTACAGTAGGTTTATTGCAACTATCAGGAAATCCATAATCAAAACTTGTCAATCTGTAGTTCAGTGTTTCTAAACTCACAAGCCCTTCAGCCAACAAGGATGCCAAGACCAATTTGACTTCAAAAGGTCCAATTCCCTCAAGAATGTCATGCATGATGTCCGGAGCTACATTGTCCACAACACTGAAGTACTTCAAATCATTCAAGACACATTTTCGTTTGAGTCCTGTTTCTGAAGGGTTGTTGGATGACAAGTCTTCTGCATAATTCTGAGCATTGCATCTCTATGTTTTCCACAGTCTGACTCCACAAATCTTCTTTGTGCACCTTACACCAGCGACAGCAGTGGTTAGCACTGAAACTTTCTGAGTAGCCAAGGAGTGAATTCAGTCGTCACCACAAACTTGTCACACTGATATTAACAGTACCAGAAAATTCCGGAGTGTCAATGAGGAGTCCCCTTTCTTCTAAGTCTATAATATTGTCAGTTATACGTTGCAGAACAGAGTCAATGCCATATGTTTTAGCATCATCTGATTTATACACAGTTAACAGAAAGCATGAAGACAGAGAAGACAACAGCATGGGGGGCAAACATTTGATCTGGAAGTATATGGAAGTAACAAGGAGTGGCTTTTGTAAAGCTCTCCATCATGAAAGTCTTGTAATACTCCTGCATCATGCTCTGTCTTTTGATAGTCAGTGATGATTGGCATTGTTCCAGGTGTTTCAAGAACTTTTTTCAGAAGTGGATGCAATGGAATGTACTGAAATGTATCAGGTATTGCCGTCTGTTTAACCATTCCAGATGTCATGCCGCTGACAATAGGATACCCCTGGAAAAATACTCTACAACAGGCTCAATGAAACACCCTGTTTTTGTGAAGTATTTCATTTGCTTGTACTCAGATTCAAGCTCTTTTAATGGCTCAGAAGCTATTTCAAATTGAGCTTTCAAATTTTTTACTGCTAGGTGTAATGATGCAGGCTGAATCAAAGGAGGAAGCAGGATCCACGTGCAACAGCTTTATTAAATAAACTCAAAACTAGACAGACTTAGACTAGGGAACATGACTCGGGAACAGGACTCAGGAAAAGAACAAACAACAGTACAAATTCAAGAACCCACCAACACTGACACAAGACACAGGGTTTAAATACAGAGGCAAACAAGCTAAACAAGATAACAAGGGGGCGTGGCTAATCAGAAACACCTGAGGAAACTAATCAACATAACAGGGAACTGCTAAACAAGGGACAAGACAGGGGAACACAGACATGAATCATGACATAACCCCCCCTCTATGGGCGGCTCCCGACGCCCATCAAAACAAACAAGAAAACAATAGTTCAGGAGGGTGGTGGAGCGGAGGAGGACCCGGGGGCGGGATGGAGGGCCAGGCCCATGGAGTGGCAGAGGGCCTGGAGACTGCAGCAGGACGGGAGGCCAGGGCGGAGCAGGCAGTGCAGGCTGTGCAGGCGACCAGGGCGAAGGAGGCAGTGCAGGCGGCCAGGGCGGAGACGACCCTTCAGGCGGCCAGGGCACAGGAACAGACACCGGCTCAGGAACAGGAACAGACACCGGCTCAGGAACATACTGTACACCATGGCAGCGGCCATCTCTGTTGAGGGCTCAGGTTCAGGCGTGGCGACGGCCATCTCTGCTGAGGGCTCAGGTTCAGGTGTGGCGGCGGCCATCACTGCTGAGGGCTCAGGCGACGTGGCAGCAGCCATCTTGTCCGGAGACTCTGGCTTGGCGGCGGCCATCTTGTCTGAAGACACTGGTTCGGCAGCGGCCATCTTGTCCGGAGACACTGGCTCGGCGGCGGCCATCTTGTCCGGAGACACTGGCTCGGCGGCGGCCATCTTGTCCGGAGACACTGGCTCGGCGGCGGCGGCCATCTTGTCCGGAGACACTGGCTCGGCAGACATGACATGAACAGACTCTGGATCGGCGGACGTGACGTGAACAGTCTCTGGCTCGGCGGACGTGACGTGAACAGTCTCTGGCTCGGCAGATGTGACGTGAACAGTCTCTGGCTCGGCAGACGTGACGTGAAGCTCGGGCTCGTCATGACTGACGTGGAGCGTAGGCTCAGGAACAGGCTCAGACTCCGGAACAGGCTCAGCTCAGGAAGCGTGAAGGCGGCCATCCCGGGTAACCAGAATTAGGCGTGGCCGCCTTCTTGGCTGGAGACTCTCAGGTGACGTGACAGTGGCCATCCTGGGAAGCAGAATTAGGCGTGGCCGCCTTCTTGGCTGGAGACTCCCCAAAGCTGCTGCTAGATCCATTTGTGGTGGGTTCTTCTGTAATGATGCAGGCTGAATCAAAGGAGGAATCAGGATCCACGTGCAACAGCTTTATTAAATAAACTATACAGACTTAGAGAACAGGACTCAGGAAAAGAACAAACAACATTACAAATTCAAGAACCCACCAACACTGACACAAGACACAGGGTTTAAATACAGAGGCAAACAAGCTAAACGACGATAACTTTGACGACAAAGTTGACAGCAGAATATGTTTGAGAAGATTTAGGTTTCTCAACTTTGCAAGAAACAAAGCTAAACGGTTAGTTATTTCTTCTTTGTCAAAGTCATCCCACTCTTCCTCTGTCCCCACATCTTCAGTGTCTGATGTTTGCACATTAGTGGATGGAGCTGTATGTTGATGTGAAACTTCAGAAGAGGCAGATAATATTTCTTTTGTTGGCCTGTCATCTGCTTGCATGTGATCTCTCAACAGATGTCTTTTGAATGACCATGTATGCATGATGTATGCAAATGTTCTACTACAGTTGTTCTCACAGCAACAGAAAAAATGTGACGAACTGTTAATGCCATGAATGGCATTAAGATGTACGAAATATTCTTTGTGGTTCGGAGTGGATTTTTTACATTTGAAGCATTTAAAAGGCATTGTATGTTTAGTTACAGTGTGCAACTGTTTGAAATAATTGTTAAATTTTATTCTTTGGCCAATTCTTGGTATAAGTGCTGTTATGGTGGTGTCGTCAAGAAGTAGAAAGCTTTGCTGGTCAATTTCTTCCTCTAGAAAAGGGAAAATAAGACGACAAATAAATGGCCGACACTGCTTTATTTGACAATATTGGTTAGGACATCTCATAGATCATTGTTTTCTTGTAATATTTTCCATCTCCCTTAACCATCACACACCGTTAACCATCATAATGTCCTCATTATATACTTAAAGGAATACTTCACCTCTGGAAAGATGAATGTGTATTTAAATTGGGTCATTTATGTAGTAGAAATGTGAAATTATTTTTTAATTTGGAGCCTTCTAGACTGAGAAAAGCCAGAAAATGTATTTTTGGCTCAAGTGGATGAAGGACAACAACTCCCAGAATGCACTTGCTTCGCTACCCTAGGAGGCCACTCCCAAGCCATGCCTACCGGCAGTGTTGCCAGATGTACGATAATTATCGTATTTGTACGATAATTTTGACCTCTGTACGATAATTTTGACCTCTGTACGATGTACGATCAATAATGGAAAAAATCCTATAATGTACGATAATTTCAGAACTGTGTCACACTTCAAATGATGGTCGTTGTAATAGGACTTCTCATTGATCTAGCTGTGGATTCTACGTCTACCGGGGGAAGAACATGTAGAGAGAGGGAGCGCTACATTTTGATCTCACTACATTTTGTTACGTGTTCAAAGTAAACACGGTCTCTGTCTCTATCTTTGACGATATTCTATTCTATTCTATCCCAAATGTAGTTTGGCCTGCTAGCCTACACAGCACAGGACTATACAACGACTAAAACTATCACACAGCATACTCACAGTCAAGATAACCGAGTTGGTTGGCAATGCTACGCCACACATTGTCTTTCAAATCGTTGTAAATGTAGTATATGATTGGCTGAAGCCCATTCTGTCGCCGCAAAAGTAAAAAAAAATCGACATCGAAACGAAAAAAATAAAAGTCGTTTTTTCGGTTTTTGGACGATCTCTGCGGCCGGACATGTCCGGGAAAAAGAGGATGTATGGCAGGGGTGCCCAATCCTGCTCCTGCCGATCGACTGTCCTGCACAGTTCATCTCCAACCCTAATCAAACACACCTGCCTTTAATTTTCAAGTGATCCTGAAGACCTTAATTGGTTGCTTCAGGTGTGATTGATTAGGGTTGGAGATGAACTGTGCAGGACAGTCGATCGGCAGGAGCAGGGTTGGGCACCCCTGATGTATGGTAACCCCTACTAGTACTACTCAGCTTTATCCACAGAATAAGAACCCGAAAGCTTAGCTTCCAAAAAAAGATGGGTGACACTGCTTGTACATTCTGTGAGTGAGATCCCACCCTCTATGGGCGGGTTGAAAACATGCGGAACTAGCTCCTCCTACTGGCTGTAGTCTTTAGCCTCTGGCCAAAAAATCCTCAGATGGCGCAAAATGACGATTTTTGCGTCATCAGAGGATTTTTTCCAGACAAAAAATAATCTCTCGTCTCAGGGGGATATGAGGGAGGATAGTACGGTAATTCGAAAATACTACAGGTTTTCTACTAATAAAAAGCTTAATGCTAAATCCTGAAGTATCCCTTTAAAGGGATAGTCCACCAAATAATTGGTTTCAGGTCCCATTGATTAATCTCATATTCTCCTCATATACACTTTACACTCTTGGGTGTTTGGGTTCCATTAAAGCTATTAAAACTATTAAAAACAAATAGTGTTCCAACCAATCACCGACAGGGGGAGGGTGTTGTGAGGTTTTGAGGCAGCTTCTTCTTCAGCTCCGACTTCGTGTGCAGCCGTGCACGAGCACAAAACCTCACAACACCCTCCCCCTGTCGGTGATTGGTTGGAACACTATTTGTTTTGGCTTTGAGTGGTTGGTGAAACCAATTGTTTTTGTGTGCAGATCTCAGAGCCTAGGCTGCCTACAGAGACGCGGTTTTTTGACAGCATGCTTATGGGGCGGGCAGCTAGCGGATCGTTAGGAAAGATTAGATGAATGTGATACATTTTTTTGGGGGCCTGAAATCACTAATACAACCTTTAATGTTTCAAGGTTCCACTTCTGAAGCGTTTCCCTTACATATGAATCCATAGCATCCTGTGTAAAAAAAAAAGTTAATTTTGTTAATATAAAGTAACATAAATAAAGCCTATTGTCACTAACCTACTATAAATTCACTGTAAAATCACAGGAGCTGTAATTTTACAATATGTGCTCCTGCAATGGCCATGTATTGTGGTAAATGACCTCCATTTAAAATGTCCTTTTACTGCTATGTGTCATTTAAAAAGTAATAAATGTTATTATAAAGGAATAAAGTCTCAACCAACCGTCATTTTATTTAATGTGCATGTGGTGATCTGAAAAGTGTTATGCAACTTAACTGGCTATTGTAATAACTTACTATCTTATTGAGTCAGTTATCTTTTATAACTTTTAATCTTTATAGAGTTGTCTAGATAAACTGTTTAAGTAGGGTACATATTTCGGGGCGGGGGAATGGATTAAAACACTATACTTGACAAATGCATTTGCGAGTCGCAACTATGTTATTGAACTTTAATACATGAAGTACATTCTTTCCATTCAACTTTAGGCCCCTAACAATATAACAATAACAAACAAATAATAAAATAGTTTAGCTTTTAAACGGGAACGGACAAAAAGCAGTCAACGGGAGATATAAACATGGAAATAATTGGCTGAACATTTAGAAAAAAAGCGGCAATAATACTATGTACGAGCTTAAAGTCACTTTATAACGAAAAAAAATAACATATACAATATGCATACTGTATAGTGTAATATTAACTCACCCGTGTATCTTCTGTCAGCTGCGGCGGTCAACTGTTTAAATTTGAATTTTAGCCCAACGGGCTGCGTTGTTATAGAAACAACCTAATAAATGTTCCAAATAACCCAACAGAACGACCCAATATTTTTAACCCAGCTATTGGGTACACAAAATAACCCAACGTTTTTTAGAGTGCCCAATCTCCACCCCTTAAATTTGGATCCAACTCCGCCCCCTGGATCTCGTGTACTGCAGTGAGGTGCTACTGGAAATAGAGGAACTTGAATGTGATAAAAGGGTTATTGGAAGATCTTTTAACATTTAAGTGGTTCCTGGAAGATCTCTTATGTTAAAGCCAGCATCTGGAGGAACCCAATGGTTCAGTGAGGCCAGAATAAGATTATTATTATCCTATTATTAAGCTGGCTTGAGAGAGCCAACTTACTGAAATCCTATTTAAACTTAAGTTGGCTTGAGAGAGCCAACTTACTTAAATCCTATTTAAACTTATTCTTCTTCTGAGACTAAAAAAACTAAATGCATCTCCTCTTAGAGCTTTAACTCTACATACTCCAAACTCGGCTCAGACACTCAAACTGATCTGACTCGAGTTGCTTTATCTTTTCAGACTGATCGGACTTACGGTTTTCCTAAAAATGATGATCAAAACTCGGAAAAACTCCCATTGACTTAACATTGGCGGAATGTTTTCATTTGTAATCTCACCAACCGACAACAATTTTAATCTAAACACCTTGAAGACTAAACCAAACTGCCGTTCTATATACTATTATGAGCCATTGAGACTCATTTAAACTAATAAACTCTAAACTCATACACTTATAAACTAATTAACTTATAAACTCATGAATTCATAGACTTATGAACTCTTAAACTCATAAATTAATAAAACACCCTAGCAACCACCTAGCAACCACCCAGAATACCCTAGAAACCGCCTAGCAACACCATAGCAACCACCCAGAACACCCTGGGAACCGCATAACAACCACCCAAAACACCCTAGCAACCGCCTAGCAACCACCCAGAACACCCTAGTAACACCCTAGCAACCACCCAGAATACCCTAGCAACCACCTAGCAACACCATAGCAACCACCCAGAACACCCTATCAACCGCCTAGCAACCACCCAGAATACCCTAGCAACCGCCTAGCAACCACTCAGAACATCCTAGCAACCAACCAGAATACCCTAGCAACCACCTAGCAACAGCATAGCAACCACCCAGAACACCCTAGCAACCGCCTAGCAACACCCTAGCAACCACTCAGAATATCCTAGCAACCGCCTAGCAACACCCTAGCAACCACTCAGAATATCCTAGCAACCGCCTAGCAACCACCCAGAACACCTTAGCAACTGCCTAGCAACCACCCAGAACACCTTAGCAACCCACTAGAAACACCCTAGCAACTTTAAACTACTTCAAACTATACTTTAAACTTCAAACTACTTTAAACGTTAAACTAATTTAAACTTCAAACTACTACTAACTTCAAACTATTACTAACTTCAAACTACTTTAAACTTAATTCAAACTTTCTGGTCCAAACTTTCTCAAGCCAACTTAAAGTTTGTCTCTAAACTCATCTATCTATCTACTTCAAACTATTTTAAACTTTAAACTACTTTAAACTTCAAACTAATTTAAACTTCAAACTAATTTAAACTTCAAACTAATTTAAACTTCAAACTAATTTAAACTTCAAACTAATTTAAACTTCAAACTAATTTAAACTTCAAACTACAAAATTTACTTCATTTAAACTCATAAACTATAAACTCATACACTTATAAACTAATTAACTTATAAACTCATGAATTCATAGACTTATGAACTCTTAAATTCATAAATTAATAAACTCTGAACTCTTAAACTCATTTAAACTTATAAACTCTAAACTCAAACTCGATTTATATTGTTTTTACCTCTTGTACACAACCACGTCCAAGTGATCTGAGGTTGCGCGCGCTTCCTGGTGTGTGACGTGTGCGCGCGCGTTCTGGCTTAGTCTGCGCAAGCGCCGGAAAGCGCCGGAAGTGATCTCTCTTGGACGTGGTTGTGTACAAGAGGTAAAAACGTGTAATAAGAGGTCCACTGGAAGCAAGTTTAAGTAGAACCCAAATGCAGTTTAATGAAAATCAGAAACAGACATAGAAACAAAAACATGGCGAGGCATGGCAAAAACAAACTCAGGAACAAGAACTTACTACGTGGTTACATCAGCAATACAAGACCCCGACACACGGCAAACATGAGGGCTAAATACACACAAGACTAATGACTAGACAAGGGACACCTGTGAACAATGATCAAACAATCAGACAATAAACTCATGACAAGACACATGGCAGGATCACATGACTACAAGGGATCACATGACAGACAAGGAAGCAAACATGACAAGAACAAAACCAGACCAAAACCGTGACAGAATCCCCCCCTCTAAGGGCGTCTCCCGACGCCCAGCAACACATAAAGTCCAGGTGGGTGGTGGAGCGGAGGCGGTCTTGGGGGAGGGATGGTGGGCCAGGCCCGTGCAGGGGGACAGGGCTAGGGACGTGGCATGACGTGGACGGACCTGGGTCGTGACGAGACGTGGGCGGGCCTGGGCCGTGACGAAGCTTGGGCGGACCAGGGCCGTGACGAAGCTTGGGCGGACCAGGGCCGTGACGAAGCTTGGGCGGACCAGGGCCGTGACGAAGCTTGGGCGGACCAGGGCCGTGACGAAGCTTGGGCGGACCAGGGCCGTGACGAAGCTTGGGCGGACCAGGGCCGTGACGAAGCTTGGGCGGACCAGGGCCGTGACGAAGCTTGGGCGGACCAGGGCCGTGACGAAGCTTGGGCGGACCAGGGCCGTGACAAAGCTTGGGCGGACCAGGGCCGTGACGAAGCTTGGGCGGACCAGGGCCGTGACGAAGCTTGGGCGGACCAGACAGCTCCGGCGGCCAGGGCGGACCTGACAGTTCAGGTGGCCAGGGTGGACCAGACATCTCCGGTGGCCAGGGTGGACCAGACAGCTCCGGTGGCCAGGGTGGACCAGACAGCTCCGGTGGCCAGGGTGGACCAGACAGCTCCGGTGGCCAGGGCGGATCTGGATGTGTGGGAGACCATGGCGTCGCCGCCTCCATGGTCCTATCCATGATCCTATTACCCCCTCCCAAAATTTTCTTGGGGAGAGCCAGGGGGTATAGGACTGGCTCAGACTGGGCAGACGTGGCGAGATCAGGCACTGGCTGGGCAGACGTGGCGAGATCAGGCGCTGACTGGGCAGACGTGGCGAGATCAGGCGCTGGCTGGGCAGACGTGGCGAGATCAGGCGCTGGCCGGGCAGAAGTGGCGAGATCAGGCGCTGGCTGGGCAGACGTGGCGTGAACAGGCTCTGGCACGGCAGACGTGACGTGAACAGGCTCTGGCTCGGCAGACGTGACGTGAACAGGCTCTGGCTCGGCAGACGTGACGTGAACAGGCTCTGGCTCGGCAGACGTGACTTGAACAGGCTCTGGCTCGGCAGACGTGACGTGAACAGGCTCTGGCTCGGCAGACGTGACGTGAACAGGCTCTGGCTCGGCAGACGTGACGTGAACTTCAAATGTGTGCACCGACCACACACACCATATGGCTGTGGCCATAATTGTTAGTGTAGCCATAACTGAGGGCTCAGGTTCAGGCTCGGCGGCGGCCATCTTGTCAGGAGACACAGGCTCGGCGGCGGCCATCTTGTCAGGAGACACCGGCTCGGCGGCCGACGTGGCGTGAAGAGACCCAGACATGGCAGGCATGACAAGAAGAGATTTAGGCTTGGCAGGCATGACGTGAAGAGACCCAGACATGGCAGACATGACGTGAAGAGACTCAGGCTTGGCAGACATGACGTGAAGAGATTCAGGCTTGGCAGACATGACTTGACGAGATTCAGGCTTGGCAGACATGACGTGAAGAGATTCAGGCTTGGCAGACATGACGTGAAGAGATTCAGGCTTGGCAGACATGACGTGAAGAGATTCAGGCTTGGCAGACATGACGTGAAGAGATTCAGGCAAGGCGTGGAGAGACTCAGGCAAGGCGTGGATAGACTCAGGCAAGGCGTGGAGAGACTCAATCAAGGCGTGGAGAGACTCAATCAAGGCGTGGAGAGACTCAGGCAAGGCGTGGAGAGACTCAGGCAAGGCGGATACTGTGGATTTGTGGGGCTTCTCCTCAAAACCCACAGTAAATGAGGAACCGCTCAATAATAGAGCATAATCCATGTATTGTTCAAGTGAGAAATGAATTTTTCCCCCAGGCAGTCCACAGCGCAAAGGTTCGTCTAAACCATGTCTAAAAATGTCCTTGAGTGCTACATCATTAAAATCTACCTTGTGACAGAGTTCGCAAAAGTCCTTGACATAATCCTCTACGGTCCGGTTGTCCTGACGAAGACGAAGGAGCTCAACTGCTGGGTTCATAGTTTGGGTCTTGTATTATGTAATAAGAGGTCCACTGGAAGCAAGTTTAAGTAGAACCCAAATGCAGTTTAATGAAAATCAGAAACAGACATAGAAACAAAAACATGGCGAGGCATGGCAAAAACAAACTCAGGAACAAGAACTTACTACGTGGTTACATCAGCAATACAAGACCCCGACACACGGCAAACATGAGGGCTAAATACACACAAGACTAATGACTAGACAAGGGACACCTGTGAACAATGATCAAACAATCAGACAATAAACTCATGACAAGACACATGGCAGGATCACATGACTACAAGGGATCACATGACAGACAAGGAAGCAAACATGACAAGAACAAAACCAGACCAAAACCGTGACAAAACGATATATATGCTGTTCGCTTTCTCACACAAACCGCTCTTTTCGTGTCTTAGGCCATCAATGTGTACTTACGATGGGGAATTGTTTAATTTGGACTTCTCTGTGCATGCTCTTTGAGGTGGTGACCATAGACTTGCATTATATGACCAGAGGTGGGTAGTAACGAAGTACATTTACTTCGTTACATTTACTTGAGTACTTTTTTAGAAAATTTTTACTTTTAAGAGTAGATTTGAATGTGGGTACTTTTTACTTTAAAGGGGACATATCATGCTAAATCCACTTTTTTAGCCCTTAAATGCATTTTGTTGTATATTTGGAGTGTTTAGAAGTACAGAAAAGTTGAAATTATTCTCTTCAGGTGCTTCGTTGATATCTTTATATTCTGTTTTGGCCTTATTTTTCAACTTGTTCAGATTTTTCTGTTATCTATGACGTTTTGTGAACTATTACGTCACAGTATTTGCAGCGGAACTGCCAAATAAGGACATTGACTTCCAGCCCAACACTTCGAGCAATCCGCCATTTTTATTTCTCGCTGCAATTTTGTAGTCCAAGCTAAAAGATGCAGAAGTTACGAGAGGGTAAGTTAAAATATTCGGTTGTTGGATGTAGTAACCCACACGCTTCATTACACCGTCTAATGTAGATTGTGACAGGGCGCATGTTTAACTGAAAGAACAAGCAGAGAGAGAGAGACCCGGTCGCGCGCACGCACTCTCTCTCTCTTCGGAGCCAGGCGAAAGTGTAAACAAGACACCGTCTCCAAACTAGACGCTGTCTTGCTCTCTCTCCCTCGCACATATTAATCAAAATAAATCGACACGGTGGTAAAAGGTCGGAAGACCAAAGTTTCATGTGTAAATACAGTAACACACCATTGCGATACATCCATATGAAGACGTTCTTCTGCAGGTTCGTCGTCTTCATTTTCATCTCGCTCCGGCTCCGACTCTGATTCCGTGAAATCGGTGCCTTTTGCGTCCCTTACAAATAATCAGTTCTAAAGTTGCTTTAACAACAAATAAATGTGTAATTTAAAAAACTTAATGTTACTATAGATCATATGCATCAATATAAGACCAGGTAAAAGCCAATAAAATATAATTTTAAATAATTAAAATCACATATTATATGCTATGGGTAAGGATTTTGGCCTGTCCCTCGCTATGGTTGTTCTTTTTCAACAGGACTTCTCATTTGTAAAATGTTAGTAAAATAAAACAATTTTCACAATTTTATATTGTCTCAAGTGTAATCTCATTGTTAAGCAATGGTTTTGACATAAATAGATATATTTTCTTAGAAATATAAGTAATTTTATCACTGTCCCCT
Organism: Squalius cephalus; assembly: GCF_949319135.1. Lineage (NCBI taxonomy): Eukaryota > Metazoa > Chordata > Actinopteri > Cypriniformes > Leuciscidae > Squalius > Squalius cephalus. The sequence goes on along the minus strand of NC_137133.1, from coordinate 31,636,163 downwards.
AATTTCATATCAGTCCTGTTACTAACACCAAAACCCCCCTATAAAATAATGGTACAAACCAGAAGTGACATAATTTCAAGGAAGTGACATCATTTAGAGCAAGTGGATTCCACAGTGTAAGCAAGGGTAATTTTCTCTCTTCTTAAATATTCTATTTTTCATGTTTTGTCAGGGTTGTTAGAGAGGGGTCGGCATACAACATCAGTCCTGTTACCATTTTTTAAAGTGTACATATAAACAATTATTTATTAATCCTGATATTATCAAAATCTAGAAGTAATAACCTTTCAGATTACATACCATGTGCCTTTCTGACATTGACCTGTTAGCTAGAAATGAGCATATTAGCATCAAATCATCAGTCCTGTTACCATCAGTCCTGTTACTATACCAGAGCAATAGGGGGCATAGATTCTAGCCCAGCTGCATAACTAGGTCATAGATGGTGTATTTGTTATTTACATTCAATTGCAATTTAAGGATTAGTACAACAGCTCAGGGACATAAACATTTATAAAGGTTATTTTGTGTATTTTTAAGCTAAAACCAGCGACATATGACTCAGTAGCATATGAGCATCAAGCACATGCTGCTTAGTTACCATTGTTTGTTTCTGCATCGTTTTTTCATTTGTATACTTATGGACCTTACTTTGTACTTTGTCTTATTTGCATAGAATTAACACCACTTAATTTGTTATACACTTTTACAGTTGTTAGTAACATGTCATTAACTGCAGCTGAGAAGCAACGGCGCTGTCGCGCACGTAGAGACCAGGATCCAGAGAGGAGGGAAAGTTTTTATACATTTTATACGTACAAAGTTGATTTAAATCAACCAAATGGTTTTAAGTCAGTTATTTATATCTTTTGCTGTATTGTGTCAGTAGGAAATATCAGTTTACATTTCCAAACATTCTTTTTGCCATTAACTGTAATAATCCAGTGAGATTTGTATATGCACAAGGAGTCTGACAACAGCCGGTATGATCTGATCTCACCATCATCGAGTCCATCATGAAAAAACAGAAGAAACTGAGAGAGACTAAATCCAGAAGAATGTCTCCGAGACGCTTGAGGAAACCTTCCTGCAAAGCTACAGTACTATGAAAAGTACTGCACTTGTGTTAAAATGCTGTAAAGTGAGAATGCTTTCAAAAATAAAACTTCTATTAACTAATTTAAATCAATATGGTGTAACAACTATTTGCATTTACAACGGCTTTTGTCCAAGTACACTTGCGCATAGTTTTTCAGGTAGCTTTGCAGGAAGGTTTCTTCAAGCATCTCGGAGACATTCCCGCAGTTCTTCTGGATTTAGTCTGTCTCAGTTTCTGTAATTCTAGATTACCTCCCATATGGAAGCAGATTGTCATGGCCTAATGTTCCATAGGTAACTAGTACGTAAATAAGTTCATAACTCTTGTCCATAATGCATGCAATTAACTGCAATGACAAACAATAGGTGACTAAAGACCTTCTCGGTTATTGAGAGCTCAGTCCTGTTACTGTCATTAATTTGATATTTGAAAAGAAAAATGACATTTGACAGTCAAACAGATCTCACCATAGTAACATGTACTATACTGCATTTTGGACAAGACCCTTTTTAAAATAAATGTCTTGTCAAAGTATACATATTTCTTAATTGTAATGTGATGTCATCCCTGAAATAGGACATTTTTAGTAATCTGAATGGCAATTATGATATAAAACATTTTTTTTAAATATGACATAATCTGAATGAAAAGAGGGACCAAAATACTACTTATATATGTGCAAACTGTTGCATATTTGTAATTAGAAGTATTATATATAGTATCACTTTAGTCAGTAACAGGACTGAGGAAAATATCAAAACATGAAATAAATAAACAGTCATAAAATAATAAATGGCATAGCTTGAGATGGCCCAACACAATTTCTTGTCACGTTAAGATGTCTTGAATTAATTGGTATGGAATAAAATCAGTTTGAAACAATTATATTTTTCAAATTTTTAAAGTTGAAAAGGCACCGATTTCGTGGAATGAAGGCTGGCTGGACAAGTCTTCCGTTGTTGACATTTTGTTAATAACGTGTGAATAAAAAGTTTCTGTGCCGCTAGATAATCGTATCTCGGCTATCAAACTACAAAAATGGACGAACAGGGTGGAGTTGAACCTCTGCATCCTGGAGAGGGGGCGGGGAATGAAGTGTCTCAATTGTATTTAAAGAGACCGCACCAAAACGAGTTGCTCTTAGACGCACATCAGAAAAGGGGTAGAAAAGGGGCCTGTGGAGCTATAATAATGAGGAATTCAGACCCAAGCATTACAGTTCCGCTTTATATAGACTACAAATGTATGATTTATATGTAAAAAGGAACGATTTAAAAGCATGATATGTCTCCTTTAACTCGAGTACATTTCTAATGAAAAAACTGTACTTTTACTTCGTTACATTGGGCGACGTTCCTCTCGTTACTTTATTTTAATGCAATATGTGTTGTTAAATGCGTAGTTTATTCCAAGCACGCTGTATCTTTTTTTCTGGACTTGAGCGATGCTCAATTCACAAATGAATCACTCTTTTGAGTCGATTCTGTTCAAAGACTTCATCAAACAAGTTGGCAGATCTGTCTAAGTCGGTTCGCGAATCAGTTCGAATGATTCAGTTGAGTTCCTGATTCTGTTCAGTTCCCTGCACGCACTGAATCATCTGAAGCGATTTCAATTCACACTGGACTCGGAGTCGTAACAGGAAGATTTAAGCACATCAAGAGCGTTAGATGAAGTGGCAGTGGACTTACAGTACAGTCAAGTGAGAGCAAATCTTCAAATGCATCATATTTTTGCCAGCGATGAAGATCTTTATTAGTTGAACATCTTCGTAAGCTGTCTGTCTGTGAATGAATGATTCCACAGGAGTCAGGACGATATATTCGATTTCATTTCACTCAGGTAACGTTAATACATTTTACAACCAAACAGATTATTACGCCACGATACTAGAAAGTATGACATTACCCGTTTTTTGGACATATACATTAATTTACATTAAATAAAGCTACCATTGTTCACAGTTTATGAACACCCGCCATCCCGTGGTATTGTGTGTATTGTTGCGCAGCGGCGTGCGAACTCAACTTGAAAACGAATGCCTTTGCCTGCCGTAGACAGTTAACCAGTTTAAACATGCTTGCAGAAATATACATTTGATTATATTTTGGAGAACAGTCAGAAGAAGATCCGTCGATGTACATTTATTTGTTTTGTTTTTTTGTGTTCAAATGTTCAGTAGCAGTCATGAGCGCGAGCATGTGAAGAGTTTTTAACTCTTCTCTGTCAATACATGCCTTTGAATGCAACACTCTGCAGATTCACTTTATTTCGACATTGTCTAATAATCCAAATGTAGTTGTATAAGTTACTATTATACAAACCAGAGGACAGGCAATGATTTTCGAGCTATACAGATGGCAGAAATAATGCTTACGTCTCTCTTCTGTTTTTGTTGCAAAGATAGCTGATAATAATAGTCATTTAAATAAACAAAATCTAAAATAATATAATTTTATATATATGACGACTTCAGAGGCAAAAGCCTCTAAGTACCATCTGAAATTTTCTTCTAAAAGAGCATTTTTATCAAGCTTGTATGTTTATGTTCACACTTAAATGGCAATGAAAAGTAGCCTACCTATTAATTGTCATTAAAGTGAAATTACTGAACTTAAATATACGAGCTTGATAAAAATGATTGTTTTAGAAGAAAATTTCAGATGGCACTCAGAGGCTTTTGCATCATGAAGTCTTCATATATATATATATATATATATATATATATATATATATATATATATAGGCCTATATGATCCGAAGTAACTAGTTACTCGCTACTAGAGTAGTTTTTTCATTGGATACTTTTTTACTCTTACTCAAGTAACTATTAAGATTATTACTTTTACTTTGAGTAAATATTTCTATAAGTACTTGTACTTTTACTTGAGTACAGTTTTTGGATACTCTACCCACCTCTGTATATGACTGACAGACAAGAACGGTTTGACCTAAAAATATAAAAATAAACAAAGACACCTACATCCTGGATGCCCTTGAGGTAAGCTAAAACATACCAACATTTTATTTCAAGGTGAACTATCCCTTTAAACTAATAAACTCTAAACTCATACACTTATAAACTAATTAACTTATAAACTCATGAATTCATAGATTTATGAACTCTTAAAGGGACACTGTGTAGCTTTTTAGGTAATTTATTATCTAAAATCAATATTTTTATTCATAAATATGTCCTCAATGGTGTACAAATACCTCTGCCAATGATCAGACTAATCCTCGTAAACAAAGAATTTATTATCTTTATATACATGGGACGGGTAGGTCCAGGGAGGCTTCCATGTAGTTCCGCCATCTTGAAAAACTATAATAGCAGATAGGGACAAAAAGTACTAGGCCAACGCGTTTCCACAACGTGTTTTTGTTCAGAGCCAGCGTCATGTGACTGAAACCAGCAGAAGCGGAGGAGCAGAGCAGTGAGAGGCGCTTGTCACAGCCCCGGCAAGTTTAACGTCCGGTTATTTATACACCGTTCATTCATACATATGCGGAGTCACAGGATAAGGAGTCCTCGTCGTCGAAAAAGTCCAAAATAGACCGTAAAAGGAAACGTGACCGGAGAGTACAAAAACAAGGGTTAATGTCGGGGTAGCTATAACGTTACTTTCAAAAGAGTTGCTGTTGTTGAAGTTGCCTGCTTTCTTCTCGACAGGTAAGTCAATGTTACGGTCTTAATTACAAGCTTTTTTTTCATTGCTTGGTTGTGTACTTTATTATATAGACAGCAGAACATTTATAGTTAAAAGTTAAACAGGCTCTTTGATGAATAGCAGCTATTGAGTAAAGTAGAGAATGCACTGATGATGATATCTAACAATGCACGTAGGCCTACTTCAAAAAATATAACGAATAAAGAAGGCATTACTACTAATTAGTTAATGTTTTTCACAATCAGTAATTCATACTGTAACATTCTTTTTTCGTTGTGTCAAGTTGCAGTTTGTTTTAAATAACAAACCTGTTCACCCGAAGGAAAACTCGATTAAGTAGAAGACATCCTGTCATAGCTTTTTAGTACATAACGGCTACCGTAGATGCAACACGCATTTGAAAAAGCGAGGCGCTAGAGAGCATTATTCGCTTGAATGCAAAATACAATTTCACCACTAGATGGGAGAAATTCCCTCACAGTGTCCCTTTAAACTCATAAATTAATAAACTCTGAACTCTGAACTCTTAAACTCATTTAAACTTATAAACTCAAAACTCAAAAACTCGTACACTTATAAACTCATCAATTTATACACTTATAAACTCTAAACTCAGACACGCAGACTCAGAGTTTATGAGTGAGTGTGTGAGCGAGCGAGTTAGTGGGTGGGTGTCTGTGTGTGTGTGTGTGTGTGTGTGTGTGTGTTTGTGTGTGTCTATCTAACTTATTTATCTATCTATCTGTCATAAACTTCAAACTACTGTAAACTACTTTAAACTTCAAACCACTTTAAACTTCTTAAGTTTAAAGCTTCCAGCTCCCAAGCAACTCCATAGCAACCAAACTTGAGTACCCTAGCAACCGTTTTACAAGACCTATATTTCTATATCAGAACATAGTATAGAGATGAGGTTTGGCTCTTTTGACTCATGCTAGCAAACAGCACTTCCAACATGCTACACATGCTAGCAGTGAATAACTACATGCTAAAGGTCTGTTCACACCGGGACGAATTTCGCGTGCGATATTCGCCGACGTTTAACGCCTCGTGACTAAACAAAGGGCGCCAATGTGAGTGTGCACACCGGCGCCAATGCAGCGCCAATGCGGCGCCAATGTGAGTGTGCACACCGGCGCATAAAAGCGGCATTTTTTAAAAAACACCTCGGGTTCGTTTTTTCCCGTCTACACTGCCGGGAAGAAATAAGATGAGGAAGATGCAAGGCAAGATGAATGTAGAGCTGCTGGTCTCATTGGTGTCGGAACATAAAGAACTATATGACAAACGCGACAGTGACTACAAAAATCTTGATAAAAGAAAACTGTTATGGAGTGGAAATGGGCCTTGATGGTGAGTTTCATTTCACTTAATTGTCTTTCATGTACATAGGCTTGTAACTTTTTCCCACAAACGTTTGACAAGCGCCATCTAATATCAGGGAATGAATTTGCATGTTCACTCGGCTCATCGTCAGCGAAAATCGCTTGGGTGTGAACACAAAAAACGCGTTGAAAAACGCTGGCGAATAACGCGCGCCGATATTCGTCCCGGTGTGTATGGCCCTTAATAGCGATTAGTTAAGTGTTAAATCATGCCAAGATCATGCTAAGAACTCTATAAAAACTCCATAGTAACCATCTGTGACAACTACCAACCACCTAGTAATACCATATCAACCGCCCTGAATACCTTAGCAACCGCCTAGCAACACCATAGCAACCACCCAGAATACCCTAGCAACTGCCTAGCAACACCATAACAACCACCCAAAACACCCTAACAACCGACTAGCAACCACCCAGAGCACCCTAGCAACCAACCAGAATACCCTAGCAACCACCTAGCAACCGCATAGCAACCACACAGAACACCCTAGCAACACCCTAGCAACCACCTAGCAACCACCCAAAATACCTTAGCAACCACCCAGAACACCATGGCAACCGCCTAGCAACCACCCAGAACACCCTAGCAACCAACCTGAGATATAAACATGAGATATAATTTGTTTTGTGTATATCTAACGGGCGATTTTTGGTCTCGTGAATCTATAATTTGTTCCCTGGCCAATCGTTTTGGCTGAGGGCTAAGTGAAGTTTCATAACTTTATAAGCTATTTAACTTTACCGTTGTATGGTTAGACTAGAGCGCTGACTTTGTATGTTTGACTGATTTGTTTGCTTTATTTGTATAGCTTCTTGTACCTTTTACTTATACTTTTATAATGGTTAATATTGATAAAACTGAAATTTAACAAAAAGAGACTGGGTCGAGTTTTGTCATTTTAAATTTTAATACAACGAAGATGATCTGTAATGTTGTTTACTGCAACATCTGTTTAGTACAAATGCACTTATTGCCTGGACCATATTAAAATGTTTAATATTTTTATATCATATTTAAATGAAAAGAGGCAGGGTTGTGTTTTATATTTCGTTTTGTTATAAATAGGCTAACGTTATATGCAGTGAATATAATCAATACGCGTTGCCTGAACCACATTTGTGTGGCTATAATGTTTCAGATTTCTTTAAATAAAAACGAAAAGAGTTGGTGTGGTGTTTTATAACATATTTCGTTTTATTGTTGCCTAAAATATACATACAGAGATAACCGGAGTAGCAGATAGAGCTGAGTGACACGTGCTGTTCCATTTGCAGAATAACCGGACTCGCGTCCTTTATCCCATATATGGATTTTTTTTTTTGCAGGGTGGTAGGAAGACTCATTAATATTCATTAGGGAAGTCATCCCTGATTGGTCTTAACCCCATAGTGACGGGTAGGTTTAGGGGCGGGGTTGGGGTAGGTCACCAGACCAATCAGGGATGACTTCCATAATGAATATTAATGAGTCTTCCGCTACCACCCTGCAAAAAATGTAAAAAAATAAAATAAAAATTAGCGCCCCCATAAACGGCCTCAAAACCGTTCTTCAGAAAGTCTATGGGTGACGTCACAGACACTTTGTCCATATTTTTTACAGTCTATGGTTGCAGCGAGTAAAGGTGCGATCACATTTTTGAATTTCGTGAAATTACACAGGCAAAAAAGTCCATTGACCATTGTCAGCAGTGTAGCGACGTAATGTATGAAGCACAGCTCACACAGGAGTCACTTTCACACAGCTTTCTGTTGGTCAAATCTAGTGAATTCCAGTGACCACCTTGGTCCCATAGTGAAATTTTTGACCACACATGAAATTGCTGATCGTGTGGATTCTTATTGAAATGACTGTAATTCACCAGTGAACATTCACAGAACAACAGATAATTTTACTGCACCTTAATACTGTTTCCGGGTCGAAGCCTCTACTTCTACTTCCTCTATCTTGTTTCATGAGAATACTCAACAACCATTTATGAACACTGTTGATTCAAGTCACACATTTAAGCTTTTCAAAAGCCATGTACATTACAGTCTCCAGTCTAACAGCATCCCAGACTTCAATATTTTATTATTCAAAATAGCTGATTAACTAACCATCAGAGATTTCAGAATAGAGATAAAGGTTAGGATCATAATTTTCAGGAATATTACAGCACAATGAGTGCATATTAGCACTGTTTGTTTGTTTTTGGCATCTGATAGAGCTTTTGGACTTGGAAACAGTAATGTCAGACTTACCATCGGACTGAAACACAAATGTTTTAAAGTTAAGTTAAGATGGACATTTTTAAGTAGTCAAAATGTAATTTTTTAAAATTAAAACCATAGTAACAACATGAAATTAAATATTTAAAAAAAATGAAATTTGGTTCCTGGAGGCACCCAAAGTGGTTCCACACAGTGCCTAATATAAGAGTTCCTCAGGAAACTTGTGTGGTTCTTCAGAGAACCACCCCTTTTTAAAGGGTGCCTAGAGGATCTACAGACGGTTCCGCCGGTGTGGCAAAGTGAAGAACCCCAAAAGGTTCCTCCAGGCACCTTTTATTTTTACAGATGTCTAATAAATAATGATGTAAAAATCTTTTTGTTGACATTTCTAATAATCAAACTCTTGCAGTACAGCTTCAGAGTAATTTTCATAACCAAATAGAAATTGAGTTCTAAATTAGCATGATGTTATAGAAAAGGTGCAAAGTATAGTTCATTGATTTTTTTCCACATCCATTTACTAAAGAGGAAGTTTGGGTGCATGGGAAATACAATTCATAATAGTGAAAGTATGGTACATTTTACACAAATTAGAATTTATGAAAACTATGATTGATTTAAAGCATTTTTTTTTATCTTTAAAATCATCTAAAGGGACAGAACAGTTACCCAACTGAAGAAACTCTGACATTGCTTTGTTAAATAAACGAGTGTATCTTGGTATTGATTTGTGGATGTATTTATATTGACAGAAGCATGTTTGTATGTTACAGAGCAGTCTCAATGCTGAGGATGGAATGGGCGTTATATCGCTCAGCGTCATCTATGGAGCCACCATTTTGTCCTCAATGTTTCTGCCCCCAATAATGATCAAAAATCTGGGCTGTAAATGGACCATCGTTATTGCAATGGGTTGCTATATGACATATTCCATTGGAAACCTTGTGCCTGGCTGGTGCGTGTATTTCTCCACCTTTTGTACTTGCTGATCTGTTGAATAATATACACAAATACTTAATGTAAGTGTTTAGTTTTAAGCTAAAATGTGAGAGACCGTTTCAAATCTCAGACATGACAAGACTATTATGTTTGAGATATAAGACAGAGCTTAAAGGGATAGTTCACCCAAAAATGAAAATTCTTTCATTAATTACTCACTCTCATGTCGTTCACACAACATCTGCTCTCGCGTCAACACAACACGCATGTGTCATGGTGCTTTTGTGAATGTGCGTTGTAGATTAACCCCTTAAGCCCTGAAGGCATTTTTAGAGTTGTTTTGTCTGAGTGACACACACAAAACTAAAGACTCATAACTCCAAAACTACAAGGAGAGTCAAAAGGTATCGTTTGATAGAACACTTTTCAAATTTATTTAAAATATATATATACATTACTTCAAAGCTTAATGCAAAAAAGAAGTGCTGCATGGGGTGTATAAAATCCCTGATGAAGGCATGTAGCCGCAACGCGTAGGTGTACTTCTCACCAATTTTTTAAGTAAGCCAGGAATGAAATAAAGGCTTTTTAACTTTTTTCACTAACATTCGAGTGCCTTGGAATTCTTGTCTTCAGTTATAAATTACATTACATTTGGACATTCTCCTGCCGAGAAACTGCTGATAAAAGACAACAAATATATATAATTTTTATTATGATTTTGCATATCTCTCTTGTTTGACATGCAATAACTCGGGAAGGAAATATGGTAGGGAAAAAATTCTTTTTTGTGGAAGTACCCCTAAATGTGAGCTGCATCTGGATTTGTGGTGATCGCATAAAGTACTCAAAAGTTACAGCATTTGGAACAAAGGTAGCCTTTTTGTTTAGTCCTCACACATTTGCAAGGCAATAAAAAAATAAAAAAATTCTGAGTAACATACACAAAACTAAAGACTCATAACTTCAAAACTATAGCAAGGAATATAGGTCAATAGGTAGGTATCATTTGAAAGAACACTTTTCAAATTTTTTGAAAATATAAATTACATTACATTTGGACATTCTTCTGCCGAGAAACTGCTGATGAAAGACAAAAAAATATATATAATTTTTATAATGATAATGCATATCTTTTTTATTTGACATGAAATAACTCAGGAAGGAAATAAGGTCGGAGGAACATTTTTGGGGGAAGTCCCTCTACATATGAGCTGCATCTGGATACAATTTTGTGGTGATTGGATAAAGGAATCAAAATTTGCAGCATTTGGAACCAAGATAGCCTTTTTGTTGAGTCCTTGATGCCCCCTCATGGGCATTTTTAAAAATGTAATTTAAAAAAAAAAAAAATACAGTGGTAAATTATGTTTTTTTGCATAAACAATGCACTCACATCGCTCCATAAAACTGAGTTTAAACCATTTGGGTCACATGGATTACTTTAATAATGTCTTTATACCTTTCTGGGGCTTGAAAGTGGAAGTTAACTGTCAATGGAGGGACAGAAAGCTCTCAGATTTCATTAATAACATCTTTATTGGATTTCCGAAGATGAACACAAGTGTTGCATGTTTGGAATGACATGAGGGTGAGTAAATAATGACAGAATTAAAAAATTTGGGTAACTATCCCTTTAAAGGGATCGATCTGTAAAACCATCATAAAAGTGGTCCAAATGACTTGTTATGGAAGGGTTATGGAAGCTAGCACAAAATATATGAAAAAAATATATATTTAAACTGTTCGGAAGTTTGGGGCTAGCAGGATTTTTTAATGTTTTTGAAAAAAGTATCTTACCAAGGCTGTATTTATTTGATCCAAAAATACAGTATACAGTAATATTGCAAAAAATATTACTAAAACTAAGAACTGTTTTCTATTTTAATATATTTTAAAATTTCATTTATTCGTGTGATGTCAAAACTGAATTTTCAGCATCATTACTCCAGTCTTCAGTGTCACATGATCCTTCAGAAATCATTATGAAATGATGATTTGCTGCTCCTGAAACATTTCATATTATTATCAATGTTGAATGATGAATGATTTTTGTAGAAACCGTGATACATATATTGATACACTTTAATGAATAACAATTCAAAAGAATTTTTTTTGTAACATTATTAATGTCATTTTTGTCCAATTTAACAAATTCCGAAGATAACAAATTACTGAAGTCTCTGAAATCATTTTGTTTCTGCAGGGCAAGTCTGATGACCACTTCTGCCATTCTAGGTATTGGAGGTGCTCCGTTGTGGTCTGCAAAATGCACCTATCTCACAATTAGTGGAAACATGCGTGGCCAGAAACACAACAAGAAAGGCCAGGATCTAATAAACCAATATTTTGGCTTTTTTTTCTTCCTTTTTCAATCTTCTGGCGTATGGGGAAACCTCATGTCATCTCTCATATTTGGCCAGGACTCTAACATAGGTACAGTTGAATTAAATACTTTGCCAGCGTCTCTGTATTTTGGTGACTGTAAATGCACTGAGCGTCTATCCGTTTTTAGTCGAAGTCCCTGAGGAGAACCTGCAGTTCTGTGGTGTCACAACATGCCATGACAATTTCACCATCATTGGAAACTCAACCCGTCCAGAAAGACACTTAGTAAACACACTAATAGGCTGCTACATTGGTAGGTCTTTTTTTTTTTTTTTTGTATGCTTGTATAGTGAGCTGTTGAAATAGGACTTCATTAATATTATCTCCTGAAAAATATCTAGCTTAGAATATTCAGCACTGTGTGTAGGCAACTAATTTTCATGGTTCTATGAAGGTCCATTAAGACTGTATAACCTAGTGTTTCCTGGTCTATGCAGGTGTGGGGGTTCTGGCCATGATTTGTGTGGCAGTGTTCTTGGACAACATAGACCAAGGTCTGGCCAAAGAATTTCGAAAGAACAAGGGCAACGAATTATTTTTCAGCACCTTTCTGGCTACCTTAAAGCTCTTGAGAGATCCCAGATTGTTGCTGCTCATCCCTTTGACCATGTTCAGTGGGATGGAGCAAAGTTTCCTCTCTGGCGAATTCACAAAGGTACCTAACCAAATACAGACTGGGGCAGAGTCAAAAAATAAAGGGGGCTTGGGAAACAAAATGCCACCAGAATTAATAAAAAAACATCCAAAAATTTATAACATACAAAACAGTTAAGCAAATGGATGCCCTACACAGAACTTGAGTTATCCCCTTACTTTTAAAACATTAATATCTCATTGCATTATTTGGTTACACTTTATTTTAATGTTTCCATGTTAGTGTTATTACACATTTAAGTACTGAGTAATAATAATGTACTTACTATAAGGTTAGGATTAGGTTTATGATTAGTTCCATGTATTTAAGTACAATTCATAGTAATTACTATTTTTAGTAAATAGTAAATAATGTTACGTTACGTATAACAAAGACACTGTAAAGTTACCCATTATTTATGCAATTGTAATTACTGCATTAAACAGTCTGTGTAAATACATTTACAGTAAATGCCCCTTCAGATGCAAAGATGGATTTTGTACATGATTGTACAGATGTCCTGGACATATAGTAGAATTTAAAATAAAGTTGAAACTTATTGGCTGCATCCAAAATCGCATACTTCCCTACTATATTGTTTGCGAAAAACAGTATGTGACTAAATGAATTCACATTACTGCAGGCAAAAAGTACCTGGATGACCTAATACTTCTGGCGACATTCTGAAGTGTGTATATGATGGACACTTTACTATCCCATAAGGCCACGGGAGAGGATTTGTGAATGGTCATGCACCCTACATTGCATATTTACCCCTAAAGGGTGCAACATGGCGAAAGTAGTATGTTAGAATTACATTCATACTACACAAACTCATACAGTACATACAACATACTCTTTTAGCGGTTGTGAAGTAATTACTCACTCAAAATAAGTAGCTACCTGAGAGAGTATGCGATCTCGGACTCAGCCATTTTGTTTGACTGGTAACAGTTCAATTGCTTATTAGGGGCCAAGCACCGAAGGTGCGTAGGCACCTATTGTATCTGTTCCCGTTCTTATTATTATTAGGGGCCAAGCACCGAAGGTGCGGAGGCACCTATTGTATCTGTTCCATTTCTTATTATTATTCTTCCGCCATGGGAGTCTATGGCAGCCCATAGAACCGATTGCGGGAAAGTTGTTTTGGTTTGACATTCTGATAGAGGACAGTCCCAACATTAAATACAGCAATTTTGGTGTTTCTAAGTCATTCCCTCTAGCGCCACCACCTGTCCAAAGTTTCACTGTTATTTTGCTAATAACTTTTGAACCGTAAGGACAATCAACAAAATTCTTTTTTCATCTGATTCCTGAGCTCATGCCGATTCGATTGCACCCTATGACTTCATTTTCCGTAATAAAAATATGGCCGCCATTTTGAAAAGCTACTTTTTCGAACTCGTCCTAGACGGTTTGTTCGATTTGCACGAAAATTGAACCAGATCATCTTCAGGCAGTGCTGACAAAAAGTTATGGAATTCAAATTGATTTGTCAAACCGTTTTCGATAAACGCACGAATACATTTTACGTAGCGCTAGCAAAAACAGTCGAAAGGCTATATCTCCGCAATGGTTTATCGTATTCAGACCAAACTTGGTACATGTACTCACAAGCATGACCTGAGACAACATGCTGCGTTTCGGCACAGCGCCACCTACTGGTCCGGAGATATGAAAAATGGCTATTTTTGCTTATAACTTCTGAACAGTTTGTCCAAAAATCACAAAATTGGTCTCGTTAGATTCAGGGCAGCATGCCGATTCGAATGATATCCAATTTTACCATATCGGCCATTTTGGCTGTCGGCCATTTTGAATTTTGTGCTAAAATGCTGTATTTTAAGAACGCATTAACGAATTGTTACGAAACTTGGTATGGGTCTTCAGCACGATGTCCTGAAAGAGCCTGAGAAGTTTTGAAACAGCGCCACCTAGTGGTGATTTTTTTTTTTCAAATGCTTATAACTTTGGGTGTGGTCGACTTATTTTCACGAAACTCATCTCTTTAGACTCCTGAATCATTGCCGAGTCCTACGATACCAAATATGCTAGGTTTCGCCTTACAGTTTGTGTAGCGTTGTGATTTAGCGCTTAAAAAACATTTGGCTATATCTTCGAAACCGCTAGTCCGATCGAGACGAAACCACCGTCAGAAGTTTGGAAACATAGGTCGATACTAATACGCCAATGCCCAAATGCGAAAATATTGATGTTTAGGGGTAGTAAATTCCAATCAAAGTCATGTGTCAGTCATTTTTTACGTGTTTTTTCATATAAATGTCTATAACTCCGAAGCGAATTGAAATATTTTCACCAAAATCGACACACATATGTATGGGCTCACTCTGAGGACACATAAAAAAAATGGTGCGACTGAGCCTCTTGGTGGCGCTATAATAGAACAAAACATGAAATTTCCATTGACTTCAATACAGTTTTGTGAAATAAAATGCTATACTTAACAAATGCATTGGTGTAATATTACGAAACTCAGATTGTGTCATCAGCACCATCCCCTGAAGGTACCCAAAATATTTCGAGACAGCGCCACCTAGTGGTCAAAAGTTATAACACAATTTCCAAAAAGGCTAATAACTTTTGAATAAATCTAGCTATTGAAATGTCACTGGTCTTAATAGATTCCTTGGGTCAAACCGAGAACATGGATACCAAGTTTTCGAACTCCTCCTAGACCGTTTGTCCGATTTTCACGAAAATCGAATCGTATCATCTCCAGACTGTGCCGACTAAAAGTTATGGATTTCGTGTCGATAGACGAAACCGTTTTCGTATAGCGCGGCAGCAAATTTGAGGCATGATGCTAAAAGCACTATTCAGGCTTTATCTCTGCAATGCCTTGACATATTGACACCAAACTTTGTATGTGTCATTGTCACTTCACTTTGACCACATCACATCAGTTTTGTAACTGCGCCACCTATTGGTCGAAAGTGATAATCCATTAAATCATATTTTAATTATTGTTTCTATGATTTTTCAGCCATTTTGCCTAAAATCCTCTTTAAATGTCTTTAATTGCTCATTGTTGCAGTTGGTCAGCCATGTCTTGTCGTCTTATTCTGCTTGGCCCCGGTAATTGCTGCTTGCAGCTATATTTCTAATTGAATTTATTGTTTAAACATTTATAAATTCAAATTTAAGATCATAATGGGAAAGTTAATTTCTAATTCATTCTCATGGAAAATGAGCATGTGTTTGTGATCCTCTTTCCCGCAGAACTATGTGACTTGTGCATTAGGAATACATTATGTTGGCTTTGTGATGATCTGTTTCGCTGCTGCTAACTCCCTGTGCTCATTTGCGTTTGGGAGACTGGCTCAATACACTGGAAGAATCCCCCTCTTTTGTTTGGGTAATACATGAACAGCTTGACAGGTTTAAGGTTAAATATTGTCTCTAGAATTGATGCTCATACTGTCTCACTACACTTTCACAGCTGCACTGACAAACCTGGGCTGTTTTGTGGCTCTTTTGTTCTGGGAGCCTCATCCAAACCAGCTGCCTGTGTTCTTCGTGATTCCGGCTCTCTGGGGCTTGGCAGACGCTGTGTGGCAAACACAAACCAATGGTGAGTGCTTCATACTGCATACTACTTAGTTACCTATACAGTCAAGTTATTGTTATGAATATTAAAGCTCACCTAAAAATGAAAAGTATCCCATAATTTACCCACCCTCAAGCCATCCTTAGTGTTTATGACTTCTTTCAGCCGAACACAGAGTTATATTAAAAAATATCTTGGCAGTGAATGGTACAATTTTTTTAAGCCCAAAAAAGCGCTTCCATCCATCATAAAAGTAATCCATACAAATCCAGTGGGTTGATAAAGGCCTTCTGAAGCAAAGCGATGCATTTTTGTAAGACAATTATCCATAATTATAACTTAAAGCTGTAATCACTAGCTTCCGGTAACGGCCGTCACCAGAGAGTCGAGTTCCGGCGTATGACGTAGGATGTAGGAGTAGCGGAAACATTTCTCTTAAAAAATTCTCGTTTTAGACTTCTAATTTGTGACCGGTGTTTTGTTTTGTTCTATCCTCTGTGCTTCCGCATTCATCAATATGTCATGCGTCATTTAAAAAAAAAAAAAAAGAATCATTTATTATTATTACTATTATTATTACTTAAAATAAATAAAAAAATGCTTCCACAGATGTTTAATGTGTTTTATATTTGTTGTATTGCATTTAATGGTATTCAAGTTAACATTATGTTGTTAATTTATAAATATTTTTATAGTTATTTATTATACTGTGTATTATTTCATTGCAGCACTTTATGGAATTCTCTTTTCTGAGAACAAAGAAGCAGCATTTGCCAACTACTGCATGTGGGAGTCCCTTGGTTTTGCTATAGCCTTTGCTTACAGCACATTCATCTGCCTGTCCACCAAGATCTACATTGCTTTGGCTGTTCTGGCCTTTAGCATGGTAACTTACCTTTACATTGAGTACGAGGAATACAAGCATCCAACTCCACCAGTGATAATGGAGGACTTGTATAAACCAGAAAAGGCAGACCTCAAAGAATTGAACGATAAAGTTATTATTGCCCAGACACAAATGTAAATAGATTTTGGTTGATATTTCTGCCTCAGCATGTAAAATGTTGATTTTTTTGGTTGTCTTTCAGAGATTATTTTTACAGTAGTTTTTACAAAGTGTTGATGTAGCATATAAATATTTTGATAAATCTTCTTTATAACTGTACAAAGGCAAATCGTTTCTTTTTGTTTTTATGATTCTGTTTACCTCATTTTTACACTAAATGCAACAGATAGAATGCTCATATGTTAAATGTGAACATGTCTGGTTAACATTTGCCACTCAAGGGCCTGGTTTAACCTTAGTTCAAGGACATTTAAGTAGCTTTTATAAACGTGCATTAGAAAAAAACATGACTGGTGTGCATCTTGAGACAAAACAATGGCACATATATATTTTAAGATATGTCAGTGCAAGTTGCTTTCAGTTGAAACAGCTCAAACATGTATTTTAGTCTAAGACTGGCTTAAGCCTTGTCTGTGAAACCAGGGGGAAAGTATTTGGTTGATTAGGAGATCATATGGAAATTTTATCATAAAGTAGGCTTGTTTTACTGATTTTAGAATACATGTCAATATGGAAATATAAATATATATATACATTAAATTAAATTACACCAGCATCACTGTGCTGAGTCAATGATCAAAGTTTGGTGTTGTATCGCATGCCAAATCTACATAAAGAAAATCATTGGGTAAGATCCTGATAATAAAATGTGTAACTGAGACCATAAAAAATAAATTATGTTTATTTTTATATAATTATCTTAATATAATACTATATAATATTCTTTACAGACAGAAGATTAATCCCTCAGCATCACTGAAGTGGCAAAAACAAGACAGAATAAATGTAAATATTGCCACAAGATTCAAATGAGAAGTAATTTTTTTGGGGGGGGGGGGGATTATGATTCTCATACAAGATAATCTTTACAGCTTTAACTAAAACATGGAAATAAACAAGGCTTCATTTTACAGTACAGTTGCACTTTACTTACTGAGTAAATTGTCATGTTTTCCTTGGTAACGTTGCAGGACATACGAGGTAAAGAAATTGTGACTATATGGAAAAGGGAATGATCAGGTTATATGGTACAATTCCGGTAATACCATGGAAATAAACAAGGCTTCATTTTACAGTACAGTTGCACTTTACTTACCGAGTAAATTGTTAAAACATCTGCAAGAACATACCCAGTATTTAAGATGTGCCATGACATTAGGGAAAACTGTTCCTGCGGGGTAGTTACCAGGTAAGTGTAAGTTAAAATAATTTGATAAACCCTCTATAAATGGGTGTAGCAATGAACAACAACTATGTAAGACAAGGTAATTTATTGGAAACTACCGTCTTAATTTCAAGATAGTAATAAATAAACATGGACTGTTACCAACATAACCCTAGGATAACTACAAACCTAACTTGAATTGATGGGTAATACTAGAGGTGTTTCTAAAAATTGGCTGCCTACATTCTGAGGAAGTACACAATTAAATCTGAGTTATTACCAACTAGGGCTGTCAAACGATTAATCGCGATTAATCGCATCCAAAATAAAAGTTTGTTTTTACATAATATATGTGTGTGTATGGTGTATAATTATTTTCTATATATAAATACACACACATGCATGTATATATTTAAGAAATATTTGCATGTATATACTGTGTATATATATTTATATTATATATAATTTATATTATATATAAATATTTTATATATAAATAACACATTTTTCTTAAATATATATGCATGTGTGTGTATTTATATATAGAAAATAATTATACTCCATACACACACATATATTATGTAAACACAAACTTTTATTTTGGATGCGATTAATCGCGATTAATCGTTTGACAGCCCTATTACCAACCTAAACAGGTAACAAGTACACAGTACTTTGTTGAGTTGATATTTAACAGTGGTGTTTTTTTCCCTGGTAGTTTTTCTGTAATTGCATACTAATCACCTTAAGTAATTACACACTAAAATACTATAATTTACCATATGCTTACCAGGTAAATACTTAATTAGTTTGTAGTTTCTCTGCATTTACATACTTGTTACCTGTGGTAATTACCAATAACCAACTATAACTTACCATATATTTACCCGGTAAATACCTAGTAATTAGTTTGTAGTTTCTCTGCATTTACATTCTTGTTACCTGTGGTAATTACCAATAACCAACTATAACTTACCATATATTTACCAGGTAAATACCTAGTAATTAGGGGACTGTAAAAGGAAGGGTTACCACTGTCCTGCCTTCGGACAAACGTGCAGACTGTGCAATAAAAAGAACCATTTCACAAAAATGTGTCGAATTGAGCATAAACAGGCACACGCTTGAACAGACAGAGGAAGGTGATAAAAATATGTTCCTTGGCACGGTAGAAGTGCAGAAAAACAAAGTGAAAAGTATTCAAGTTGTCACCACAGAAACGCAAGAAGATAAAGAAAAGTGGTCTGAATTGCTCAAGATAAAAGACAAGCAAGTAAAATTCAAGTTGGACACTGGTGCAGAAGTCAATGTGCTCTCGTTAAAAAGATGTACAATTTGCTGGGTTTTTAACGGAGAAGCTGAGTAAGTCTACCTGCAAGTTACTTACGTACTCTGGACACCAGATGTCGCCATTGGGGCAGAAACAGCTAACATGTGAGTACAAAGGTGAAAAACACAAGATTCAGTTCCAGATTGTTGAAAGAGATGCACCTGCAATTCTAGGAAGATCCACATGTCAAGCATTAGGCATGATAAAAAGGATACATGAAGTGTCTGTTGATGATGATGATGACATCCTCAAACAGTATGAAGATCTGTTCAGTGGTCTAGGATGCATGCCAGGATATCACCACATTCAAGTTGATCCAACGGTAAAGCCTGTAGTACATGCTCCACGGAAAGTTCCTGTTGCACTGAAAGAAAGAATAATAGAAGAATTGCACAGGATGGAACAGATGAATGTCATTGCAAGACAAACAGATCCGACTGATTGGGTGAGTAGCATGGTGACAATTGTCAAGCCAGACAAAATTTGAATATGTCTCGACCCACAAGATTTGAACAAGGCAATCAAACGTGAACACTACCCACTACTTACAGTAGAAGAGGTCATAATCTAAAATGCCAAATGCTAAAGTGTTTTCTGTGCTTGATGCCAACCAAGGATTCTGGCAGATTAAATTGGATGATGACAGTTCCAAGTTGTGCACGTTCAACACTCCTATAGGAAGATACAGATTCCTGCGTTTGCCATTTGGGATATCGTCAGCATCTGAAGTATTCCAAAGAGCTGTAGTACAGATGATTGAAGATCTGGATGGTGTGATAAACATTGTGGATGATTTGCTGGTTTGGGGTGAAACAGTACAAGAGCATGATGCCAGACTGAGAAAACTGTTCCAGAGGGCAAGAGAGTACAACCTCAAACTAAACAAAAAGAAATGTCAAATCAGAACATCACAAATCAAGTATATTGGTCATGTACTGACAGCAGAAGGACTGAAACCAGATGAAGAGAAGGTGAGAGCTGTTCAGTTACCTCCACCAGAAGATAAGTAAGCAAGCTCTTCAAAGATTTCTGGGTATGCTGCAGTATCTTGCCAAGTTCATTCCTAACTTGTCGGAAGTAAGTGCTCCACTCAGACAGCTGCTGGAGAATGATGTTGTATGGTTCTGGAGAAGTGAACAAGAGAAAAGTTTTCAGAAACTTAAAGCTCTAGCAACAAATGCACCAACATTGAAATATTACGATGTCAACAAACCGTTAACATTGTCAGTAGATGCCAGTTCTGAAGGCATGGGTGCGGTTTTGCTACAAGACCAGAGACTGGTAGCATATGGATCAAGAGCGCTCACGGATTGCCAGCGTCGATATGCACAAATTGAAAAGGAAATTCTTGCAATTGTACAGATTGATGTGAATGTGATGTGGATGTGAAAAGTTCCACCAATATGTATATGGCAGAGAAGTTCAAGTAGAAAGCGACCACAGGCGGCTTGAGAGTATCTTCAAAAAACCGCTACATCAAACACCATTGAGACTGCAAAGGATGTTGCTCAGACTTCAAAGGTACAATCTGAAAGTCATGTACAAGCCAGGTAAATAAATGCACATAGCAGACACATTGAGTCGCGCTTACCTTGATGAACACAACGAAAACCTGCTTGAAGAGGAGCTAGAGGTAAACTGTGTCACACCTCAGCTACCTGTGTCTGAAAAGAAACTGAAAGAGTTCAGGAAATCAACAGCTGAAGATCTTGAAATGCAGAGACTGAAAGACAACATGCTGAAAGGATGGCCTACAGAGAAAAGTTCAGTGCACAAAGACATTCAGAAGTATTGGACATTTAACCCTCTGGGCTTCTTCGTATAATAGTCACACTTAGCTTCCTCCCGCCCGAAAACGGGCGAAGCCTTAAAATTTTACTTTACTTTTCCCCAGGATAACCAATCAAATATATTTTTGTTCTATAATGTTTTCTGATTATTATTTAGAATGTTTAGAATTTTTTATGATACTTTGCATTAATTATCTAATTTTTATGAGCTATTTTTTCCATTAGAATTAATATATATATTTTTATTTTATTTATTTTATTTTATTTTTCAATAAATGCAACATTTCACATCAAAATAGAGTGCAGGCCTAAAAAAAAAAAAATTTCAACTGAGAAGAGCGCCATCTAGTGGCTTCAAAATGTATTAATTTGTGTCATGTCCTATAACCGCCTATAGGCGGCCTATAGCTTTTTTATTTATTTATTTTATTTATTCCCATTCGGAAAGATTTTTTTTTATTACTAAGCAACCACTGAATGGAACAACACAAATTATATATCATTTTAAAGCTTAGGATCTCAGCTTTTTAATGCATATAATTACATTTATTAACTCCTAAGTAGTGCTGAGTAATCCCTCTAAAACCAAGTGTACCGCCAGCAGGCGCCACCTAGCTGCAAAAATATTCTTTACCATATTTTAAAAAAATCTTGCCTTGATTAACACAAAGTTGATGTCATTTGAAAGCTTAGAGTCTGAACTTTACAGTGAATGTATCCACTTTGAAAAACTCTTAAGTATTGCTGAGTTATTTGCTGATAAATAGAATTTCCTTTTTTTCATAATCTATAAAATAATGTACTGCAATGTGTCAAAAACATCATACAGCTCATGAAACATTCTCAGATAATTGAAAATGGCACTTCATTTTTTACAGCATATTATTACAATTAAAATGAGCCCAAAATTAACATAATCTATTGCCCATGAGGGGGTGTCAAAGACTGTACAAAAAGGCTATCTCTTTTCCAAATGCTGTAACTTTTGATTTCTTTATCCAAAAATTATTATTTTTTTATCCAGATGCAGCTAACATGTAGGGGGACTTCACTAAAAAAGAATTTTCCTCCTACCTTATTTCCTTCCTGAGTTATTCCATGACAAATAAGAAAGATATGCAAAATCATAATAAAAATTATATATATATATTGTCTTTTATCCGCTGTTTCTTAGCAGGACAATGTCCAAATGTAATGTAATTTATATTTTCAAAAAATTTAAAAAGAGTTCTTTCAAACGATACCTACCTTTTGACTCTCCTTGCTATAGTTTTGTAGTTATTATGACTATATAATTTTTATATAGTTTGGGGCAAAATTGGCTGTTTCAGTCTTACCAGTTCATTTCTCTCTGTGTGTGTGTGTGTTTGTGTGTGTGGGTGTGTGTGTGGGGGGGGAGGGTGTCTTATTTGCACTCTTGATGTTCTAGAGTGTCACCCCTTCATTGCTGTACACTTTTTTTCAGCACAGTGGCTGATCTGTAGCTTGTACCACCAAAAGTTTCTCTGAGTTTTCCTATTTTTTCGTATTTCCCATTCATTTCCTATGTCGCCCGTTTTCGGGCGGGAGGAAGCTAAGTGTGACTTTTTTTTTTACGACCCTTTAACATATCAGAATCATCTCCTTGATTTTTGTGTGGGTTCATATAGGTAATAAAACAAAAGTCACCAAGTTTCACCCCCATCCGATGAAGCAAAAAAATTAAACAATTCGAAACGTTCAAGTTTTCGCCCGTTTTCGGGCGAAGAAGCCCAGAGAGGAAATAAGTTATGCATCAGGTCTTGTGTTTAAAGCATCAAAACCCATCATTCCAAGTAGAATGAGAAAGGAAATGTTGGACAGAATTCATGAGTCACATCTCGGCATGGTGAAATCCAAGGAAAGAGCAAGAGACATCATTTATTGGCTGGGAATGTCAGCTGAAATTGAGAAAATGGTATCTCAATGTGCCACATGCAACACTCATCGAAATAGTCACACAAAAGAACCACTAATACCTCATGCATTGCCAGACAGACCATGGGCAAAAGTTGGTACTGATTTGTTTCAGCATAATGGTTCTGAATATTTGATGTGTGTGGACTACTACTCCAAGTTTCCAGAGATCGCAAAGCTGAATGACACTACCAGCAGAAGTGTAATTCTAGCAATGAAATCACTGTTTGCAAGACATGGTATACCTGATGTGGTAATATCAGATAATGGTCCACAATATGCCAGTCGAGAATTCAAGTGTTTTGCAGAAAACTGGGAGTTCGAGCACAAAACGTCTAGTCCGAGATATGCTCAATCTAATGGACAAGCCGAAAGAATGATCCAAACCATCAAGAGAATGCTCACAAAGTCACAAAGTGAGAATGGAGATCCATATATTGCGTTGCTGTAATACCGCAATACTCCGAGTTCAGCAAGGACAAATCTGGAATCCTGTAACCGTTTTGAGGAAACATGACTCCTATGTTCTTCGCACACCAGATGGAAGGATCTACAGAAGAAACAGAAAGCATCTGTTAAAGACAAAAGAATAAGAATTTCCATCAACAAATGATCAAGATGACTTTGACACAGAGTCAAACACAAGTGCAACACTGGAGGGAGAAAAAAATCCAGACTTAACTGTTGTGGTGAAGCACACACATCAAGATTGTTCAACTGAAGGACAAATCAAGCCAAACTTCATCACAAGATCAGGAAGGGAGGTTAAAATTCCTTCAAGATTTAGAGACTATAAAATGCACTAATGCATCTGAGTAAATGTTTATATGACATATCGGAGTAATAATGCTTGTTGGTGAATGCATTATTGAATGTTGAGATAATTGGTGAATTTCTAAAAATATCAATAATAACTAGAAAAATGCATTTCCGGAGGAACTGCAAAGTGTGCTTGCTCGGGTGCAGTGCACTAACATTAGCAGGTAGTGGATAGATGCGAGATGCGAGAAAAAAATGCGAGAAAAAAGATGTAAAACTGTCTTTTATTTTCTAATTTAATTCCTCAATCAGCGCTGGACCGGCATTTTCTGTCTTCCGCTGAGCCCTGGCCGTAGACAGATCATATGTTTTACCCTGTCAATGCAGTGGTCTGCGTTGCGCTGATCTTTTTCACACTATCGAGTGTAGGTGCAGCATTCTAACAATGGAGAGTGCAGAGTCATAATGAGCTGTTTGTGAAGAAATTATCCGCTTCCAAATTATGTCATTTTAATCACGAAATTGAAACATTAAAAAACAATTTGCTCTTTATGATGTGCGCGTGATAGAGCGCGGCAGCAACGAACCATCAGCTTGCAGCGTAACAACATTGAATGCTCGGCCGAACAGCTGATCATAGCTGTACAGGGCGCCTTATTATTTTCCATCTCCATAAATATATCTAGTAGTAAAGCTAATGCAAGGGCTAGAAATCTATTAATCTTTTGCTGATACTTCCTTAGCTGTGTCTGAAACCGCTCACTCGTTCACTCGTTCACTAATCCCGTATAGTGAATGGCAGTTGAGTGCACTACATCAGCAAAGAATTCGGACGCTGACATAATTATCACGCGCCAGAGAGCTCAGACAATTTGTCATAAACATTACCTACCCATCTTTAATATTTCCTTTTTTTGGCTGTATGAATTGTATGTAACGATTGTATGTATTTTTCACGTTTATTGCGTTATTTGATTAAAAAAAAGATAATAAAAACACTTGCTTGTCATATTTATTTACTTTTTACATTTATATGTGAAAATAAAAGAGAACAAAACACTACACAACACATTTGTTTATTCAAATATAGATATAACGGTATATATAAATAAATAACCAGGCGTCTGGTCTTATAAATGATTGTTTTCTAACTCTCGTGCACCGTTGCCATGGTGACATTTTTGTTTATTTTTCATTCGCGCTCTATCGCCTTATTGTTTTGGATTGTGGGAGTGTACATCGTATGTACACTCGAATTCAGAGAGGATTGGGTAAAAGTAGTGAAGAATGGAGGGAATGATGTCGTTCACTCAGAATTCGGACACCTCTACAAAATGGCCGACACCCTAAATAGTGCAGCACTATATAGTGGATAGGGAGCGATTTCAGACACAGCTCTTGTCATCATGGAGAGTGCAGTTCATGGTTGCATAGCAACGACAGACGCCACAGGAGAACAAGCGCTTGTGGAAAGGAGACAGCGGCGCGCTCGCGCTTTCCACTTGTTTTTACACATCTAATGTGTGTTCCATTCGACAGGGTCCATATGCAGTGTTCACTGCTCCTCTGCTCCCTGAGCACGGTATATCAGTTGAAGTGGACTTCACTGACAATAACCACTCAAACGCCCTGCAAATGTAATCAAAGAAAGTCAACGACGGAGTCGCGCAGATTATGATATAACATAAATATAGGACTACATTCATATTTTAATTTTTATTATTATATTATATATTTACAATTATATTGCACTATTTTACAACTACCTAAAATAAAATCACTTTACTTCACAAACTAGCTAAGCTGGCTGCATTCACTGAGGTAAATTATAATCATCAAAAATAGTATATGTAATATTCACAACAATAACCGTTAAAAATACTGTCATTTGTATAACAATGGCGAAATGTATTACTTACACACATACGTAAACTCCTCCATCGTTAGTTATGACCTTATGACCGTTCTGACTGGTGATGACGTAGTGCGCGAAATGACAGTTGGGTGTGTGATCATCGCTCTCCACTTCCTGTGAAGTGATGTATCGATGTTCCCTTATTCCCTAGGCCGTGCCCTTCGAACTGAACATGTTCGCTCCCTTCGGATTAGACTCTAACTTAAGATGGCGGAAAACCCTGTGAAGTCCACTTCGCAGTCCACAACGCACCTCTAGAGCGACGTTGTTGATTGTTTGAGCATGTGACTGCGCGTTTCTCCTTGTTTTCTATTGTTATGCGCAGCATATTTCCCGTACGCACAAACACAGCCACAAACAATGAATTGTTTGTTCGGTTATCGAAGAAGAGCATGATGTATTTTGTATAAAGTTTTTTTTTAATTTTTTTATTAACTGCTTTGAGGATTGGAAATGCACAATCCATGCATACAAATCTGTATATATTAATAAATGAAGATGATTAAAATAGACCAATGCAAAAAACGAAATTCATGCCTGCATTTATTAAGACAACCCTGGTAAAAACGAATGCAGTCTATACACTGACTTGGCTGCTCTGTGAAATGTAATACAACAGTGCCACCTACTGTCTAAATGCATTAACATTAAAAGGTGAAACTCTTGCATAGACATAGGTAAATGGGTTTGTCTATTAGCCTGAAATAAAAAAAAATATAAATAAATTTCAGATCTTGTGCTTCCTCACATTGGAGTCCCGAGTTCATGTATAAAGTTTGGTTTCGATACGTGACAGAGTTCCTGAGATATGGACGACTTCCTGTTTGGCGACTACGCCGCTGATTTCGTTTGGCTGTGACGGGCAAACGCTTCCGAAAATCAAAAATCCTTCTAGTAACTTTTGTGAGGCTTGGTCCAAGGATCATGTACGTCCAGTTTCGTGAAGTTCGGACCAAATTTGTGACCTGTGAAACTTTAGTTTAGCTTTCTGTTCAATCCAATATTGCGGACAAACGACATGGACTCATGATGTCATCTTCACGAGCAACTTACACCGGTACTGACCGGACGTTTTAAAGTTGGAACGGTGTCTCTGTCTCAAAGGGCCTAGGCGCAGGAGCTGACCAAATAGCTGGGGGGGGGGTTGCCAAATTATGTAACATTTTGGATTAAAAAAAAAAAAAAAAATCTTGTACATCCTCACATTGGAGTCTTGAGTTAATGTACAAAGTTTGGTTTCGATACGTGATAGAGTTCCTGAAATATGAACTACTTCCTGTTTTGGCGACTACGCCGCAGATTTCGTTTGGCTGTGACGGGCAAACGCTTCTGAAAATCAAAAATCCTTCTAGTAACTTTTGTGAGGCTTGGTCCAAAGATCATGTACGTCTAGTTTCGTGAAGTTCGGACTAAATTTGTGACCTGTGAAAATTTAGTTTCGCTTTCTGTTCAATCCAGTGTGGCGGACAAACGACATGGACTCGTGATGTCATCTTCGCGAGCAACTTAAACCGGTACTGACCGTACGTTTTAAAGTTGGAACAGTGTCTCTGTCTCGAAGGGCCTAGGCGCAGGAGCTGGCCAAAAATTTTTCTCCCGGGAATAATAAGAAGAAGAAGAAGAAGAAAACTTAAGAAGAACAGTAAGTGTGCTGCTTTCAGCAAGCACACTTAATAATCTAAAAAAGGGGGGATGTAATGTATTCTATGTAATGTGTAATACGTGATGATGTAAGCTGTACGTAGGAAGTACGAGAGCTACACGTGAAGAGTCATAAGAGATAAAGATCATCAGTTCAGTTGTCATCTGTGGTCGTCTAAATTATTACAAGACAAACACAATATTACAGGCTACACAGGATTCACAGTTTTCATTAGAAGAATCAGAAATTAGATACACAGTATAAGAGAAAAATGTTTAAGAAAGGCTAAATTTACTAAATTTACACTTATATAAAATATTTAGCAAAGTTTGGAAAATATGTTGTTGTCGCTTATTCACGCATGGTGACGTCACCTGCTCTGACCGCGCAACATAACTCTTTCATTCAAAGGTTTCCTAGCAACGAAAGATGACCAGAGCAGAGGACACAAAAGCCACAACCACAACCTGTCTGACAGGAGCTCTGAGTCTAGAGGATCTCCCAGACAACAAAGCTCGGGCAGGTAAGAGTGATTTATATACTCCACACTCGGTGAAAACTAAAACTATATATTTTATAATGTGATCATTTCACAGTTAATCTCCCAGATTAATGTAGAAACAACATAAAGACAGTTTTATAAATGAAGGCCAGTATCAGTGATATTAATACAGCTACTGGATTTTTTCCCCCCAATTTTAAACTTTAATTATAGCCATTCAACATTACAGTGTATTGAAAGCTATCAATGTATTTTTTTTTACATTGATAAGGCTTCAAAAAATATAACAACTTTTAATTTAAGTGAACTTCATATTTACCTGTGCCCTTCCTGCCTGTCTAACAGGTAGGAAATATACAGAAATCGAACAAGAGCGTGATCACATAGCTAATTTAACGCTAGCCAAAGAATGACAGAAAAATTACCGGATACTGCGTTAATTGCGTTAAATATTTTAATGCGTTAATCTGGACAAAAATTAATCGCATGTGTTCACACTTTATCGTTGACAGCACTAATATATATATATATATATATATGCCCATGTATATATATATATATATCAATCATGGCCTGCATTTGTAACAAGTCCCATCACATACACATACAGCCTCTTTCACCTAGCTATCATCATATAGAGACTGTGTCTGTTCCCCGAATTTGGAAATCCAAAAAACGTTTTAACCCATCTAAGGTTAAAAATTTAATTGATGTTCAACAAATAAAAAACAGCTATAATACAGATGAGCAAATGCTAAAGCTTGGGTTGCTGAATATTCGATCGCTTACTTCAAAAGCACTCATTGTTAATGATATGATTTCAGATAATAACCTAGATGTGCTGTGTTTGACAGAAACCTGGCTAAAACCAAACGATTACATTACTTTAAATGAGGCCACCCCGCAAGATTACCGTTATAAACATGAGCCTCGTCTGAAACGCAAAGGGGGAGGAGTTGCTGTAATTTATAGTAATATTTTCAAAACCACTAAGAAATCAAGTTTTAAATATAATTCTTTTGAAGTGTTAGTACTTAATGTAAAAATATATAGTATAAACGATAAATCACGCTTGAGATTTGTGCTGGCTACTGTATACAGGCCACCAGGGCACCATCCCAGATAGCACACTTCTATTTGATGTGATATTTACATCTGGAAGACGTATTTTTAAGAGTGTTTGCTCATCTGCAATACGTCTATAGGACGTTTCCTGTCAGATGTCTAAACGTCTATTTGACATCTGACAGGAAACGTCCTATAGACGTATTGCAGATGAGCAAACACTCTTAAAAATACGTCTTCCAGATGTAAATATCACATCAAATAGAAGTGTGCTATCTGGGATAAAGATTTTATCAAAGAATTTGCGGACTTTCTATCAGAATTAATATTGACTGCAGATAAAGTACTAATTGTTGGTGATTTTATTATACACATCGATAATGAAAAAGATGCATTGGGATTGGCATTTAAAGACATTGTAAACTCTATTGGAGTTAGACAACATGTGTCAGGACCTACTCATTGTCGTAATCATACTCTAGATCTAATATTATCACATGGAATAGATCGATGACATCTCAGATCATTATCTAGTCTCGTGTAAACTTCATTTAGCCAAGGCTGCAAAGCCGACTCCTTGTTTCAAATTAGACCTATTACTTCTGCCACTAAAGATTTCTTCATCAATAATCTTCCTGATCAGTTTCATCATCTCAGCATCCCGGATAGCTTAGAAGAACTTGATATTGCAACAGAAACTTTTAACTCTTTCTTTTCCAGCACTTTAGACACAGTTGCTCCGTTGCGCTTAAAGAGGATTAAAGAAAATAGTCCAACACCGTGGTACAACGAGCACACTCGGGCCCTTAAGAAAGCAGCCAGAAAAATGGAGCGCAACTGGAAGAAAACAAAACTAGAGGTATTTCGCATTTCGTGGAAAGAGAGCTCGATTGCTTACAGAGAGGCCTTAAAAGCTGCTAGATCTGCTTATTTTTCAAACCTACAGTATTAGAAGAAAATAAACATAATCCAAGGTATTTATTTGAAACGGTGGCTAAACGAAAAAGAAAGCTTCAAGCCCAGAAGTTTCCAAGCAACACAGCAGTAATGACTTTATGAACTTCTTCACTTATAAGATTGACAATATCAGGGACAAAATTATAACTATGCAACCGTCTACTACAGTATCGCATCAGGCAGTGCATTGTAGTCTCCCTGAGGGAAAATTTGATTCATTCGTTGCTATAGGAGAGGAAGAATTTACTAAACTCGTTAAATCATCTAAATCTACAACATGTATGTTAGACCCTATACCGACTAAGCTGCTGAAAGAGATGCTCCCAGAGGTCATAGATCCTCTTCTTAATATCATTAATTCGTCTTTGTCTCTAGGATACGTACCAAAAACCTTTAAGCTGGCTATGATTAAACCGCTTGTTAAAAAAACGCAACTTGATCCTACAGAATTAGTCAATCACAGGCCGATGTCGAATCTACCTTTTCTGTCAAAGATATTAGAAAAAGCAGTGTCTTCACAACTGTGTTCCTTCCTTGAAAGAAATGATATCTGTGAGGATTTCCAGTCCGGTTTTAGACCGTACCATAGTACCGAGACAGCTCTCGTTAGAGTCACAAATGATCTGCTCTTATCATCCGATCGTGGTTGTATCTCTCTATTAGTGTTACTCGATCTTAGTGCTGCATTTGACACTATCGACCACAACATTCTTTTAAATAGACTCGAAAATTATGTTGGCATTAGTGGAATTGCACTAGCATGGTTTAAATCATACTTATCTGACCGTTATCAGTTTGTAGCAGTAAATGATGAGATGTCTCATCGATCACAAGTTCAGTATGGCGTACCACAAGGCTCAGTACTAGGACCGCTGCTGTTCACTCTGTACATACCATTAGGAGATATCATTAGGAAGCATGGCATTAGCTTTCACTGTTATGCTGACGATACTCAGCTGTATATTTCTTCAAAACCTAACGAAACTCACCAATTCACAAAATTAACGGAATGCATAGCTGATATAAAAAATTGGATGACTCGTAATTTCCTACTACTTAATTCTGAAAAAACAGAGATTCTAATTATTGGACAAAAAACTTCCTCACTTAACAACCTAGAATACTGTCTAACACTTGATGGCTGCTCTGTCAAGTCTTCGTCGTCGGTTAGGAACCTGGGTGTGCTCTTTGATACCAATCTTTCATTTGAAAGTCACGTGTCTAGTATCTGTAAAACCGCATTTTTCCATCTTAAATATATATCTAAATTACGCCATATGCTCTCATTGACAAATGCGGAACAATTAGTTCATGCGTTCATGACCTCAAGGCTAGATTATTGTAATGCTCTACTGGGTGGTTGTCCTGCACGCTTAATAAACAAACTACAGCTAGTTAAAAACGCAGCAGCTCGAGTTCTTACCAGAACCTGGAAGTATGACCATATTAGCCCGGTTCTGTCAAAACTGCATTGGCTGCCTATTAAACATCGCATCAATTTTAAAATATTGCTGATTACTTACAAAGCACTAAATGGTTTAGCTCCGCAGTACTTGAGCGAGCTCTTAACGCATTATAGTCCTTCACGTCTATTGCGATCTCAAAATTCCGGCCAGTTGACAATACCTAGAATATCAAAATCGACTGCTGGCGGTAGATCCTTCTCCTATTTAGCACCAAAACTTTGGAACATTCTTCCTAACATTGTCCGGGAAGCAGACACACTCTGTCAGTTCAAAGCTAGATTAAAGACACATCTCTTTGACCTAGCATTCACATAATACATTATAGACTATAGAATTCAATGTTAGGCTGCATAGATTAGGTCAGCTGGAACTGGGAACACTTCCCATAAATCCTGATGTACTCGTTACATCATGAGAAGAATGGCATCTACGCTAATTTTAGTGTCTTTGTTTATCCCAAGGTTTTCCCGCAGCCAGCCGGATCCAGGCCGTATCCAGATCTGATGAAGGACCTTCGCCTGAACCCGATCCAACGCAGTGCTGAAGTGCCAACTAGTCTCTCCCTATGGAGGATCCCTTTACCACTCTACAGATAAAGCATTGTCGGGAAACTCAATTCGCGTACCTACCCCGAATTGATCAAATAAAATAAAATTCTGTATCAAAAATTATAAGGAAATGCCAGTACTTTGTTTAGGCTTGGTTTGTAGGGAATTCCAAACCTGCGCACATATATTCAAACGCACATAACTATAGAACCAATTCTTAATGCGCATGTGGCCGCCATCTGCGTTTCTCACAGGTTCGCGTTTAAAGTCTGTGTAGAGAGAATGGTGTCGTCTTAGCGGCCCCAAATTTAATAACAAATGATCGTTGCGACGGAAGCGAATCAATCAAAACTAACTTTAGCTGGAAAATAACTTTATTAAAGAACCGCTATAAAGCCAATCTCTGTTACCTTAAATTATACGTTTATCTCTGTAAAGCTGCTTTGAAACAATCTACTTTGTTAAAAGCGCTATATAAATGAAGATGACTTGACTTGAGTCACGTATCTTGTAATTAAGAGGCTGTTTACATTACTGTCCAAATGACTGTCCAATGGATAATTAAATGTGATTTCTCCTATTTCCCATAATTCAGAGAATTGTCTGATTTCTTGGAGGTTCTGGGATCTTCTCTATGGCCGAAAAGGAACGTGGTTTTGCTCCTCTGGTGTTCCGACTGCATGGAGGAGCTCCGCTGGTGGTGCGTGAGGTTCTGCTGGAGCGAGGATGGGAGGAGTAGGAGGAAGGAGACTGGAACCTCTACTGGAGATCCTCTGGCTTCCGAAACTCTGACTACAAAAACATCCTGCCCTGGCAGAGACTGAACCACCATCTCAAAATGACCCACATTACACACAAGGACTATCTAGCACGACATTTGAGAAGAATGAAGAGCGCTTTCGGCGCAGCCTTGTATGACTTCAGCCCTGCTGCTTTCATACTGCCAAACGAATACACAAAGTTTCTAGGGGTGTAAACTAAGAATCGCACCACTGATGGAGGGAAGGTATATTTCTGTTTAAAGATATCAAGGACTTGGTCTACGACTCTTCAGTAATCATACAAAGATACATCAGCAACCCGCTTCTCATTTCAGGCTACAAGTTTGATCTCCGCATTTACGCTTGCGTAAAGAGCTTCTGTCCTCTTGTGATTTACATGCACCAGGAAGGCCTAGTCCGTTTTGCGACTGAAAAGTACAACCTTGCTTCTTTAGACAACCTATACTCTCACCTGACGAACACCAGCATCAATAAGTTTGGATTGTGCTACGCCATGGACAAAGAGCGAGCTGGCCGAGGATGCAAGTGGACCATGAGCAAATTCTGCAGCTTTCTTCACAAACATGATGTAAACTAACTTCTCCTTTGGCACAGGATCAGCAATATCATCACGTTGACTCTGCTCGCAGCCGTTCCTTGCATTCCCTCCAACCCCAATTGTCTGGAACTGTTAGGGTTTGACATCCTCATCGACTCCAGCTACAAACCGTGGCTTCTGGAAGTCAACCACGGTCCGGTGCTTTCATTAGACTGCCCTGCTGATGTAACTGTCAAGAAGGGGCTTATCAATGATATAATCGACCTGATGAATTACAGGATGATGGATGGTTTCAGACAGAAGGAAGACCTCAGAAACCGATATACAAGATCAGGTAGATGGTATTTACAGCCAAAAATTCCTCTGCTACCCAAAACTTTGCATGCTACTCCATCAGGCAAGAGAAGCTGGAATCAGTCTATCTCAACCTCTTCAAGTTCTCAAGACACTGTGTTGTGTTCTGTGGATGATTGTGAAATAACAGCAGGTATGTTCACCCCAATTCAAAATCCACAATGTCCAGTGGACATGAAAAGGCTCCACAGAAGCTGGAGGAAATTAACGTTGAGGTGGAATCTGATAACCTAAAACTCACAATGCTTAACAGTACGAGGCAGTCTCACAGAAATACACCATCTTCCACATTCAAGTTGCCTTCTCTTCACATACATAAACTCAAGTCCCCAACCATCCCATGGAACCACAGGACTCAGGACAGAGACATCCCTCCTTGTCGTGTTGGAGACTTCATACTGACGTTTCCCTTTAATGAGGCTACGTGGAAAGCCTCTCAGGACCAAGTGGATGTTAAGGCTATTGTGAATGAGGTCCGTAAACTCACAAAAACACTGGGATCTTCCTTTAACGAAAAAAAGAGGACAAAGGCAGACAGCAGTCAGAGTTGTAATGCTGTCAGGGACAAATTTGAGTCTCTGCTTTGGTGGCCAAAAGATCCACCTCTTCTCAGCGAATGCTACTCCTCAAATTCAAAAACTAAGTAAAATGGTTTAAGTAGGCCTAATTTTTTCAACGATTTGTAATCTTTTACAAGACAAGACAATTGGGGAGAGCATATATATCGCACTTGCACATATAATAATAGCTTTTTTACTAATTTAGACAGAATTTTGTTTTTGCCTTATACATCTTTGACATGTTAGCAATTGTTACATATGACAATTAAACTCACTTGTGTATGTTTTAATGTTTGTTTTTTCTTTTAATGCTCACCAAGGCAGCATTTAGTTATGCAAAAATACAGTAAAACACCAATATTAAGAATTGTTATTACAATTTAAAAGAACTGTATTTAATTTTTAAAATTACATTTATAATGTTTCTGACCCAGACTTTGGATGTGGATTTTATTATTTTATTATATATTATTAATATATAAGATCTTAAAGGAACAGGTCAATATTGTCATTTACTCACCTTCGTTTCCAACCTTTTTGACTTTCGTTCTTCTGTGGAACATAAATACATGTGTATTGAAAAACATTGAAGTCCAAAGAACATTGTATAAAACTTTCATTGTATGGGAAAAAAACAAACAAACACTGAGGCATTTGTCAAAATACAGTAAATTCGTTCCTGTTCCTGTAAACCAGGTTAAATAAATAATGACAGAATTTTCATTTTTGGATGAACTATCACTTTAAGAGAAAGTGTGTTATATTTATAACTGTAATGGGGCATCCCACTGACAAGTCTATGCAATTATTCACAACTCTTGGTTTTCTCCATTAGAGGTCGATGGTTGGCAGATTAACTAAATCTCTAAAAACTAAAGTCCTCTGTCACTGTGCTGCCCTGGAATGTAGCGTTTGTATTTTGTATTCATGGTCTCATGGTCCACAAATGCTGCCCTGGCACTGCTAAACAATTCTGAATTCTGAAAATGATCATACATGGACAAAGATTTACAGAGCAAAAGGAAGTAATCTGTGTGATTCGAAATAACACATTACACATGCTGTGAATATAAAATATGTTGAAATTAATAATTCATGCTAGTTTTTTGTCACAGTTAAACTCCTTTTCTGTCTTATTTCTTTCAGCCTGACCTTGACACCACTCATTCAGCAGAAAATCCGGTATTTAACGCCTCACACATGATCGCTAATATGTCTTCTGTCTGTGTCATTCATGCAGCCCCTATCTGACTCAATTCTGAATCACACATGAACAGAAAAAGCCATTGTAAGTTTGTCTCATCATTACTATCACAGTTATGATGAGGTGTTTGAGACAATGGGTTCTCTTACGAGAGTACTCTCGTGTTGCGTAAGTTTAGCTTACGGTATGGGAAAACTCCTTATCTCGAGAATACTGAAGCAAAAAATTATCCTTAATTTTTCAACATGTAAAATGCATTTGCTGCAGCAGACAGACATAGGCGAGGCAGCTCGCTCGCCCAGTTGCTGCTCTGCAGCTGCAACCTATTAGTGCATCTTGGCATGACTCCAGCGCCAATGGGAAGCCTTCCCGCGCCACGTCATGACCCGCCAAAATGGGTGTGGCCTAAGCCTATAAATAGCCATCGCCCAGGTTGCACAATGATTTTGTCTCCTTCAGCGAGTGACTTCACTTCGCTGGATCTCTGAGAGTGGAAGCTACATCGTCGAAAAGAGACCACTCCCCTGGGGAAAGCTTGGCCCTGGATAGCATATCTGGGGCCACGTTCAGGACGCCCGGCACATGAGCCGCTTTCAGCGAGCGCAGGTTATGCTGGCCCCATATGAGGAGGCGTCTTGCTATTGCAAGAAGGCGGCACCACGTCCATGGTGCGCTTTGCAGTAACATTCACTGTAGGGAAGAATCTTCCCCTCAGAGTGTCTCAGAGGATGATGGGTCTCATGGCCTCAGCCTCGACGGTGTTGCAACTGGGTCTGCTACATATGTGCCCCTTTCAGCTGTGGCTGAAACAGCGTGTACCAGCGCGAGCATGGACATCAGGTTCGCTTCGTCTCACGGTGAATCAGACATGCGCAGCAGCTCTGAAACCATGGATGAGAACCGGCTGGTTCCAGACCGGCGTGAACCTGGGCACCGCCTCACAGATCAAAGTGCTCTCGACAGATGCTTCCAACACGGGTTGGGGCGCCCTTTACGAAGGGAGACCTTCCATGGGCTTGTGGTCAGACGCAGAGAAGCGTCTACACATAAACTGTCTAGAGATGAAAGCGGTCGAGAACGCCCTTCAGTTCTTCCTCCCCGTACTAAGGAACCACCACGTTCTGGTCAGAACAGACAACACATCAGTGGTGTCCTATATAAATCACCAGGGCGGCCAAAGGTCCCGGAGCCGTCTTGCAATAGCAAGACGCCTCCTCATATGGAGCCAGCACAACCTGCGCTCGCTGAAAGCGGCTCATGTGCCGGGCGTCCTGAACATGGCCCCAGATATGCTACCCAGGGCCAAGCTTT
This sequence comes from Squalius cephalus, assembly GCF_949319135.1. NCBI lineage: Eukaryota > Metazoa > Chordata > Actinopteri > Cypriniformes > Leuciscidae > Squalius > Squalius cephalus. The sequence goes on along the minus strand of NC_137133.1, from coordinate 31,599,376 downwards.
CCCCAGGGGAGTGGTCTCTGCATCCCACGACGGTGCAAAATATCTGGGACATTTTCGGCAGAGCAGAGGTAGACCTGTTCACGTCGCAAACCAATGCTCACTGCCCGATGTTCTTTTCAAAAGAAAGGGACGCGCTAGCCCTAAACTGGCCCAGGCGCCCTCTCTATGCGTTTCCCCCAGTCATCTTGTTACCACAAGTAATCAAGTGAATCAGGGAGAGCAGATGCTCGATACTCCTCTTAGCCCCGCTATGGGAAAATCAAGTTTGGTTCCCAGAACTAGTAGAACTGGGGAACACAGCTCCATGGCCGATTCCGCTGAGGAAGGACCTGTTGTCCCAGGCCCGGGGAGCAATTTGGCACCTGTACCCAGAGCTGTGGGCCCTACATGTGTGGTCGATCAACTATCACCATTTCACCTCCCAGAGGGAGTGCTAAACACAATCACACAGGCTAGAGCTCCATCTACTAGACGGCTCTACGCGTCTAAATGGTCTGTGTTCGCTAAATGGTGCTCAGCTCGCAACTTAAACCCGCTAGATTGTGAGGTAACGGTGGTGCTTTCTTTTCAACAAGAGATGTTGGACAGCGGGAGAACCCCATCCACGCTCAAGGTGTATGTGGCGGCTATAGCGGCTTATACGAAGCCCGAGAATGGCCAGTCGCTGGGAAAGAATAACCTCATAATCCATTTCCTCAGGGAGGCTAGGAGGCTGAACCCTCCTTGGCCACCCTCGGTTCCAGCTTGGGACCTTTCCTTGGTCCTAGAGGCCATGAAAGGTGGACCATTCGAACCATTACACGCGGTGGAGCTGAAATATCTGTCCTTCAAAACCGCTTTTCTGCTGGCACTAGCCTCAGTAAAACGGGTGGGCGACCTGCATGCGTTCTCAGTGAGTGCTACGTGCCTGGAATTTGGGCCTAATGACTCTAAAGTCATCCTCAAACCAAGGCATGGTTACGTCCTGAAGGTGCTTGCGACCCCTTTTAGAGCACACGTTATTTCCCTTTCGGCCCTCCCTGCGTCTGACAGTGAGGTCGGAGTTAACTTCCTCTGCCCAGTCAGGGCTTTAAGGATTTATGTGTAGCGCTCTGCTGCCTTTAGGCAAACAGAGCAGCTTTTCGTTTTGTTCGGTGGCCGCGTCAAAGGACTAGCCATCTCGAAACAGACCCTGTTCAGATGGATAGTAGAAGCTATCGCGTCAGCTTATGCGTCCAAGGGCCTTGATTGTCCCTTGGGGGTTAGAGTCCACTCGACTAGAGGCATGGCCTCGTCTTGGGCATGGACAAGTGGGGTCTCACTTCATGACATTTGAATGGCATCGGGCTGGGCCTCACTGTCTACATTTGTAAGGTTTTATAACCTAGAAGTGCCCGCCTTACAGGCCAGGCTGTTCTCAGTCTGATTACCATATTAACATTGTCTACCCAACCCAGTTTGATTAGACTGTTGATATGCTGCAACGTCCTGTGGGCTTATGCAGTTTCAAGGTTGATGTACTGCCTTAACTGTATATGTGCGTGCACCTATCTCACATTACTGAGTCGTCCCTCCCCGTTCCGCTTTGTGTGTATCTCACTTACATGAACCCTGGTTATACTGGCCGTGGGACATTAGTGTTGGAATTCCGCACGCACGGCATTTTACATGGGGTTCCCGTAGCATAAGCTAAACTTACGCAACACGAGAGTACTCTCGTAAGAGAACGACACTCGGTTACTAACGTAACCTCGGTTCTCTCTAGAGAGGGAACGAGTGTTGCGTAACCTGCCGTGCTTGTGCTGCATTATGGTTTCGCTTTAGTCGACTGAAATCATTGTGCAACCTGGGCGATGGGTATTTATAGGCTTAGGCCACACCCATTTTGGCGGGTCATGACGTGGCGCGGGAAGGCTTCCCATTGGCGCTGGAGTCATGCCAAGACGCACTGATAGGTTGCAGCAAATGCGTTTTACATGTTGAAAAATTAAGGATAATTTTTTGCTTCAGTATTCTCGAGAAAAGGAGTTTTCCCGTAGCGTAAGCTAAACTTACGCAACATTCGTTCCCTCTTTCAAGAGAACCAAGGTTACGTTAGTAACCGAGTGTCGTTTTGTTTGAAATATATGCAGTGTTGCATGCTTAGTTAATATAATAATCTGATGTTTAGTTAAAGTAATATGTTTGTACATTAATAAGATAGAACGAATGCTTGTTACTTTAAGGGTTGGGAACGGAAGTGACGTAAAAGCTTGAATGTTTTTTCACACAGTTCGGTAATGTAAAACGAAAAAGCAGAAACAATAAAGAAGTGAAGTAAGCTCAAGTACGAGTCGTATTACAGACATAACAATTGGCGACCAGGATGGCTGATGATTTTCCCATGCTGTCGTTATCTCCCCCGAGCCCCTTTTTGCCCCATCCCGGCGAGCCTACGGTCCCATGGGAACAATGGAAAAGATCGTTCGAAACGTATCTCTTAGCAATGGGCCTCGATGCTGTCCCGACGAAGCGGAAAATGGCCATACACTTCACTGCCTGGGAGCCGAAGGGCAGCGTGTGTTTCGCACACTCGGAGACGCGGATGATTACGCTGCTGCGATGACATTGTTAGATCGACATAAAAAAAAAAAACAGAGTCTCCTGCTGAAACGGCTGCTGTTCCAACAGCGCAGACAGCGCGCTGGTGAGTCGATTGCTCAATATGTCGCTGATTTAAGAGGGCTGGCAAAACCATGCTGTTTTGGTACTTTAACAGACGAGATGATACGAGATCAGTTAATTGAGAAAACAAATAATACACTCATTCGGGAGCGGCTGCTGATGATCTCACTTTAGAGAAAGCTGTAATTCTGGCATCTCAAATCGAGTCTGCTTCCCAATGCGCAGCTAAATTAAACATGGGACATGAATCAAGTGTAAGCAGTGGGGACATGATACAAGAATGCACACAAGTTAAAGGGGCAGAGGCAGATATATCTTTGAGTGTGGACGTACAGTATGCATACCCTCAAGTTCAGCGCCGATGTGGAAATTGTGGCTCCACTAGACACTCATCACGTGCCCTTGACTGTCCAGCACGGGGACAAACATGTCGACGCTGTCAAAAGCTGAACCATTTTGCAAAATGGTGTTGGTCTGCTCCAGTTCAAGCTCCTTCACAGCGAAACCCGCGTGCTAATGCTACAACCCCTGCTATTATCCATTTAATAAACACCAATTCAGCAGGGTTTTCTACATGCACTGTTAATATAGCGGACTCTTGTATTCCTTTGCTAATGGACACGGGGGCTAAAGTCTTGCTACTCAATATGGCCACTTAGGTAGGATTTTTCTAAAAAAAAAAACATTACAAATTTGTTTAAACTGTCTTTATATACCAATACATAATTAAAATGTAAGTACTCTGAAAAAGAGAATATAAAAATCGAGTGTCTGTAGACCTCTCACGACTGTTGTAAACACAGCTAATTATTTCCATTCACTCCACCCCCTCCCTTCTGAGCTCCTTCCAAAGCCACGCCCCCAAAACACATGAATGCGCAACGCCAAACGCTCAGGCTCAGCTGGAAGACGCATTTATTTACCTGAGACGAGTGGAGAGGAAGGAGCGCAGTGCATGCAGTGACATCATGTCAGAATCACATGTAATAAAATACCTAACTTTATCACTATAAATATAAACAAATAAGATTTCTTTTAGTACTCACTATCAAGCTAGCATATCGATACTGGTAAAGTTTAAAATATACTTTGTTTGATTCGGTAACAAGCTATATTTATAGGTAACGAGCTATATTTATAAGTCAAAGCTAAAAACAGGTTGCATTGATACACGTTTTTCCATTACCATCAGTTACACTATGATGAAGGTGAATTTCGTGTAAGATTCATAACATATACAGTGTTTTGCGAGTTTCCATGAAGAAAACATTGTTGACTCTAATGAGGACTACACTCCGGAGACAAGTACCGCTTCGTCGGTTCGAGGACAGGTCCGGGGTCGAGGGCGAAGCAGAGGAGGTCGTTCAAGAGTGCGGGCAACCAGGGTCCGAGGAAGTAGTTTTTGCCTTGTTTGCCTTCGCTGACTGAATATGCAGGTGCTTTGAATTTTGAATGCTCTTTCTCTGCCATAATTTTACTCTTCGTAGGTTCCGCGCCTCTCAAATCAAATGGGTGCACGTGCATATGGGCAGATCTAGCAACAGGGGTGGTAGCCATGGTTGCGAGAGTGAGTGACAGTCGCCCAAACCAATCAATTGTTTCGTCCCGATTGGAAATAATGAGCTGTGTTTATTGCAGATTAAAAGGTCTACAGTCACTAGATTTTTATACTCTCTTTTTCAGAGCACTTACATTTTAATTATGTATTGGTATATAAAGACAGTTTAAACAAATTTGAAAAAAAGTTTTTAATAAAAATCCTACCTACCCTACCTTTAATTTGGATCCAAATGGTATCAAGAATTACATTAGAATTAAATTACACTGAAAATTTAAAATGATTATTTAATTATAATTTCATTTTATCCAGTAAGATAATAGCCCGTTTTATTCATGTTTGAGGGCTTTTGATACGTTCCAAATTCTGAGGAAATTTTATTTACAATGCATTATTTTCCTTTAGGAATAAAGGTAGGGGTAAACCTACATTTGACCTTACTGAATTTAACCGAATTTAACGCAAAATCACAGTATAAAAGAGCAGGCAAAAATACCCGGATGGCCTATTACTTCCGGCGAGATTCTGAAGTGTGTATATGATGGACACTTTACTATCCCATGAGGCCACGGGAGATGATTTGTGAATGGCAGTGAAGCGATGCAATCAAACACTTGGTGGGTCACAAGATTAATGACAACATGGCAGATGTAGTACGTCTAGATTACATTCATACTACCAGGGACGTCGTTAGGCCTATTTAAGGCGGCGTTCACATATCGCGCCTAAAACGCATAGAAAACGCTAGACGCGCCGCGTTCTCCTTTTTCCAAAGCGCTCGGGTGGTTGCGCTCCGGAGGCGTCTGTCGTTGCTAAGCTTGGTTCTTGTCACATGACCTGCGGTGCGCTTACGGCATTCTGAAAAGTTGAGATGTTTTTATCTCGATGCGGCGCGGACGCGCTTGGAAAAAAAGAGCGCGTCGCACCGCGACCGCGTCGCTTCCATTATGAGCGCGCATACCGCGCGCCTACATTTGAAATAACGAACTTGTGCGCGCAAAAGACCCAATATGTGAACAGGCCCTAAGGGGGCCGAAGCTACCCCAAAATGTTCCTAAGCCCCCCTAAATGATAATAAGAACAACAATAACAATTCAATTTATCAATGACCGTATCCTCATTCATATTTAGACACAACAAATGATATACAGTATATCCAGCTAGCCGAAAAATCGGAAGTTGGACAGAAGTACAAAGAGTCGTTGTGCTATCAAGATGATGCACCGCACCGTCTCATTGCATTGGTGTGAACTGTGGCAGCTTTCAGAGCGTTGCAGACCGGAGCGCTGCAAGTAACTGGAGGATTCATCTCGTCTCGTCGTTACTCAAGTTTGGTCTGAAGTTGAACTCGCTATGCACCCTCCCGCCCACACACACACTGATACACACGCTAGCCTTGTTTATACTTTTGCCTGGCTCCGCAGCGCGATTCTCCGCAGCACGATTCTCCGCAGAATGCGCGCGCACCTCCCCAAACGGACAAGGCGTTTAAGGCCTATACACTTCTGCGTCGAACTGCCGCCGTAGCTACGTCGTAGGCTGTGTGTAGCGCGCGTACCCTACGGCGTACCCTGACGTGCACCTCTCCAAAAATGTAACAACGCGTCAATTCTACGCGGACGCAAGCGCTGTGATTGGTCTGCCAGAACCCCTCCCTCGGGGTTTCACATGCTCCCTAGGTGCGCGTCAACGCGGACAACGACGCAGAAGTATAAATTAAAACCAACACGTTGCCTACGGCGTATAGGCTCCGGCGTAGGTCCGACGCAGAAGTATAATGTGGCCTTTATACTCGATGCGCTCGCCGTGGTACTATTCTTTGAAACGAGAGGGGGCGACTCGAGTAATTGTCCTGTAAACCATCAGGAATCAGCGGTGAGAAGAAGAAAGCTATACACACGTGACAATGTTTATTTTAGTACACCACGACCAATACCACACTACAAAATAGAATCGTGTAAAACCCAGTAAACCCTGAGATTATTACTCGTGACAATAAAACAAAATATATGGATATGAGAATGTGTATACAGTATAACTAAATTAACGATCTCTTACATATTTTCTAATTTCACTAAACATTTAATTGTTTTTCGTGAACATTTTTTTTAAACATGGATCTTTATGTTCATTAAAAATACATTAGCCTCGTCAAAACTTTACAAAACAAAATTACTTTGAGGCTTGAAATCCGATTTAGCCCAACAAATGGAAAACCCTCATCCTCTCCCTTCCTGTCTTTCTCTCTTTTGGGAAGATGAGGTTAGGGGGAAACAGGGAGGATTGGTGGTGGTGAAGCACACACATGTCATCGTGAGCCATGTCGATTTTGCTAAATAAAGACATTTTTGTAGGGTGTCAGCATCTCTGTTCCATTGTGCATTGTGCTGGGACCAGCAACAGAAAATGCCCTCCAGATCTACATCCACATCAGTAAACAGCAAACAATGGGCACTGCTAATGACTCACGCCTGTCATTAGTAGCTATCAGCAGGAAAAACCCGTCTGGCCTGCTGAATCACAAAGAAAACAAATGAGCTCCCATTCAGTCGGTCAACTCGGTACAACACATGACTATGGGATATCGCGCTCTAGCGCCATCTGCTGAAGACACCTTTATTCAAGCCTGAAAAACAAATGACACATGACGACGTGGGTGGGGCCACCTGCCCACAGCATATAAATGCAGTCGTATGCATCATACCCTTTGTTCTTCAGCTCTTCACCGTGCTGCTAGAATGCCATCACGCCACAGTTTTCATAGGAATAGCCCACAGTGGTGATTCCTATCGAAAGGCTCAAACAGAGAAAAGTGTTAAAAGCATAAAGTTTAGCATTGCTAACTAAAGCTAATAAGTCTTTTTCTCTGGAAAAACAAGAATTCTTGCACATGCCCAATGACATGTGGTTACTTGTTGTCCGAAAAAGTTACACACGAGCACTGCCCTGTGTGTTTGGGGATTGTCCACGCTAAGCTGGCTCTCTCCAACACTGGAGCATGTATACACTGCCGACAGCTTCGTCGTTCGACACTCGAGCGGCGTGTAGCGTTTGTTGAGCGCTCGAGGGTACAGCGGACAGACACGGCCCGCTTCTGTCCTCAGGTGCTGTTTCAGATACGGCACTAACCGGTTTTGAGGAAACCACAGGTACTTGGGGCGACCGTATGGAAGCCGGGGAGGTTATGGATGATTTTAATAATGTTCCCCTGATGGCGTCGTTGGAGTGTAGGGAGGAGGACTCTGTCTCGCTGGAAGCGGGCGAAGAATTCTTTGATGATAATTTTCAGCCGGAGCAGGTCACAGCTTCCCCCTCACTCTCAGAGGCGATGGGTGGAAGTGAGTTTATGGAGGAACCCTTCATTGAACTATGTCGAAGTGCGGCAGCAAAGCTGTCGATGGAGTGGCCTGCCCCTCCCCCGGTTCAAAAAAGCTCGTGCTTCGGCGGATTCTATTTATCTCAGGTTCAAACTGTGGTAAGGACACATCTGCCACTTTATCCAGACTGTATAGCAGAGCTTACAGCTTCATGGTCGAAACCCATGTCTTCTCTTTCCCCGGTGCCGGGAATGAGTAAGTTCACCGACCTCGAAGTGTCACGGTTCATGGATCTGTATGCTCATTTCTGTGTGTGTGTGTATGTCTGTGTGTAGGTCCACTCGTTGGGCTTGTTAGGGTTAATTAATCACTGCGCACCTGATGAGTTTATCAGAGTGGGCACAGGTGTAACTCATCTGCACTGTCTTTATCTGGCTGGCGTTCTGTGTGTGTGTTATCGGATCGTTGTTGCTCATGTCTTGTCTTGCTCTCTGTCAGCTCTTCTAGTGACTCGAGTCTGTATACTTCTGCTTGCTGTTCTCTCAATCTCTGGATGGTGAGGACTGGATGAAGTTCTTCCTTGTCTTAGCTGAAGACGTGGCATGGCCAGATTTATTCTGCACTTCTACCGAGACTGTGTGTTTGGAGTTGTCTAATAAAGACTGTTATTTGACTCGCAATTGGATCTTGAGTTTCTGTTACGTGACACGAAGGAGCACAAGAAGCAGGGTTAATATCAGCTCCTCCAATGGAGCATTCGCTTGCGACTTACTTGGCTCCAATGCAAAATAGCGGTATTGCGGGCATCCCCACTCTCCCGTCGGGACCGTGTAGGTTCATCGTACTGTAGCGTTAATAGAGTGATTCTGACCATTTAATTTAGCTCAAAGGAATTATTAATCAATTTATAGGGAATTCGAAAGAATCACTTAATTACGACCGAGGAAATGACTCGTTCAGGGTTCATTTGAACCGGCCGTAACCATCCGCTCTGCAGCGGATATAAATTTCCAAACTATAGTGAAACACTATTTATTAGCAAGGTAACTTAAATCAGCAGTTTAAGACATTAAATTCGTAAGCAGATAACACAAGTAACACTTCTCTTTAAAATACAAACAAGACTTTATTGATTATTCTAACACATAGACTAAAACTAATATCTAACACAAACACACACACACACATTCATACGAGTTGCAGAAAGGAAGAGAGTGAGGAAAGAGTGAGTTTAAGAGTGAGATGATGAAATCTCAAGTTTCTATGCACTCAAGACATGACCTGAACGAACCATCAAGCATTAATTTAACCCTTCTATCGTTTTAGGCAGGTTATTAAATTTATATCAATGCACCAGTTCAGTTTAAGAGTCTGGAGGTACTTGCGTCTTTGCTTTTGGGGATTCCCTTCTGTCATAAAAGGGGGTTTCCCAAGTTCGTTGCCTGGTGTCCTCGTGCTGGGATAGATGTCTGGGGCGGCCAATCACGTGGTGTGTTGGCGGATGAATGAAAGTCTTTGTTGAAGCTGGCTTTGCAGAAGAAACGTGGACTGAAATCTTGCCGCAAAACTTAACTTAGAACCGAGACTCACAACGGAAAATAAGAGAACTAAGAAAAGAAAGAAATTTGAGACGAGAGTAGTTAGATGGCTTGAATGAAGCTGTTGAACCTGTTCTTCTGATCTTGATTTGGGTTCTTTGTCTCTGTGCATCTACATGGTTACTTTTTCTTGAGAGAGAACTACAAGCTTTGTTTCAGGTCTAAGATTTTAAACTCAAAAGTTTGTCCAACCTCCTAAAGAGATTTGACCAATTACACACTGTCTTTATTTGTCTCATCGTAAATCATGCGTTATCTGGGATCTCCTTACTCTCCAAGCTCTAGCAGAGAGTACAGAGGCCACAGTTTAGACATCATTACTATTATAAGAATACGAAACATTTTACACAGGTTTCAATCAAGCCATCTTTTGAATCACGAGCATACGATCATACTGATATGAAACACAACACACTTTCATTCAAACATCTAACAGTTATAACCATTAAATGACTTACATGGGATCTAAGCTTATTAAACATGCATATAAGTGGTAGAAACAACATAGAATTATGTGGTTGCATGATGTTTGATTATAAGTCCATCGAAAACTGTTCTGGGATGATTTTATGTATTGTTATGGGGTAAATCTAAGTTTTCTGTGGTTTGGAGAGATTTTACTCTGGGTCATTCAGAGGTCCTTAAGAAGAAGATGGCCTGTTTTGTATCTCTGCCGTGGGCTCGAGCAGCTTCTGCTGTTATCTTAATCGAGCACTGAGTTGTGCCATCTCTGAACCAATCATTCTTTTAAAAACCATCTCACATTGACAAGTTCTTCCATTAGTTGGCCATAAAAGTTGGCTGGAGTCTTTTTTTATGGTTCTGGAATGTTGAGTTCTGTGTGGAGTTATGTTTGAACAAAACACCTGGAAGCTTCATTTGTGTTTGATTCGCACTCAGTCGTTACAGTACAGACAGACTTAGCAGGATTTATGGTGATCAGGCCTGCACGGCTAGAGCCTTGAGCACAATGTCCCTGCTACAAACATATCAGGCTATTTGCTTGGGTGAACTAAGCGAGGCCGTGTCAGAGGGAAGACCGTGTGACGAACTCATGGGGGAGGTAAGATCCACAGCTGATTATATACTGAGTACAACACATTGTGCGTTGGTATCGTTAGGTCATGCGATGGCCAGTACAGTGGTGGCTCAGCGCCATCTATGGTTGACTCTGGCGAACTTGCCGGAACGAGATCGGAATGCGTTCCTCGGCGCACAAATCTCTATAACGGGTCTGTTTGGAGAGGGTCTTGACGCGTTTCAAGCGCGATTTGAAAATTCAAAGAAACAGGCAGAATCTCTCAGGGGCTCATTGCCTAGAAGGTTTAACAGACCAACACAGTCGGCTGCTCAGCCAGGGTTTAGGGTGTCTTCTGCGGCAGCAGCGCCGAGACCCAATGCTTGGGAGGCTAGGCCTAGGCGAATGTATGCACAACCTAAACAGCAGGCGGGGTCGGGAAAGAAAGACCCGCCCCCAGTGAAAGGGAATTTTTTCTCCGCAGAAAGGAGGGGACGGCCAAATTCCTAGCTTGCAAAAGATGGAGGATCATCGGCCCAGAGGCAGCCACCTTCTTCTCTCAGTGAAAAAGAAACCTTGCAAAAGAGCGGGTTCAGTGTTAAGTTCAATTTCAATAAAGAAACTTTGTGTTCAGCATTCAATGTCTCAATTTATGATTTGTCAAAACAATCATACAATGCCTCATGTATTGATTTGTCAGAACAATCAAAATGTATTGAAACCACCAAACTCACAAACGAACCATGTGTTGTCAAAGGGGGTAAAGGCAGGGATATCCAATATCCAGCAATGCTCAATAAGAGAGGTGGGGGTTTCCCCGGTGATACCGGGAATCCTCGCTGTCAGCCTGGAACGGTGGCACGCATGCGCACCAACACCATGGGTTCTTCGCACGATTCGGACGATGCGGCTATCGGCTGCAGTTCCTCTCACGCCCCCCCCCCCCCCCCCCCCCCCCCCCCCCCCCCCCCTGTTTCGGGGCGGGGTAATTACGACATCAGTGTCGGGGGAGGTTTCCCCAGTATTAAGAGAAGAAATTCGTGTTCTTCTCAGCAAAGCTGCACTTCAGGTGGTTCCACAGGGAAAAACGGAGGAAGGGTTTTACAGCCGTTACTTCCTCCTCCCAAAGAAAAATGGGGGCTTACGCCCGATTCTGGATTTACGACAATTGAACAAGCACCTCAGACGTTACAAGTTCAAAATGCTCACAGTACGTTACCTACTATCCTCTCTGCGTCCCCGGGAATGGTACACATCAGTGGATTTGACCGATGCGTACTTCCATGTCACAATTCACCCGGATCACAGAAAATTTCTGAGGTTCTCCTTCGAGGGGACTGTATACGAATTTCAAGTCCTGCCGTTCGGGTTGTCCCTACCCACTAAGCAAAATTATGTCCAAAAGATGTCTTTTCAACGTCTTTGTCACAAAAGTCGGACGTTGAAAAGACGTCCACTGAGGGTCTAGAATGAAAGTTTTTATGACGTCTTTTTTTGACGTGTTCTACACGTCTGATATAGACGTTCATCGAACCTTCGTACAAGGTTAAAACTAGTTCAGATGTGGGCATTGTGGACATATTTCAACATAATTTATGGTCTCATTTAGACATAATTACTTTGACTATTGCTGTCAGATGATCTCAGTGAGAATTAACAGAGGTTTAGATGTTGATATTTGTTTAATTTGAAGTGTCACCATTGTGGTGACCAGTGTTTGCTTTAGTTGGGCTCTTGGTCCCCATTACTTTTACTTAAACTTTTATTTGACTGCTTTAACTGTGTGTTTGTAAAACACAAATGTTGTGGCAGAGAAAGCCAATAATAAGTAACATCAGCTGTTTTCAGCTTATTGATGATGATGAAATCATCACAAAACAAGCATCAAATGTTGTCAGATGTTTTGGAATTCATAACCACCAACCTTGTGGAACTGCAATATTGGTGCAAAAAGCATTAAAATGATCACTTATTTGAAGGTATATAAAGCATGTGCACATGATGTTTTGAGCAAATGTATCATATAGTCACACACAGACATCAAGATTTTGGATATGATTCACAACAACGGTGACAATCAAAACAAAAAAGCTTGAGAATCAAGGATGAGATTTGTACTATGAAAGCTACCCATCATGCATTGCAGCATGAAGCTTTTTTTTTTAATTGTCACCATTGTTGTGAATCATGTGCAAAATCTTGATGTCTGTGTGTGACTATATGATATATTTGCTCAAAACATCATGTGCACATGCTTTATATACCTTCAAATAAGTGATCTTTTAATGCTTTTCGCACCAATATTGCAGTTCCACAAGGTTGGTGGTTATGAATGCCAAAACATCTGACAACATTTGATGCTTTTTTTGTGATTTCATCATCAACAATAAGCTGAAAACAGCTGATCTTACTTATTATTGGCTTTCTCTGCCACAACATTTGTGTTTTACAAACACACAGATAAAGCAATCAAATAAAAGTTAAAGTAAAAGGAACGGGGACCAAGAGCCCAACTAAAGCAAACACTGGTCACCACAATGGTGACACTTCAAATTAAACAAATATCAACATCTAAACCTCTGTTAATTCTCACTAAGATCATCTGACAGCAATAGTCAGAGTAATTATAAATAAGACAATAAATGATGTTGAAATATGTCCACAATGCCCACATCTGAACTAGTTTTAACCTTGTACGAAGGTTCGATGAACGTCTAGATATTGGACGTGCAGAACACGTCAAAAAAAGACGTCATATAAACTTTCATTCTAGACCCTCAGTGGACGTCTTTTCAACGTCCGATTTTTGTAACAAAGACGTTGAAAAGACGTCTTTTGGACATCATTTTGCTTAGCGGGTAGCGGCGCGCACATTCACGAAGTGTGCAGAATTTTTGTGAGTACAACACATTGCGCGTCCACATTTGGACGATCTACTCCTGACCGCAGACACCAGGGAACAAGCAGTATTGCAAACACAAACCCTTGTCTCCCACCTACGAGCTCTGGGATTTTTTATAAATCTCAAGAAGAGCTCCCTGGTTCCATGTCAGCAGATTTCATATCTCGGTTTAAAGCAATGTAAGAGATGGCTGGTACGGTGACCAGGAAGGGACATGTTCGGTTCACTTAATTTTGTTGTGGGGAACGTCAAAGTTGGGAATGTCATATTAACTCGTGGGAACGTAATAAGTCGTGGCCACAAGATCATTTTTTCGAGCTAACGTCATCCTTATGTCGTGGCCACGCGGTGTCAAGTTGTGGTCTCGAAGTCATCGTATGTTGAGGGAACTATATATATATATATATTTCACGAGTTCACACTTACAAATAAGTCAGATAGAATAAATGCGTATTTGGCGTGCTGTCCGAGGAGAGGGCTCCGGGCTCGGTATTTGGCCCGAACCCAGAGTACTCCCCCCGTATTCCTGGCTGAGAAAGAACAAGCCAAGAGTGAGGAGTCGGGGTGGTGGAGGGATGCTGAAAACTGTCAAGGAAGTTAGGTGAGTTGACAGAGTGAATATATATATATATATGCTTCCTCTCATGCTGATAGGGTAGACATGGTAATTGTTTGATGAGTTGATTGATTGATTGCTTGCTTGATTATTTGAACGTGCTCCTCCCGAACTTTGTTAATAAAACATCATATAATATTATATTATATTATATATTTTATAGATATATAAAATGTATGTATATTTTTTTTTATTGTGCAGGCCACGACTTCTTTATGTTTAGGGAACGATAGGCCTATCTATTTTGGCCAGAACGATGACAGAATTTACTTTCTAAAACACTTTAATGGAAATCTGAAATGTTGCCTTGACAACTAAATTAATTTTAGTTGGAATAATTTTAGAGTCCACCTGTAGTCAATAATTTTATCCCCTTAAAACTCACCTTTGATCACCAAAATTACACATTTAAACGTTTTTTGCTTGAAAACTGCCTTAAAGTAGCTTGAATGTAACTCTACACCCTTGCCTCATTTAGTATGATCAGTTCTACCAATGTGCAAATTAGCCCCGCCTCCACTCACTCATTCCAGGGCGGCGTTCAGCCCAGACAAAAAAGTTGCTAAACGTTTTCTAAACGGAAACGGTGGTGCATTGAACACCCGTTGAACAACAAGGCTGGTAAACAAGAGGTTGCTGGTTCGATTCTCACAAAGAGTGAGCAAATGAACCTTTGTGCTCCTGAGCAAGACACATACTTACAGTAACCACACTTAACCTTCTTACTGTGTACTGTAACGTCAGATAAAGTGAACACTTACTGTAAACAATATGGCCTCAAATAAAGTCTGAGGTAAGGAGTGAAGCGCACAGATAAACCTGGGTGGAATCACAGATGTGTAATTACTGTATGACTGTCCCTGCCCAGCTGTCAGAAGAGATTACATCAGTTTATCACATCATATGCATCACAAAACCTAATCCAGCTGGTAAAACATTATCTGAGAGTGTTGACAGTAAAAGGTGAGTCTACAAAGGCAAGTCACAATAAAAAATAATACAAATACTTCTGGCTATCGGAGTCAATAAATCTAATCATTATACTAAGTCTTGTGTCAAAGACAAGCATGTGTTGTTATGATGAAAATTTACAAAAGTAACAGGATAAAGGATACATTTGATGTAGCTTCATGATGCTTTGATGTTTGGTTATGATACGTTCTTGCTAATAACTCTAAACATACAAATAACATCTTGATATTCTACTTGTGCAAATATGATTAATAACTAAGATAATTGAATAAAGATATAGAGTGATTATCACATCCGGCATATATTCCTGATAAAACATCAGACTTGCTCTATTTTTAATAATATAGGTCATGGTAAATGGTCTTTATTCTAATTGGACATGATAAAAATAAGTAATCAAAATAATAATTATTTATATACGTGTGCATTGGAATTAGTTTTTTATTTAATACAATTCAATGCGGAAAGAAAATTAGACATACTGTAAGCTAAACGTTTGAAGCTCTGGTTGAATTCATTGTATAAATATATATATTTTTTATCACAAAATGGACTGCATTTTGTTTTAGCAGGAAGACACTTAATGAATTAGCTTAATAAAATGTCTTTAATATTTTATTACATAGTAACCCTTGAATGAAACGAATAAGGCATGTGAAGCAGTGCTATCTTAGAATAAAAGGTTCTATATGGAACCCTAAAGGGTTCTGTCAGGCACTTCATATAGAACCTTTTAGGGGTTCCCATCATAGGATCATTTGATTGATTTTGTTTTAATTCATTTTCAGTTTTAATAAAATTTTAAGAGTTAAACAGCTTGTAAACATACTTTATCACTAGAACAAAAATGAAAATTAAACATGAAAATATGCAATCAAGACATTTCCCCTATTATAGAACCTTTTTGGCATAATGGGTTCTTTAAAACTAAGCCAAGACGGTTCTATATAGAACCATGAACATTTTTTTCCTTTTTTTGTAGAGAAAAATAAAGCCGTACACCACGTATCGTGTCTAGCGACATTCACAATATAGCATGACCTCTAGTGACTTCAACACTATCAGAAAAATGGTACAAAAGTCTTCACTGGGTCAGTACCTTTTCAAAAGGTACTAATATGTACCATTTAGATGCTAATATGTTTCTTTAAGGTACGTATGTGCACCCTTTAGGGGTAAATAAGGTACAAAGATGTACCTTTTGAAAGGTACTGCCTCAGTGACTGAGAATAAATAGTCAGACATCATTTTTTTATGATAGCAACAAAAGTTCAAGGTTTGTAGCTATATGGTAAAGAATACAACCTCATATATAAAGGAATTGGATTTCATTGCACAATACATAAGGGTTGCACAAGTAAACTCTGCAATTAAAGGCTGTAGCAGTCCACACAAATATTTATATTGTTTTTGTTTTTCATTGTGTTATCATGGTAACTGAGCTTCCAAGTGCATAAGGAAGTGGTGCCATTTATTATTATTATGGCCAAACTTAAGTCTGTGCTCCAAAGCGTTCAAGATTTATGACCGTTTAAGTTTCATTTTCATTCAAAGGGGTCCTTGATTATGATTTCACTTTTTTAAACTTTAGTTAGTGTGTAATGTTGCTGTTTGAGCATAAACAACATCTGCAAAGTTACAACGCTCAAAGTTCAATACAAAGGAAGATATTTTCTTTTACAGAAACTGCTTTTTAAGGACTACAAGAAACGGCTGGTAGGGTCTACAACAGGGGTGGGGAACGCTGATCCTGGAGGGCCATTGTCCCTAATCAAACACACCTGAAGCTAATCAATGTCTTCAGGATTACTGAAGTTGCAGGCAGCCGAATGTTTTTTTCAGGGTTGGAGCTAAACTCTGCAGGACAGCGGCCCTCCAGGATCAACGTTCCCCACCCCTGGCCTACAACAAGCTTCTTCCCGGGTTGGTGTCGCTGTTTTTTTAAGTTTGTCCTACGGCTGACGAACTTAGAGAGGTTCAAATGTATTTTTAACACTGTTCCTGAACATTATAACCTCAGCGTTTGTCTGTGTGCTGCACATTTTACGGAGAACAGCATAAGAGTACGATGCAGGCTCGCACAAAAGCTTCTCCTGAAAGACGGAGCCATTCCCATTTTGTTGGGACAATTTGTTGTTTATGTACTTGTAAGTATGTCTTATTATTTGTAGTTGTGTTTTCTATTAACAGTTCCAATCATAAGCTTTATGTAGTTGCTATGATAGCTATGATGCAAATGAAGGGCAAAGCTTTGCCTCCGCTAGCCTGCTAACTAACAAAACAGTATTGATGTAGTGATTACTTTAGCTTTTGTACGCTCTTGCTTTTGTAAGACTGTTCAACGCCCCTTAGCAAAATTATCCATGATTTTGTGATCAATTACTGTTTGTATTACCATAGTTTTCAGACAAATATGATTAAATGGTGGATAACATCATATCTATAATAAAACTAAAAAAACAAAAACATACCACTCTGAAACATCCTGTGAAATCCATGCTTGCAAAGTCTGTGCTTGAAATCCATTCAGCACAATCCTCTTGTTTGTTAACATTGTCAGGGTCTGAATCAGGCTTGAAATAGTTTGAAATTGTTCATCATTAATATCTTAGTAGAGCTCGCGGTTATGAAGGGGCGTGACATTTCTCGAACACGCGCTAAGCGCTGCCAATCACAACAGACTGGGCCAGCTAACCAATCACAGCACATTTCGTATTTTGGAAAAACAACACGTTCAACAACCAGACTGGGGAGAGAGGAGCTGTGGTAATGTAAAATATGTGAAAAAATTATGCAGTTTTTTTTTTTACATTTAAGCATGAAAACATATTCTAGTACACCCCAAAAACAAAATCAAGACTTCGTAAAAGGGCATATAGGACCCCTTTAACAAGTAATAAATGTATTATAACTACTGCGTATAAATAAATAAATATTAAATAAAAAATATCAAACTAAAATATAGTACATTAATTCCATTGAAAAAAACTCATTTTTAACCACCACAGGAGGAGTCTCATGTTTGCAGATTCAGAGAGGACAAACAATGCAGTAAAATTTGTCATTAAATTATATTACTGTTAAAATCTGCTGCACGTCTTGGCTGACGTGACTACACACATATCAAAATACATGTGAATTGTAGCACAATAAAGCAATCAGCACACTGACATCATAAAAACATTCTATTTGACAACTGCGTGAAAGACTGTTAGCACAATTTTGACAAATGCCAGACTCTTTATATATATTTTTATCTTAGGCTGATGTTTTAAGAACAGGAACGTGCTTTTCCATCCTAAAATTTCCTTGGAAAAACTTGTTAAAAGCACTTTTTGTAACTGATAAGAGATCAGCAATCATTGACCAAGCTTTAGTCATGTAAATACTGTATGCGTTCTGATTGCATTACACTGAACTTTGTCCTAGAGGATGTTCAGCCTAGCTATATTAGTTCAGTGTGAATTCCAAATCAGTTTAGAATCCGTTTCGTTTTGACACGTGACACATTCACTGGAGGAATTCCTTCTTCTTGAAGCATTTACAGGATTTCAAAATGAAAAAATTTATGAGCCGAACCACCAAAAATATCCTTGTGGTTTCTTTTGGATTTTTGCTCTTATTCACAGCATATGGAGGGCTGCAGAGTTTACAGGTAACTAATATAAATCAGAGATCATAGATTGTGTTGCATTTTTTATTTGTATGTCGCTTTGGATTGCGTTTGATGATGTCTAACAAATGATGTAAAAATCTTTTTGTTGACATTATTCATAATCAAACTCTTGCAGTACAGCATCAGTGTAATTTTCATAACCAAATAGAAGTTGAGCTCTAAATTAGCATGATGTTAGATGACAGCATAGGTAATACTGTATAAATAAAATAAATGAAATTCAACATATTTTTACTTAAACATGTACTCATAGACCTAATTGAAATATGATTATTTGTAGAAAAGTTGCAAAGTATAGTTCATTGATTTTTTCCACATCCATTTACTAAAGAGGAAGTTTGGGTGCATGGGAAATAAAATTCATAATAGTGAAAATATGCTACATTTTACACAAATTATTTATAATTTATGAAAACAATTTATGATTGATTTAAAGCATCTTTAAAATCATCTAAAGGGACAGAACAGTTGAAGAAACTCTGCCATTGCTTTGTGTATCTTGGTATTGATTTGTGGATGTATTTATATTGACAGAAGCATGTTTGTATGTTACAGAGCAGTCTCAATGCTGAGGATGGAATGGGCGTTATATCGCTCAGCGTCATCTATGGAGCCATCATTTTGTCCTCAATGTTTCTGCCCCCAATAATGATCAAAAATCTGGGCTGTAAATGGACCATTGTCATTTCAATGGGTTGCTATGTGGCATATTCCTTTGGAAACCTTGCGCCTGGCTGGTGCGTGTATTTCTCCACCTTTTGTACTTGCTGATCTGTTGAATGATATACACAAATAAGTGTTTAGTTTTAAGCTAAAATGAGAGAGACCGTTTCAAATCCCAGACATGACAAGACTATTATGTTTGAGATATAAGACAGAGTTTAAAGGGATAGTTCACCCAAAAATGAAAATTCTTTCACTCACTCTCATGTCGTTCACACAACATCTGCTCTCCCGTCAACACATCACGCATGTGTCGTGGTGCTTTTGTGAACGTGCGTTGTAGAATAATATTTTGTAAATAAAGTGGTAAATTATGTTTTTTTGCGCAAACAATGCACTCACATCGCTCCATAAAACTGAGTTTAAACCATTTGGGTCACATGGATTACTTTAATAATGTTTTTATACCTTTCTGGGGCTTGAAAGTGGAAGTTAACTGTCAATGGAGGGACAGAAAGCTCTCAGATTTCATTAATAACATCTTTATTGGATTTCCGAAGATGAACACAAGTCTTGCATGTTTGGAACGACATGAGGGTGAGTAAATAATGCCAGAATTAAAAATTTGGGTGAACTATCCCTTTAAAGGGATAGATCTGTAAAACTATCATAAAAGTGGTCCATATGATTTGTTATGGAAGCTAGCACAAAATATATGAAAAAAATTATATTTAAACTGTTCAGAAGTTTGGGGCTAGTAGGATTTTTTTTATGTTTTTGAAAAAAGTATCTTACCAAGGCTGTATTTATTTGATCCAAAATTACAGTATACAGTAATATTGCAAAAAAATATTACTAAAACTAAGAACTGTTTTCTATTTTAATATATTTTAAAATTTCATTTATTCATGTGATGTCAAAACTGAATTTTCAGCATCATTACTCAAGTCTTCAGTGTCACATAAATAATCCTTCAGAAATCATTATGATATGATGATTTGCTGCTCCTGAAACATTTCATATTATTATCAATGTTGAATAATGAATGATTTTTGTAAAAACCGTGAAACATATATTGATACACTTTAATGAATAACATTCAAAAGAATTTTTTTTTGTAACATTATTAATGTCATTTTTGTCCAATTTAACAAATTCCGAAGATAACAAATTACTGAAGTCTCTGAAATCTTTTTGTTTCTGCAGGGCAAGTCTGATGACCACTTCTGCCATTCTAGGTATGGGAGGTTCTCCGCTGTGGTCTGCAAAATGCACCTATCTCACAATTAGTGGAAACATGCGTGGCCAGAAAATCAACAAGAAAGGCCAGGATCTCATAAACCAATATTTTGGCATTTTTTTCTTCATTTTTCAATCTTCTGGCGTATGGGGAAACCTCATGTCATCTCTCATATTTGGCCAGGACTCTAACATAGGTACAGTTGAATTAAATACTTTGCCAGCGTCTCTGTATTTTGGTGACTGTAAATGCACTGAGCGTCTATCCGTTTCTAGTCGAAGTCCCTGAGGAGAACCTGCAGTTCTGTGGTGTGGCAACATGCCTTGACAATTTCACCATCATTGGAAACTCAACCCGTCCAGCAAGACACTTAGTAAACACACTACTAGGCTGCTACATTGGTAGGTCATATTTGTGTACAAACATAACATTATTATTTATTTTATTTTTTTGTATGCTTGTATAGTGAGCTGTTGAAATGACTTCATTAATATTATCCCCTGAAAAATATAGCTTAGAATATTCAGCACTGTGTAGGCAACTAATTTTCATTGTTCTATGAAGGTCCATTAAGACTGTATAACCTAGTGTTTCCTGGTCTATGCAGGTGTGGGGGTTCTGGCCATGATTTTTGTGGCAGTGTTCTTGGACAACATAGACCAAGGTCTGGCCAAAGAATTTCGAAAGAACAAGGGCAACGAATCATTTTGCAGCACCTTTCTGGCTACCTTCAAGCTCTTGAGAGATCCCAGATTGTTGCTGCTCATCCCATTGACCATGTACAGTGGGTTCGAGCAAAGTTTCCTCTCTGGCGAATTCACAAAGGTACCTAACCAAATACAGACTGAGTAAAAAAATAAAGGGGGCTTGGGAAACAAAATGCCACCAGAATTAATAAATTCCCCCAAAATTTAAGATGGGGCAAAAAAATGTATGACTTGTATTTAAAATTTATAACATACAAAACAGTTAAGCAAATGGATGCCCTACACAGAACTTCAGTTATCCCCTTATATTTAAAACATTAATGTCTCGTTGCATTATTTTGTTACACTTTATTTTAATAGAAAGTGGTCACTTGCGCTTCAGCCTGGTTGGTGCTCACGGAACAGGACGCAAAAATCAAAAGAGGAGACCCAAGGTCTAGCTAGGACCAAGGAGCAGGACCGGAGCACACGACGTTTTAAGTGATTTTTATTGGTGCAAAACGGCTAACGTTTCGACGCCCTTTCGACTCTGAAGAAGACGCATGGGCGTCGAAACGTTAGTCGTTTTGCACCAATAAAAATCACTTAAAACGTTGTGTGCTCCGGTCCTGCTCCTTGGTCCTAGCTAGACCTTGGGTCTCCTCTTTTGACTTTATTTTAATGTTTCCATGTTACAGTGTTATTACACATTTAAGTACTGAGTAATAATAATGTACTTACTATAAGGTTAGGGTTAGGATTAGGTTTATGGTTAGTTCCATGTATTTAAGCACAATTCATAGTAATTACTATTTTTAGTAAATAATATTACATGTTACGTATAACAAAGACACTGTAAAGTTACCCATTATTTATGCAATTGTAATTACTGCATTAAACAGTCTGTAATTAAACAGTCTGTGTAAATACATTTACAGTAAATGCCACTTCAGATGCAAAGATGGATTTTGTACAGGATTGTACAGATGTCCTGGACATATAGTAGAATTTAAAATAAAGTTGAAACTTATTGGCTGCATCCAAAATCGTATACTTCCCTACTATATTGTTTGCGAAAAACAGTATGTGACTAAATGAATTCACATTACTTATAAAAGAGCAGGCAAAAAGTACCTGGATGACCTAATACTTCTGGCTACATTCTGAAGTGTGTATATGATGGACACTTTACTATCCCATGAGGCCACGGGAGAGGATTTGTGAATGGTCATGCACCCTAAAGGGGTATTGCATGTTTACCCCTAAAGGATGCAACATGGCGAAAGTAGTACGTTAGAATTACATTCATACTACACACACTCATACATACAACATACTCTTTTAGCAGTTGTGTAGTAATTACTCACTCAAAATAAGTAGCTACCTGAGAGAGTATGCGATCTCGGACTCAGCCATTTTGTTTGACTGGTAACTGTTCAATTGCTTATTCTAATTGAGCTTATTGTTTAAACATTTATAAATTCAAATTTAAGATCATAATGGGAAAGTTCATTTCTAATTCATTCTCATGGAATATGAGCATGTGTTTGTGATCCTCTTTCCCACAGAACTATGTGACTTGTGCATTAGGAATACATTATGTTGGCTTTGTGATGATCTGTTTCGCTGCTACTAACTCCCTGTGCTCATTTGCGTTTGGGAGACTGGCTCAATACACTGGAAGAATCCCCCTCTTTTGTTTGGGTAATACATGAACAGCTTGACAGGTTTAAGGTTAAATATTGTCTCTAGAATTGATGCTTATACTGTCTTACTACACTTTCACAGCTGCACTGACAAACCTGGGCTGTTTTGTGGGTCTTTTGTTCTGGGAGCCTCATCCAAACCAGCTGCCTGTGTTCTTCGTGATTCCGGCTCTCTGGGGCTTGGCAGACGCTGTGTGGCAAACACAAACCAATGGTGAGTGCTTCATACTGCATACTACTTAGTTACCTATACAGTCAAGTTATTGTTATGAATATTAAAGAGTTAGCTCACCTAAAAATGAAAAGTATCCCATAATTTACTCACCCTCAAGCCATCCTTAGTGTTTATGACTTTCTTCTTTCAGCCGAACACAGAGTTATATTAAAAAATATCTTGGCAGTGAACGGTAGGCTACCATTTTTTTAAGCCCAAAAAAGCACTTCCATCCATCATAAAAGTAATCCATACAACTCCAGTGGGTTGATAAAAGGCCTTCTGAAGCAAAACGATGCATTTTTGTAAGACAGTTATCCATAATTATAATTTTATAAACTGTAATTACCAGCTTCCGGTAACGGCCGTCACCAGAGAGTCGAGTTCCGGCGTATGACGTAGGATGTAGGAGTAGCGGAAACATTTCTCTTTAAAAATTCTCGTTTTAGACTTCTAATTTGTGACCGGTGTTTTGTTCTGCTCTATCCTCTGCGCTTCCGCATTCGTCAATATGTCATGCGTCATTAAAAAAAAAAGAAAAAAATTATTATTATTACTATTATTATTACTTAACATTAAAAAAAAATGCTTCCACGGATGTTTAATGTGTTTTATATTTGTTGTATTGCATTTTATGGTATTCAAGTTCACATTATGTTGTTAATTTATAAATGTTTGTATAGTTATTTATTATACTGTGTATTATTTCATTGCAGCACTTTATGGAATTCTCTTTGCTGAGAACAAAGAAGCAGCATTTGCCAACTACCGCATGTGGGAGTCCCTTGGTTTTGTTATAGCCTTTGCTTACAGCACATTCATCTGCCTGTCCACCAAGATCTACATTGCTTTGGCTGTTCTGGCCCTTACCATGGTAACTTACCTTTACGTTGAGTACGAGGAATACAAGCATCCAACTCCACCAGTGATAATGGAGGACTTGCATAAACCAGAAAAGGCCGACCTCACAGAATTGAACGATAAAGATATTATTGCCCAGACACAAATGTAAATAGATTTTGGGTTGATATTTCTGCCTCAGCATGTAAAATGTTTTTTTTTTTTTGTTGTTGTTGTTGTCTTTTAGAGATTATTTTTACAGTAGTTTTTACAGTGTTGATGTAACATAAATATTTTGATAAATCTTTATAACTGTACAAAGGCAAATCGTTTCTTTTTGTGTTTTTATGATTCTGTTTACCTAATTTTTACACTAAGTGCAACAGATAGAATGCTCATTATGTTAAATGTGAGCATGTCTGGTTAACATTTGGCACTCAAGGGCCTGGTTTAACCTTAGTTCAATAAGGACATTTAAGTAGCTTTTATAAACGTGCCTTAGAAAAAATCATTCCTGGTGTGCATCTTGAGACAAAACAATGGCACATATATATTTTAATATATGTCAGTGCAAGTTGCTTTCAGTTAAAACAGCTCAAACATGTATTTTAGTCAAAGACTAGCTTGTCTGTGAAACCAGGGGGAAAGTATTTGATTGATTAGGAGATCATATGAAAATATTATTATAAAGTAGGCTTGTTCTACTGATTTTGGGATGGATGTCTATATGGAGTAAATAAGCTGTTTTCCCCCTGAATAAAACATGACTTTAAATTAAATTACACCAGCATCACTGTGCTGAGTCAATGATCAAAGTTTGGTGTTGTAAAACATGCCAAATCTACATTAAGAAAATCATTGGGTAAGATCCTGTTAAAAACATGAGTAACTGAGACCATAAAAAAGAAATGATGTTTAAGATTATAGGCCTATAATACTATATAATATTCTTTACAGTCAGAAGATTAACCCCTCAGCATCACTGAAGTGGCAAAAACAAGACAGACAGAATATATGTAAATATTGCCACAAGATTAAAATGAGAATTTTTTTTGTATGGGGGGGTTATGATCATAACTTGTATGAGTTATGATTCTCATACAAGATAATCTTTACATCTTTTATCATATATGGCTAAAGGGTGTTTCTGCATACAAGTTCTTCTTGAGATACTCATTTAGATAGTCTATGTGAGTCATCATGAAACTTAAAAACAAACCAAAAAAAACAACAATCATTTACAGATTAAACTCTTCCAGAAGCTCAAATGGTGTTTAAACTTTATATGCATTATAGAAATGGCTATTACTTTTATTAAAGGCAAAAGGCTGAAAATGAGAAGTGAAACAATGTAGGCTAACAATGAATCAAAATAACAGAAGAAAGAAACTCATACTGGAACAACTTGAGGTCGAGTAAATGATGAAATATTTTTTTGGGTGAACTATTCCTTTAAGCAGTGAGTTTTACATGACATCTACCTCCAATTTTAGTTACCATGACAGGAGTTAATTCATTCCCCAATAAACAAACAGATGGACTATCAAATTCTGTACGCGGTCGGCTGCTATGAAGGCTGTATTGTAACTCGCTGTTTTCATATGTGCTTTCTCCGTTATGGTAAATATAAACTAACGCTATGGTTTATGGTATATAGCCTGGCCTGCACACTAATGCACAATACAATATGTAGCCTATAATACTACATAACGCACTACTGCAGCTACATTGTTTTGCATTGTAACCAGTAGATGGTAGCATTCTCACTGAAAATAAACTCTCGGGCCTCTTCCTTAGCTTTCAATTGGTGCATTTTGATCTCCAGTAGGTGGCATGGTTTTCTTCTTGTCTGTTATGGTCGAATCTGAGGAGAGAGAGAGAGAGAGAGAGAGAGAGAGAGAGAGAGAGAGAGAGAGAGAGAGAGAGAGAGAGAGAGAGAGAGAGAGAGAGAGAATAATAACGTCAATAACATCGCTCATCAAAATTGTAAAGCTATTAGGCATACGTGACATTAGGTCTACGTTTCGACTTCACTTAAAATGTGTTATATGGTTGCCCATTTCATTTACGCTTATATAATAACATTTTAATCTTTTGTCAATCAGGCTAGCCTACATTTTTTGAAATGCTTACAAAATACACTAATCTTTACACAGCACAAGTGTAGCTATTAGTTAAACCGTATTCGATTTAGACCTTCGAAACATATTTTTAGACAGATAAATAGCCTAATATGCAAACAAAAACTATATTTTAGTTTTTATATTTTTTTTAGGAAAAAAAATATATTTTCAAATTGTATTATTAGTAGGCCTTTTACTATTATTATAAAATACAAAAATATTAGCCTATATGCAAGGGAGCAAGAAAATAATGAAGGCTACATTTTTAAAGGATTCACAGTTTTCATTAGAAGAATCAGAAATCAGATACACAGTATAAGAAAAAGGTTTAAGAAAGGCTTACTCTTACTAAATTTACACTTGTGTATAAAATATTTAGCCAAGTTTGGAAAATGTCGCTTATTCACGCATGGTGACGTCACCTGCTCTGACCGCGCAACATAACACTCGCATCATGTCAGCAGCTCACATGGCGCGCTTTCATTCAAAGGTTTCCTAGCAACGAAAGATGACCAGAGCAGAGGACACAAAAGGAGCCACAACCACACAACCTGTCTGACAGGAGCTCTGAGTGTAGAGGATCTCCCAGACAACAAAGCTCGGGCAGGTAAGAGTGATTTATATACTCTACACTCGGTGAAAACTAAAACGATATATTTTATAATGTGATCATTTCACAGTTAATCTCCCAAATTAATGTAGAAACAACAAAGACAGTTTTATAAATGAAGGCCAGTACTGATATTAATACAGCTAACTTACTGATGTCTCAATGAAATAGATGTTTCCCCCCGATTTTAAACTTTAATTATAGCCATTCAACATTACAGTGTATTGAAAGCTATCAATGTTTTTTTTTACATTGATAAGGCTTAAAAAAAAAAAAAACTTTTAATTTAAGTGAACTTCATATTTACCTGTGCCCTTTCTGCCCGTCTAACAGGTAGGAAATATACAGAAACTGAACAAGAGCGTGATCATATAGCTAATGTAACTCTAGCTAAAGGATGACAGAAAAATGACCGGGATACTAGTGCTTTATATTTATATATATATATATATATATATATATATATATATATACATATACATATATTCCCATATACAGTGAGGAAAATAAGTATTTGAACACCCTGCTATTTTGCAAGTTCTCCCACTTAGAAATCATGGAGGGGTCTGAAATTGTCATCGTAGGTGCATGTCCACTGTGAGAGACATAATCTAAAAAAAAAAAATCCAGAAATCACAATGTATGATTTTTTAACTATTTATTTGTATGATACAGCTGCAAATAAGTATTTGAACACCTGAGAAAATCAATGTTAATATTTGGTACAGTAGCCTTTGTTTGCAATTACAGAGGTCAAACGTTTCCTGTAGTTTTTCACCAGGTTTGCACACACTGCAGGAGGGATTTTGGCCCACTCCTCCACACAGATCTTCTCTAGATCAGTCAGGTTTCTGGGCTGTCGCTGAGAAACACGGAGTTTGAGCTCCCTCCAAAGATTCTCTATTGGGTTTAGGTCTGGAGACTGGCTAGGCCACGCCAGAACCTTGATATGCTTCTTACAGAGCCACTCCTTGGTTATCCTGGCTGTGTGCTTCGGGTCATTGTCATGTTGGAAGACCCAGCCTCGACCCATCTTCAATGCTCTAACTGAGGGAAGGAGGTTGTTCCCCAAAATCTCGCAATACATGGCCCCGGTCATCCTCTCCTTAATACAGTGCAGTCGCCCTGTCCCATGTGCAGAAAAACACCCCCAAAGCATGATGCTACCACCCCCATGCTTCACAGTAGGGATGGTGTTCTTGGGATGGTACTCATCATTCTTCTTCCTCCAAACACGTTTAGTGGAATTATGACCAAAAAGTTCTATTTTGGTCTCATCTGACCACATGACTTTCTCCCATGACTCCTCTGGATCATCCAAATGGTCATTGGCAGACCTTAAGACGGGCCTTGACATGTGCTGGTTTAAGCAGGGGAACCTTCCGTGCCATGCATGATTTCAAACCATGACGTCTTAGTGTATTACCAACAGTAACCTTGGAAACGGTGGTCCCAGCTCTTTTCAGGTCATTGACCAGCTCCTCCCGT
This sequence comes from Squalius cephalus, assembly GCF_949319135.1. Classification (NCBI taxonomy): domain Eukaryota; kingdom Metazoa; phylum Chordata; class Actinopteri; order Cypriniformes; family Leuciscidae; genus Squalius; species Squalius cephalus. Next base: position 31,571,506 of record NC_137133.1, on the reverse strand, counting down.
GTAGTTCTGGGCTGATTTCTCACCTTTCTTAGGATCATTGAGACCCCACGAGGTGAGATCTTGTATGGAGCCCCAGTCCGAGAGAGATTGACAGTCATGTTTAGCTTCTTCCATTTTCTAATGATTGCTCCAACAGTGGACCTTTTTTTACCAAGCTGCTTGGCAATTTCCCCGTAGCCCTTTCCAGCCTTGAGGAGGTGTACAATTTTGTCTCTAGTGTCTTTGGACAGCTCTTTGGTCTTGGCCATGTTAGTAGTTGGATTCTTACTGATTGTATGGGGTGGACAGGTGTCTTTATGCAGCTAACGACCTCAAACAGGTGCATCTAATTTAGGATAATAAATGGAGTGGAGGTGGACATTTTAAAGGCAGACCTCAGGTCTTTGAGGGTCAGAATTCTAGCTGATAGACAGGTGTTCAAATACTTATTTGCAGCTGTATCATACAAATAAATAGTTAAAAAATCATATATTGTGATTTCTGGATTTTTTTTTTTAGATTATGTCTCTCACATTGGACATGCACCTACGATGACAATTTCAGACCCCTCCATGATTTCCAAGTGGGAGAACTTGCAAAATAGCAGGGTGTTCAAATACTTATTTTCCTCACTGTATATATATATATATATATATATATATATATATATATATATATATATATATATATATCCAATCCACTTTATTTATATAGCACAATTTAAACAAACAACAAGGTTACCAAAGTGCTTTACAGAGATAAAATTATAAGACAAAAAACAAACAAAATAAATAAAATAACATCAACAATGACAGCGACAACGAAGACCACAGCAGCTCTCATGGTGAATCAAAAGCCAGGGAATAAAAATATGTTTTTAAACAAGATTTAAAAGTGTGGAGGGTGAGCGCAACTTTAATGTGTGGCGGTAAATCATTCCACAATTTGGGAGCAACTGCTGAAAAAGAGCGGTTGCCTCTGGTCTTCAGCCTGGTCCTGGGCACATTCAGCCGCAGCTGATCACCGGACCTCAGTGACCTTGACGGGGTGTAAATGTGCAGGAGCTCTGAAATGTACTGAGGTGCCAACCCATTCAGCGACTTAAAAACAAACATTAAAATCTTAAAATGTATTCTAAAATATACAGGGAGCCAGTGGAGCGAGGCCAAAATAGGAGTAATGTGTTCATCACTTGCTCAAAAATATTAAAAGATAAAACAGGTTTAATTTTGGCTAAAAGCCTCAACTGATAAAAACAGGATTTAACCACCATGTTTATCTGCTTGTCAAGCTTAAATTCACTGTCAATTTTAATGCCTAAATTGGTAACTACTGGCTTTACATATTGCTGCAGGGACCCAAGGTTTACAGGAGTGGAGTCACAAACTCGGCTGGGTCCAAACACAATGATCTCAGTTTTTTCTTCGTTTAAATAAAAAAAAATTAAAAGACATTCAAGTAACGGAGTCAGGGAACCGTTTGCATCTCTTCTCAGTGGTAAGTAGAATTGCGAGTCATCCGCATAAAAATGGTAGGAAATACCATGTCTTTTAAAAATATTTCCAAGAGGGAGAAGGTACAAGGAGAACAGTAGTGGTCCAAGAACTGAGCCTTGAGGGACTCCACAGAGAAGGGGGGCGATAGATGATGCAGAGTCACCAAGTTTTACAGAAAAAAATCGGTCAGATAAATACGATCTGAACCACTGCAGGGCAGTATCTCGGATGCCTACACAGTGCTCTAGGCGAGAGATAAGAATGGCGTGATCAATTGTGTCGAAAGCAGCAGTAAGGTCTAAAAGCACAAGAATAACTGAGTCTCCACGGTCTGTAGTTAATAAAAGATCATTAAAAACTCTTAAAAGTGCAGTCTCGGTACTATGAAAAGCTTTAAAACCAGATTGAAAAATTTCTAAAATACCATTTGTATCTAAATAGGATTGTAATTGTGCAAAAACAGTTTTTTCTAAGATTTTAGAAATAAAAGGAAGCTTTGATATCGGTCGGTAGTTAGCTAAAATAGTAGTGTCCAGATTTTGCTTTTTAATTAGAGGTACAACAGTTGCCTCCTTGCAATAAGCTGGGACAATTCCTGAAGTCAGACTACTGTTAATCATTTTTTGGACATTTGGCACTATAGTGGTCCAGACCTCCTTAAAAAGGCGAGGGGGGACAATGTCCGTGGGACATACTGAGGGATTAAGCAGTAAAATTAATTTATTGAGGCAAGAAAGCGACACAGGCTCAAACTGGTCAAACACTGTAAAACAGGTCAGCATTTCAGAGGGGTTTGATACAGGTGGGGTAATATGAGCTCTATCTTGTCTAAAAAATAGTGTACAAAATTCTCACAGACTTCAGAAGAAGCTTCTAAACAAGAGGATTGGGGTGAATTTAAAATTGAATCAATACTTTTAAAAAGGACACGTGGTTTGTTTCAATTTTGGACAATTTTTTCTTTTAGATATCTAGTTTTTTCAGCTTTTACTATTTTTTGATACGTTCTCCAGCTTTCCTTTAAAATTTCATAAAAGACATAAAGCTTGTCTTTCTTCCACCGACGCTCTGCTCTCCTTGCTGCACGGGTAGTGTCATTAAACCATGGCTCAGATTTAGGTCTGGGGCGCAAAACTTTTAAAGGAGAAACAATGTCAAGAATGCTAGCACATGTGGAGAGAAAGGAAGAAGTTAATTTCTCTGTGTCAGCTACGAGACCGGTATCAAACTGAGACGACTTTTGAAAGACACAAGAAAACTGAGCAGCAGTGGTCGGCTTAAACACACGGCCTTAGGCGTGCAGGGGCATTTGGTTTAGATTTAAGACAAGACAAGTTAAAATCAAATAAAACCGGCATGTGATCGGAAAATACAGCATCCTGTGTCTGAATATTCAAAATGGGCAAACCATAGGATAACACAAGATCTAACGTGTGCCCCTGTTCCTGTGTGGGTCCACTGACATGTTGAATAAAGTTAAAAGTATCAATCATATCTAAAAAATCTTTAGTAAGTGGTTTGGAGGGACAACAAACATGTACATTAAAATCACCAACAATTAAAACTCTGTCATAGTCTGTCATGATACTGGCCAAGAAGTCAGAGAACTCTTTTATAAAATGTTTGTTGTATTTCGGTGGGCTTACAATGTAAGCTGCTCTTTAAGACAGTCGCTATTCCTATATATAGACATATATATCTCACGGCCTGCATTTGTAACGAGTCACGTGTCTTGTAATTAAGAGGCTGTTTACATTACTGTCCAAATGACTATCCAACGGATAATTAAATGTGATTTCTCCTATTTCCCATCATTTCTTGGAGGTTCTGGGATCTTCTCTATGGCCGAAAAGGAACGTGGTTTTGCTCCTCTGGTGTTCCGACTGCATGGAGGAGCTCCGCTGGTGGTGCGTGAGGTTCTGCTGGAGCGAGGATGGGAGGAGTATGATGAAGACAGGCAGGAGGAAGGAGACTGGAACCTCTACTGGAGATCCTCTGGCTTCCGAAACTCTGACTACAAAAACATCCTGCCCTGGCAGAGACTGAACCACCATCTCAAAATGACCCACATTACGCACAAGGACTATCTAGCACGACATTTGAGAAGAATGAAGAGCGCTTTCGGCGCAGCCTTGTATGACTTCAGCCCTGCTGCTTTCATACTGCCAAACGAATACACAAAGTTTCTAGGGGTGTACACTAAGAATCGCACCACTGATGGAGGGAAGTCTTGCTACTGGATTTGTAAGCCTGTTCACCTGTCGAGAGGAAGAGGTATATTTCTGTTTAAAGATATCAAGGACTTGGTCTACGACTCTTCAGTAATCATACAAAGATACGTCAGCAACCCGCTTCTCATTTCAGGCTACAAGTTTGATCTCCGCATTTACGTTTGCGTAAAGAGCTTCTGTCCTCTTGTAATTTACATGCACCAGGAAGGCCTAGTGCGTTTCGCGACAGAAAAGTACAACCTTGCTTCTTTAGACAACCTATACTCTCACCTGACGAACACCAGCATCAATAAGTTCGGATTGTGCTACGCCATGGACAAAGAGCGAGTTGGCCGAGGATGCAAGTGGACCATGAGCAAATTCCGCAGCTTTCTTCACAAACAAGATGTAAACGAACTTCTCCTTTGGCACAGGATCAGCAATATCATCACGTTGACTCTGCTCGCAGCCGTTCCTTGCATTCCCTCCAACCCCAATTGTCTGGAACTGTTAGGGTTTGACATCCTCATCGACTCCAGCTACAAACCGTGGCTTCTGGAAGTCAACCACAGTCCGGCGCTTTCATTGGACTGCCCTGCTGATGTAACTGTCAAGAAAGGGCTTATCAATGATATAATCGACCTGATGAATTACAGGATGATGGATGGTTTCAGACAGAAGGAAGACCTCAGAAAGAGATATACAAGATCAGGTAGATGGTATTTACAGCCAAAAATTCCTCTGCTACCCAAAACTTTGCATGCTACTCCATCAGGCAAGAGAAGCTGGAATCAGTCTATCTCAACCTCTTCAAGTTCTCAAGACACTGTGTTGTGTTCTGTGGATGATTGTGCTAGAAATAACAGCAGGTATGCTTCTCGCCCCATTTCAAAATCCACAATGTCCAGTGGACATGAAAAGGCTCCACAGAAGCTGGAGGAAATTCACGTTGAGGTGGATTCTGATAACCTAAAACTCACAATGCTTAACAGTACGAGGCAGTCTCACATAAATACACCATCTTCCACATTCAAGTTGCCTTCTCTTCACATACATAAACTCAAATCCCCAACCATCCCATGGAACCGCAGGACTCAGGACAGAGACATCCCTCCTTGTCGTGTTGGAGACTTCATACTGACGTTTCCCTTTAATGAGGCTACGTGGAAAGCCTCTCAGGACCAAGTGGATGTTAAGGCTATTGTGAATGAGGTCCGTAAACTCACGAAAAGACTGGGATCTTCCTTTAACGAAAAAAAGAGGACAAAGGCGGACAGCAGTCAGAGTTGTAATGTTGTCAGGGACAAATTTGAGTCTCTGCTTTGGGGGCCAAAAGATCCACCTCTTCTCAGCGAATGCTACTCCTCAAATTCAGAAACTACGTAAAATGGTTTAAGTAGGCCTAATTTTTTCAACGATTAGCCTAGTAATCTCTTACAAGACAAGACAAATGGGGAGAGCATACAGGTGCTGGTCATATAATAAGAATATCATCAAAAAGTTTATTTATTTCAAGAATTCAACTTAACAGGTGAAACTAATATATTATATAGACTCATTACATGCAAAATGAGATCTTTCAAGCCTTTATTTGTTATAATTTTGATGATTATGGCTTACAGCTTATGAAACCCACGAAATCAAGATCCCAGAAAATTAGAATATTACATGAAATCACACAGTAATTACACAGTGTTACCATGGTCATTGAACCAGGTTTTGGTTATTTTGGCAGTGTGGGCCGGTGCAAATCCTGCTGGAAAATGAAGTCAGCATCTCCATAAAGCTTGTCTGCTGAAGGAAGCATGAAGTGCTCTGGAAATGTCCTGGTAGACGGCTGCGTTGACTCTGGATTTAATAAAGCACAGTGGACCAAAGTCCTCTTTTCTGATGAGAGCAAATTTTGCATCTCATTTGGAAACCAAGGTCCCAGAGTCTGGAGGAAGAATGGAGAGGCACACAATCCAAGATGCTTGAAGTCCAGTGTGAAGTTTCCACAGTCATTGATGGTTTGGGGTGCCATGTCATCGGCTGGTGTTGGTCCACTGTGTTTTCTGAGGTCCAAGCAGCCGTCTACCAGGAAGTTTTAGAGCACTTCATGCTTCCTGCTGCTGACCAACTTTATGGAGATGCAGATTTCATTTTCCAACAGGACTTGGCACCTGCACACAGTGCCAAAGCTACCAGGACCATGGTATCCCTGTTCTTAATTGGCCAGCAAACTCGCCTGACCTTAACCCTATAGAAAATCTATGGGGTATTGGGAAGAGGAAGATGCTATACGCCAGACCCAACAATGCAGAAGAGCTGAAGGCCACTATCAGAGCAACCTGGGCTCTCATAACACCTGAGCAGTGCCACAGACTGATCGACTCCATGCCACGCCGCATTGCTGCAGTAATTCAGGTAAAAGGAGCCCCAACTAAGTATTGAGTGCTGTACATGCTCATACTTTTCATGTTCATACTTTTCAGTTGGCCAGCATTTCTAAAAATCCTTTTTTTTGTATTGGTCTTAAGTAATATTCTAATTTTCTGAGATACTGAATTTGGGATTTTCATTAGTTGTCAGTTATAATCATCAAAATTAAAAGAAATAAACATTTGAAATATATCTGTCTGTGTGTAATGAATGAATATAATATACAAGTTTCACTTTTTGAATGGAATTACTGAAATAAAACAACTTTTTCATGATATTCTAATTATATGACCAGCACCTGTATATCGCACTTGCACATATAATAATAGCTTTTTTAATAATTTAGACAGAATTTTCTTTTTGCCTTAAACATCTTTGACATGTTAGCAATTGTTACATATGACAATTAAACTCACTTGTGTATTTTCTAATGTTTTTTTTCTTTTAATGCTCACCAAGGCAGCATTTAGTTATGCAAAAATACAGTAAAACACTAATATTATGAACTATTATTACAATTTAAATGAACTGTATTCATTTTTAAAATTACATTTATAATTTTTCTGACCCAGACTTTTGAAAATTAGTGTACATGCTACGATTAGACAATACAAAAACATTTTCAAACACGAAACACATCTTATATAATGCTTATATAAGATATTTATCCCAGCTCTCCCTTAATATTTTAGGAATGTTCCTCTACTGAAACCGGAGAGTTGCAATGTAGTACAATGTCACGACTAGGTCAGAGGGTCTTCACTAATCAGATGTGTTCATGCTGAGAGAAACTCTTAGCAACACAAGACGCCTGCTGACAGCACATGTAAAAATAGGCAGGCTTAGTTCACCCGATTGTCATTTACAGTTTATTGATATGTTCAGATCAAAGACAAATAAATAAAATGAAAATAGTTTTTAGAAGTTCACTTTTTGTCCATTATAAGGACACATTCATTGTTCTTAATGTGAACCCTCCCAGATGAGAACTTTGTCTCTTGTCTCCCATCCCTATAGACAGTTTTAACGGTTCCATCCGGGAACATCCTCCTCTTGTACAGTGAAGTGTGGATCTCTCTCTGCCCATTAGTAAACTCCACCATCTTTTCACCATGTCTGTGGAAGCAGTGTGTAAGAGAGTAAATAAAAAAGCAGCAGAAAAATGAAGGAAACAAACCAACAAACAGGAAAGGCAGACATTCATCTTACTGTGATATCTTGACAATAGTTCCATCTGGAAAAATGCTTTCCTCTCGACCATCGGAGTGGAGAATCTTGACGGTGCCATCCGGGAAGGATATTTCCCTTGTGCCATCAGGATGGTGTTTTTCTAGGGAAATGTAACATTTAAACAGACATTTATAATCCCAAATTCAAATTACCCTGACATTTTTAAAATACATTCACTTAGAAAGTGCTAGTAGACAAATAATTACAAAGAAACCGCAAGTAAAGGCTAATTCCTGTAGTGAAAAATAAATATACCAAAATATTTTTGAAATACATTTATTTTAAGCTAAGTATACTACAAATACATTTATGTACTTAATACAAATACCCTGCAATTGTACATTTAGTATACTAAATTGATATACTTAAAGTCTGCTAAATTGGATACTAAATTGGAAACTAATTTTGTACTTAATGTACTTTAGTTATCCGGAAATATTGAAGTACAACTAAAGATATACTTAAGTATATATGATTGTGCTAAAATTTTAAAATATCTTGCATTTAAAGACTGATATTATACAGAGGTCATACTATCCTTACTAATAGTGATATTAAAACACATTTTAGGCTTAATATTGAGAATAATATGTTTCAATAAAGAAGTACTCCAAATAAAGTTTAATTATAATATTTATATCTGTAAGTCTCAAGCGATATATCAGTAAATTTGTTAATGGATTTGTAGTATGAAATAAATGTGTTTTAAATACATTTTGGTATAGGTTTTTTCACTGGGGTCACACTGCACTGACAGACGCAGACCAATGCCAACAATCACTAGATTACAGTGAGTCATTTCTCAGACATTCCACGACCCGACAAAAGCAGACTGAACGTGGAAACATTAAAACAAGCGCCGACCAAAAGCAACAGACATTGGGTCAGACAAAACCCACCGAAGCGTCTGTCACTGTTGGTCAGCGTTGTCTGTGCAGTGTGAGTTGGCATTAAACACGTTGAATTAAACATGAAATGTTGAAGTCGAAAGACTGAAATAGTAATGTACTCCAATAGTTAGAAATATTTTTCATTTTTTTTTACAGTGTATGTCAACAAAAGAACATGTTTTCTTCTAACCTCTTTGGTTGTTTGGAAACTGTACAACCTCCAAACCAGATGGATAGGTTGAGTGAGTTGTTTGAGCATCACAATAGTAGTATATCTATATAAACAGAATTTAAAACAGGTTAATTGTAAACTAAAATGGCAAAACCAAACAATAATTAAAAAAAAAAAATTTTTTTTAAAAATTGGTATAAAAAGGAAAAACTTCTAAAAAAAAATCTAAAGGAAACCATACTAAAAGTGAAAACCAAAATACAAAATGAAATAAAAATAAAAATAAGTGACATTTTGAAACCTGTGAAAAACCCTAATCTGAAGACTATCTGAAAAATACAAATTCAGGAACAAAGACAAAAGGTGTGGTGAATTACGGGAAACAAAAATCAAAGCTTAAGCCTGTAGGAACATGCAAATATTCTGGTGAATGTCCACAAAATATTTAGTGAATTTTGAAATGTTGCAATACAGCAGCAGTAAATGTGGGAACAGACTTGAATAGACATCCTTGATACACACCACAGTCCCGTCAGCCAGCGTGCGTTTAACATCTCCATTGAAGAAGGAAACAGTGACCGACTTGTCAACACCAATCTCTTTCTTTGTTCCATTGCGAAATGTGATCACACGACATCCGTTCAAGAAAAGACGTTCTACCTAAGAGAACATTTTGAAAAAGGGTTGGAAGATAATGCGTGATTCAAATTTCTAATTGCAAAACACCCTCCTTACTCTTCCATCTGGATAGTGAGTTTCCTCCCGTACTTTGTTTTTTCTGGCCTGGGATGCCATTTGTGCATCGTTGCAGTCAGTATGATGATAAAACAAACTTCCCTGTGAACAAAAGCGTCATTATGATACTATGATACATTGCACATTTCATAATAGAAACTGGGTCAGAGTCTATTCTGTCATGATGAGTGACAGTGATGCGCGGGTTGATCCGAAATGAGCGGGTGCCTGCGGTCACCCGCGGTTACCCGCGGTTACGAGTCATCCAAAAATATTTTTAATGATATTCGGGTCGCGGTCGGTCGGGTCGTTTGTAATAAAGATGCCAATTAAACCTTTGTAATTTATACAAGAGAGCATATGAGCGGAGTGGAGCGGTGAGAATCTCCGCTCATCATCGCTCACGGAAATGTTCGCTCCCCCGCTCAAAGCTACATCAGGCCGCTCCGCTCATCATCGCTCAGCGCTCAACGCAGTTTGCTCCGCGCTCCACTCAAATCGCCCCCCGCTCGCTCCAAAAAACGAAAAATAAAATAAAATAAATCTACATGTATATAACTTTTAGCTTAGACCACAGCCTTACCTCCTAAAGAACTAATGAGCAACAACAACATTTTTCAAATAGAAATGTTTTATTTCAAATTACAAATTAGACCTAGCCTATGTAAGAAGGAATATAGCCTACGTACACAAAGTCCTGTAAAATTAAACGAATAAATGGGCCTAATAATATAAATAACAATTATATAAACAAAAATATAGCCTACATACAAATTTTAAAAGTAAATTTAGCCTACTATAAGGCCAGAATTTTGATAAGTGAACTTTTGCGCAACGCGCACGATTAAAATTTAAATGGGCGTATCCATTGTACACACAAACTGCTGTAAAATAAAACGAATAAATGGGCCTAATAATATAAATAAAATGTATATAAATATATATAATTTATTTATATGAAAAAATATACATTAACGTTTTAAAAGTAGGCTAAATTAGCCTAATTATTAGGCCAACATTCTTATAACTGAACTATTGCGCAGCGCGCAGGATTAAAATTTAAATGGGCTTGTATCAATTGTTTGAATATTACGCTATATTTAATTTACTTTGTTACAGGTTACCATATTCAATTTGCTAACCTTTTGCTTTCTTCCCAGCTTGTTCACATCACACTGCATGTTTACGAGAGATGTGTCTTTTTAGATTCCAAAATGAATCTTTACTGACTGGAATGATGTCTCCACATTCGTTTTCTTCTACCACAATATAGTTAGTTTTATATTATAGTAGCCTACACCTGTGACTTCTTATTTTCCTTTTTGAAGTAGCCTACTTTTTGAACTCCATTATTGAGCCGAGTTTTGACTTAAAATAGAATCCATCTTGCAGTCATCAACAGTAAGACTGAGTCAGGCTTGACTGAGCATGCTTCAGAATCGTGGTGTGCGCGGAGCGAAATTGGAGCGGGAAATAGGGCGACGCTCCGTCCTTTTAAAAATGCCGCTCTGCGCTCTGTCCAAAAATGCGGGTCAGGAAGCGGGTCGGGTACAATATTTTCTACTTTTCTTTTTGCGGTCCGAGTTGCGGGCGGGTTAGTTGAAAACGTCGGTCGGGTGCGGGTTGTTTATACATTGACCCGCGCATCACTGATGAGTGATACATGGGATAAAATACACTCAGAAAAAAAGGTACAAAAGCTGTCACTGAGGTGCATTTAAAAGGAACAAGTGTACCTTTTGAAAATGTGATTGCTTTTGTACCTTTTTTTCTGAGAAGTGTATGTAATTCCTTCAAGCTCTGAGAGTACTGATGTTGACTGCCTGCATCGGGAACTGAACTGTGCCTTTAAGAGAAAAGTAAATACCTTTCCGCCACTCATGCCATTGTTCTGTGGACTGTCAGTGGAAAGTGCAGAATTCTTTCCTTTTGAAAAACATAACACCAAACATATAGCGAGTTGAACACAGTAGGCTTAGATTCAGTGATGACAACTTGTATTTTAGTTCATAAGAGATGAAGCACAAGCAAACATACTTACTCAAAGAGTCGGCTGAGCATTCTGTTATCCTGTTAGCTTTGGTAAAAGCGTGTCCATTTGCCTGTCCATCAAATAACAAGAACCAAGAATAACTTGAAAAAGACACTGAAATCAAATGCTTTCAATAAACAGTATTGCACTAAATATCATTTTTGTTCTGTTATCCATTGAAATATCAAAAAAGAAAAGGAAATGTATTTATTCACTTACATAAATCAAACAAATAGATGATGATACAGATGATCTGCATGCTTAATCATGCATGTCACAACAATATGCACAGTGATTGAATAAATATATTATGTGAAAGTGATTCTGCATTTATTCTCTGTTCCGTTAAATTGAATAGCTCTTTGTGTTCATAAATTATGAACATGGCAAACAATTACAAAATAAAATCAGGATTTAACACTTACACTGTATGAAATGAAGATGGGTATGCATTGCACAAGCATGAATTAATTATAAAGAGCCGAGTCAATTATCTGACACTGGGCTTTGAGAGCCACCATGAATTATTTCTGAAGAGATTAAAGGGCACTTGAGAACACATTACACACCTCAACGGCTTTAGCAATTGAGTTTATAACTAGTTGTATGGGTCCTTACAGCAAATGACTAAAAATAAAAAAGGAAATATTGACTTTAAAGTAAAAGAATATTTTCATAATTAATATTTTATAGCAAGACCATGCACATTAATAATGTTTGCATACTAACATCGCTCTGTTGTGTCCTATGGATGGTGGGTTTGTTAAAGGCTGGAGTTGCGCTCCTAACACGAGGGGTCTTCTGTGGTTCCTCTCTGCTTTTCTCAAACTGAAGCACAACATATGTGTTATTCATTGAGGCATATATAAATACAGATATTTGTTTTTGTTCTGATTATAGATCATAACCTGCTGAGAAATATTGCCCTCCATGTTTAAATATTTAGGTATATGAGATAACATTTAAGTAACTTTGCTTTGTCAACAAGCAGTCATTCGAGTATTAGTAGACTGTCTGCTTAATATTTGCTAACACTTTACTGACTATAAGTAACTTTGCAACTACGAGTCAACATATTATACTAAATCTAACCTGACAGTCTACTAATGAAAGTTAGTTGACATGTAGTTGCAAATTAATGAAATTAATGAGTTAGTTGACATGTAGTTGCAAATTAATGAGTTAGATGACATGTAGTTGCAAAGTAATGAGATAGTTGACATGTAGTTGCAAATTAATGAGATATTTGACATGTTGTTGCAAATTAATGAGTTAGTTGCAAATTAATTGCAAATTAATGAGTTAGTTGACATGTAGATGCAAAGTTAATTATAGTTAGTAGAATGTCTAAAGTGGACTGTCTAAAAAAAGTGTAATCAACCGTTTATTCAAAAAGATCGTTTTCATTCTGCCCTGCTTTCCATATAGAGTATCTAAATATTCTTAAAATAAGAAATGTCCTTTGAGCAAAATTGCCAAATGTACTAAGGCACTTATAATAAAACAAAATTATAGGAGACTTGACATCTATATTATATTTTAATAAATAAATAAATAAAAGTTATATATTCAAATTGTATTTCAATAAATAAAAATAAACTTCAAAGTGCAAAGGGAAAATGTACAATATTGGGAAATATTGTAAACCTCTTTAAATTTAGTTATGTTTCTCTGAAAACAAAACTTAATGGCCTGGTTTCAGACAGGGCTTAGATTAAGCCAGAATTTGGCTTTAGTTCAATAAGGACATTTAAGTAGCTTTTATAAATGTGTATAAAAATATAGTTTAAATCTAAATATTTAATCTGTGGATCATTATTGAATAAGGTTTGAATTTACTCTCACTGCGCTGTATGATCCAGCATGAGGAGCAGAGGAACCAGCGCCCTGGGGTAAACTCTTGTTCACATTAAACCTGCTGTGAAGCTCCTGGTTCTCTCGGATGAGGGCTTCTACACGGCTCTGGAGGAGACTGTGGGCCTGTGACCAGTGAGACTCCCTCTCCATCAACTGCTGCTTCAGAGATGAGATCTGCTGGCTCAGATCCTACAGTAAATGCACAGTGATTTAAACATGATATGAAGTACTTTCTGAATGCATATTGCTATTAAAACCATGTAAAAAAAAACATACTAAAAAAAACTTAAAAATAAAGGTTCTTGTTTGGCATCTATAGCTCCATGAAGAACCATCGACATCTATAGAAACTTTCCACTGCATGAAAGGGTCTTTATAGTGGAAAAAGTTATATATAGAAAAAAATGGTTCTTTAAAGAACAACTTACTGAAAGGTTCTTTGGGGAGCCCAAAATGATGGTTCTATGAAATCGCTGCGAGACCCCCCTTTTGTAACTTGTATTTTAATAGTGTATAAGAAGTAAAGTGGTGGTTCTTTACAAGGTCACACATGGAGATGTGATGTGAAAAAGGAAGAAACTTTGGTCTAAAATGTCTTGTTTTTACCTGAGGTTCATGAAGTTCTTTCGTAATACTGAGCAAAGGTCTGCAGCCATCCTCTCCTTTGAAACCATGCGCTTCCATCTCAGACCTAGTCAAATTCAGGAATATGTTCAATCAGAGATAGAAACTTAGAAATGTTCTGTTTTCAGTTGAAAACGATGTTGTGTACGTGGCCCTTAAGTTGATAACTAATGAAATGGAAATGAATGAATCAAAAACATACCCAGACAGCAAAATAGTGTCAGCCCAGATCAGGCCCACATCACACGTACCAGATGTGGGCCGGATCTGGGCCGACACTATGTTTCTGTCTGGGTACTTAAGCTAGACAATGACTTTCTTCTAGAGCTGCTGTAGGGCCAAAACAATCTTTGTTGCATTCATTTCCTATTATCACTGTAAAGCTGCTTTGAAACAATCTGTATTGTAAAAAGCGCTATATAAATGAAGGTGACGACTTAGGTTTCAGGGCATATAGAGTTTCTCTTCAAAATACCAAAACATTGGTCAAAGTCATAATCTTTCTACAAAACCTGATTGAAGTATGTGGTTTCTCTTTCTCCATGCCATGTGCGATGCCTTCTGGAGTAACCTTGACTTTTGGAAATGTCTTTGTGAGAGTGTCAGGAACAGAAGGTGGTCTAAAATCAGAGTAGATCCCTCTTTCTTCTGTTTTCTTGGAGCAGTTAGCCATAGACCCCTCTAAGCTCTTGAGTTCAGAATCACTGCTGAAGCTTGAAGAACTAGACGTAGGAGTTGAAGTGCGATGTTCTTCATTGAATTGAGTCTCACTCGGGGCATCACTAGCATAGTCTCCATCCGACAGATCCAGACTCTGATCTTTGTGATCCGTGTGCCTTGAAAGATAATGAGGAAACGGACTGTGAGGCTGAGAATTGGGTCCGTCTTCGCTGCTAGAGCTGTCGTTAGATTCACTAAGAGCCAGTGACTCCATCACCTCATCGGTTAAATTGACTTCTTTAGACGTCTCTTTGGTATGTCCGCTTTGACGGTGGTTTTTGGTAAGACAGTTTTTCTCATGGACTTTGACAATGTGGTCATTAACTTTTTTAAAGCCAACACTCCTGCTTTGTGTCGGAGCAGATCCACTTGGCTTACTTCCATTGGTTTTACCATAATTCCTTACAACTCTTTCCCTGTGCTTACTTTTAAGTGAGACTGCATTGTTAGCATTATTAGCAGTCAAAGCTTTGACTTTCCCTTTGTTGTTTGATGAAAAATAATCGTCTTGTAGAGCAATGGTCTTCTTTAGAGAGTCTTCCAGGCCAGGTTTTTGGTCACTGAGGTTTCCCACACCCTTCAGTGAAGGACTGCTCCTATTTGGCATCTCTTCACTGGGTCGTACTGACTGCTGACTGGGCTTCATGTTCATCATTTGTGGACTAATAGAGCATCTCCTCTTTAGACTTAGTGAGCAGTCCTTAACCTTCGAAATTTTAGATGTTCCTTCTCCTTTACGAAGAAAATTCCTCTTCTCTGCTCCTCTGATTTGTGTACTAGCCTGTGAAACAGAAAGGATAATGCTTAGAACACACTCAATCTGCAGAAGAGTTTAAGAGTTTAAATGCTGCTCATACCTGATTCTCATATTGGAGAACAGCCTGGTCTGTTTTTAGATGTTCTTCAACAAACTCTTCAAATGTTTTTTGCTCTTCTCTCAGTCCTGGTCGAATAGGCCTGTGTTAAAATTATATTTCTTTTTAAATTCTACAGCACTCACACTATACATATTGCAAAATTCTTCTATTATACACTTGTGACGAACATGATGCACTGAGTCAGATGATTCACTGAGTCACATGATGCACTGAGTCACATGATGTGTGGAGCACATGGCTTAAGAGAGTTGGAAGATGGCAGTTAAAGGGCAATGCCTTGTGCAGTGGGAAGATGTGGGAAGTTAATCCCTGCATATCTCCAATCACCAAGCTGCATTTATTTGGTCAAAACATAGTAAAAGCAGCAATATTGTGAAACATTATTACAATACAATATATTTTAAAATGTAATTAATTTATTCCTGTGATGTCAAAGCTGAATTTTCAGCAGCATTACTCCAGTTTTCAGTGTCACATGATCCTTCAGAAAATTGTGCTGATTAATACTTTTATAGAAATCATGATCATTATTTTTAGGATTCTCTGATGAATATAAAGTCCAAAAGAACTGTATTTAATTGAAATAGAAAACTTTTGTAGCAATGTAAACTATCACTTTTGATCAATTTAATGCATCCTTGATGAATAAGATTTCTTTAAAAAAATCTTAACCCAAACTTTTGAACGATAGTGTATATGAAACTAATTAGCCTCTTAAGTGACTTGAATGGCTTATTGCTTTTACTTAAAAAAAACAGCAATATAATTATAAATATCAATAAACAGTTAAATTAATCATACAAATTTCAACCAAGTAAGTCATTAGGCTAATTGAGTCAGTTATATTAATTAACTTTATATTTAATGTAGGTCACGTGTGTTTCAGAATTTGACAACAACTTAAAAAGTGGCTCATCCAGTCAGTATTTAGAGTGAAAACTAAATGTTTTCTGCATCATATACCTTTCCTCTGGGTTTGGTGGGAGACCTTGCCTCAGTCCGAAAGGGCTAAGAGGACAGTCGTCTTGTGCAGGTTCTGAAGACTCTTCTTCAATAGGAGACAAGCATCTGAGCTCTGCTGCTTGTGCAACATCTGCAATACAAATTCAGATCTCATGTAATATTATGATGACTCAACTTCTTGGCATAGTTTAGTGTACGGGAAGTCAGGTAACCTGAACTTCGAGAAACAAATGTACTGCAATTCACCTTTCCAACCTTATGCAAGATATAAAGTTTTAGAAATTAACGTCTGCATTGTTAGTAATAGTGAACTAAAAATCGGCTTGCTGTGCAAATATATAAGGTGTGGCAAATCTTTTAAACAGGTCATAAAAGGCAATACTTGCCCTTCAGCTATTTTTTTTCTTTCACATATCTGCTCAAGCTTGTCTGGACAAGCCACTAAATAGATCTAATAAAAGGGTGTTTAGAAAAGAATATCAATAACCTTCACATTTTTTCATGTACATTTGTTATAACATGCATGGTGTAGTCAACACGCCCACTATTGTCCTGCCTAAATATGCTCAGTTCTTATTTTGATCTTTGCATTTTTAGCAGACTTTTTTTATTTATTTATTTTTTTTATGTTTGTTTGCTTTGTCCACTGTCAACCTTCCTGACACTTGATCTCTATCAATGCACGCTCACTGAGTGCTCTTTAAAAGATTTAAACTTCAGTTGTCTTTGATGACTGTACTTGTCTTTTTCAAAGCAGTTCGTGACATCAGGCATTTAACTTCTCAACAGGTAGAGACTTGAACGCTCAGGCGGAGGAAGGGCTTCGCCTTTAAGTCTGAGGAGCTTTAAAATGCTCAGCTTTGGGAGCACAGACATTCAACATCTACACCCTTTAGGAAGCGGTTCAGTCCAGGGATCTGTAAAATATGGAGAATAACGACACAGACTGTCAGGAGAACATCGACAAAAGCAGAGCGCTTTATATTTTCTACTCTTCTGTGGTTGTGCTGGAGTTTATCTTGGGTCTCCTGCTGAACATTTCAGTTATCCATCTCTTCGTCATCAAGCTCAAGTTCTGGAAATCTAAAACCATTGACATTTTCCTGTTCAATCTGGTCCTGGCTGACATTTTGTTGCTGATTGGATTGCCCGTAAAGGCGTATAACTTTCAGCAATGTAGTGAAAATAAGGTCGTGTGCAAAGTACAGCTCTTTCTGCAGTTTCTCAACCGAGGAGCCAGCATCGCTTTCCTGACGGTCATCTCCATTTATCGATATTTTAGCGTCGTCCATCCAGGGAAGAGGAAACTCCTTTGGATTTTGAAACGATCACCTCAGATTTCTATATTTATCTGGGTGCTACTGGGAATTTTGACTATTCCGGCCATGTTGCAAAGTTTTATCAGGTGCAACAGCAATGAAAACGATGAGGAGGCCAGCTTGGTCGTTCTACTGAGGGAAATTGTGTTTTTTACCCAGATTCTGATCCCCTTTTTTGTTCTTGTGTACTGCTCAATACGGATAATCAAAAGACTCAATCAGAAGTCGGTGGGTGACAAGACTAAGCTCCGGAGAGCGATGTTCCTCGTCACTACGGTGGTTCTCGTCTTTGCCATCTGCTTCTTGCCGTATACCTTTACAAGAGTGGTGCAGCTAAAGAATGGGTTTGTAATGAAAGAGGAAAAAGTTGCTGTCGTTAAACTATACGATGGGTTTATTTGTCTCTCTTATCTGAACTGTCTGCTGGATCCAATCCTGTACTGTCTGAGCAGCAGTAAATTTAAGAAGTTATACATATCAATGTATCTCCCCTTTCTGCTGAAGAAGGAACAAGCGGAAATTTCAGATGACACTGCAGATGATTGAACCTGAGCATGCCAGCTGAAAAAGAGGATTCTTGGAAAGACTGTTTTGGGGATTTTTTTGTAAATTATTTGCAATTGTATTGTGTTTAATACATTTGAATAGTTGACTTGACACATCATGACATCGTGTCCAAGACTTTTTTTTTTTTTTTTTTTTTTTTTTTTTAAATCAAAGTCTGGATTTTAGTTAAAAACTTTAAGGAATGTTTATCTTATGCACTGTAATCATTTTAAATGACCATTTTGCCTTTATAGTTCATTCTAAATGGTCCTGCGGTGTGACAATTTTAAATTCACAAATAGTCCATGTATTCTCATTTTGCATTCTACTTATGTCCTCATATTATTGTACTATTTAACAATTAATAAAATATGAGGTTATGAAAGCTGTATGCATAATAATGACAAAACAATTAGTCATATGCCATTTAAAATAGTTTTAAATGGCGTAGCATGTCACACTGAAGCATTTTTAACAGCTTTATCTCCCGTTTACACAATGTGTCTTGCACATATTGGACATTCTGATGTGAGTGATGTATTTGTAAATGTGACTCATGATTTGGACTCACAGACGGTTGTCTGTTTTCTCTTTAACAGGAAATGTATGATTCTAGAGACTTCTCTGTCAGGCACAGAGGAGGAAGAAATGTCCAAGATTTTGTTTTACTTGCATTCTATGTTAGGCTACTATAAAAAAAAATGTTTGCATGTATTATTATTGTTTTGATTATTAATGTAGAGAATATAGTATCTCAAACTGATTTTTATCACAACACTATTGTAAGATAAAGGACTTCTCTATTCCTACCATTGATGTTATTAGTTGCCAGCAGAGCTTCTGACTTATTTTCAACCTGGCCGGAATATGAGGGTTTGGTTGAGCTTTCCTTGAAGGGATCTAAATTCTCAGTAGTGTTGTTGAGATCAGCTTCTGAAGTGCTCTGAGGTGTCTGGGCTTGCCAGTGTGCTAAGAATGTGGGAGATAAAATCAGCCCTGAAAGAGAAAGGAAGGTTCTGTAATGACAGTGGTCAACTATAGTGATAAGTATACTGCATTTGCAGAGCTGATGGCTTGGTGGTTAAAGCTGAAAAAAAGGTTGTAATGCAAATGCCACATGAGGGTTTCTCCAGTCATACCTGGACTGATGAGAGAGAGCAGTGTGTTCTGTTCCTGTAAAACCCTCTGCAACTGATTCACCTGACGCTGAAGGAGAAGCTCATTCTGGCCTGGATTCTGTTCAGACAGAGATATAAAAATCTAAATCTGTATTGAGATTCAAAATGTAAAGGTTCTATACTCTATAATATGCATTGAAGGGATAGTTCACTTTGAAATGAAATTTTGGTATGTTTTAGCTTACCTCAAGGGCATCCAAGATGTAGGTGTCTTTTTTTCCGCAGTAGTTTCAATTTGGTATTTTTAGGTCAAACAGTTCTTGTCTGTCAGTCAAATAATGCAGGTCTATGGTCACCACCTCAAAGAGCAAGCACAGAGTCCAAATTAAAACAATTCCCCATCTTCCAAATTAAACAATTCCCCATCGTAAGTACACATTGATGGCCTAAGACACGAAACGAGAGGTTTGTGTGAGAAAACGAACAGTATTTATATCGTTGTTACCTCTTGAACACAACCACGTCCAAATGATCTGAGGGCGCGGGCGGGTATAGAAATATACACTAGATGTCGCATTGGCTACTGCAGTTCATTGGAACGAAACCGTAGCCAAGGCGACATCTAGTGTATAGTCTATATATCTATACCCGCCCGCACCCTCAGATCATTTGGACGCGGCTGTGTTCAATAGGTAACAACGATACTGTTCGTTTTCTCACACAAACCGCTCGTTTCGTGTCTTAGGCCATCAATGTGTACTTATGATGGGGAATTGTTTCATTTGGACGATGGGGAATTGTAAAAAGACACCTACATCTTGGATGCCCTTGAGGTAAGCTAAAACATACCAAAATTTCATTTCAAAGTGAACTATCCCTTTAAGCTAATAGAGTCACTTGTAAGTGTTGCAACAAACCTATTCCACACTTCTTAATATATTTATAATAATAATTATTAGAATCAAACATTGACAGAGAAATATTTGTACTTTTAGGTTTTATTAATTTACAGTTATTTAAATAATCACAGTTAACCCCTTAAGTGTTTTTTTTTGTTTTTTTTTTGTGAATAAACATGAAAATGCACATTCCGAACTTAAATGGTTGTAATTCAAGAATGCTTTGGAATATAGGCGTAAGATTGGTCTTGTTTTAAAGAAGACATTTGGCAGATTTGTAGAAGTGAAATAAATTTAGAAAGTGAAACAGAAAAAAAGTTATAGAAGTTTGAGTTTATGAAAATGTACAATGTAAAAATTTTATATAAAATATATATTTTCAAAACATGTTGGACTCTAAAACTGCAAGAAACTGAAAGCCAAAAATCTGAACAAGTTGTGTTTCAAATTTTAGGTTGATATCTCAAAAAATGAGCTTTCAGTAAGATATAAAGGTGCCTACATTTCCATGTATGTTTTGAGTGATCTGAACCATATATTTCCATAATTTTCATACAATTTATGAAGTAGACATCCTATTCAGAAGTAGTATGGGAAGTTTGGCAGATTCTGATATGAATTCAACCTCTAACAAACACATAAAAAGAACACGTATGTGCGTTATAGTTTGCTGCCACATCACAAATGGTGAATCTATGATTTTTTTCTTTATATTTAAAACATTTTCACACCTTTTTTTCAAAAAAAAAAATTTAATGGATGTTATCTTTTGAACTCTTGGCATGAAAACAAACTGAGATTTCTACCATTCTTTCATGATTTTTCATGTTCATTACCATTTCAAAATAAAGGTCTGAAGTTGCAAATTAATAAATTACGACTCCTCTGTAATT